>NC_043984.1:5054545-5364545 GCF_902150065.1 Myripristis murdjan
GTAACATAAGTTCTACAGCCAAGTGTGGACACAGATGGACAATAAACCTTTTTTTTTTTTTTTTTTTTCCCAGCAGCCATTTTGACATGAATAGCAGGTAAACCCAGGTGTTACTAATGACAATAATTAAGGCTCTGTTCCATTGAGGTCTAACAGAGCCAGGCTCCTGCTATTATGCATGTTCGCTACCTGGAAAGGCTCTGCTGCACTTAGAAGAAACAGAACCTTAGTTAATGTGATTATTAATAACTCTCTATATAGACAGGCAGTCAGGCAGGGGATTAAATCCTACTTCCACAATTTGGTAAATAATGCTTGTAACTAATGTTTAGCTTCATTCCTGCATCCTTCTGAAAACATAATCATCAATACTTTCTTTGTTTCCTATGATGTTGATCATAAGCAACTCATCACTCCTTGTCAAATGCAGATTTTACCCTGCTGGCATGCCATGCAAAAGGAGATGGACAGTGCTCTTCATTTGATGTGGTGAAATCGATATCACAATAAAGAATCAGCAGTCTCTGGATTGTTTCATGCATTTTATCCTTTTTTTTTCCCTCCAGGGGACAAATACCTGTCCCCTGTGTCCCCTCTGCTTCCTGTGCCCTTGGGTGTGCAAGTGTAACCGGCCTTTCCAATCTCCTGCTTCTTCTCAATACACCGCACTCATCTTCAGTATCACGCCCGATCAAGACAGCGCCTACTGTAGAAAATTTATTCGCCGTGGCTTTGCTTCTCTCCACCTATAGCATATTAGTGTCAGCAGCATGCACTGGGTTGTTTTCCTGCAGGAAATCAGCAGGTAACTCTTTTTCTTCGCTATTTCTCCTCTGCCCCCCCGCCACCATCCACCCTCCAACTCCCCTCTGTCCCCATCTTCATTAATCTTCTGTGTATTTTGAAGCAGTTCTTTGCTTTTGGTATGAGGAGAATTAATTTGCTACCATGTAGAATTCAATAAAGATTGAACGGGACCTGTGTTCAAACTGACTGGAAATGGAAAAATAGCAGTGTTTGCCGTGCCAAAAAGCACTGAATTTGTATCAATTTCACCAGATAGCTTTAACATCACTTGGGAGAAATGCTGCTTTGACTTTTTACTCTCCTGAGGGGGACAAAAAAAAAAATCTCTGGGAAAACACAAGAGCAATTCAAGGTGACACTACCGCACCTGCTGCAAGGATAGAGACAGGGACAGCCCCTATTCTGGGTCCAGGTAAGGATAATAATGAGGACCCAGACTGATGGCTTCAGCAAACAGGAGAAAGTTATTTACATTACCGTGCCAGAGCTGTAAGTGGGTTTGTTCAGCCCTGCTGCATCCTGGAAAATATTGGGGTCACACTGGCCTTAAGGAACAGGCCCGCTCTGCAGAGGAGTCAGAGGTGCAGATTCATTAAAAATACATTTGTGACAACGGGGTAAAAAATGGCTGTGCCTCTGCTCTGGTCCTCTACTCCCTCCCCGTGGTCATTCATCATCTGCACTCATCGAACCACCAGGTCCTTGTTCACTGTTCATTATTCTCCCTCTCTCCGCCGGGCTCCCTCAGCTGGCTCTTGTTGGGGAAATAACCCCAAAGGTTATTAAACACGAAAAAAAAAAGCTATTTTTGAGAGCTATTCATGGAAAATCAGTGATAACGTTTATGGACAGATGGTTGTCATTTGAGAATACGCTTGATTTGAATGTTTAAAACCAAACGAGACACACACTTCAACAACTCCACGCTAAACATCACAGCAGGCACCGAGGTTTAGTCAGCCACGGAGGATGAAATGAAGGATCCTGTGTCAAACGCTCCACTCGTTTATTAAAGAGCGTTTTAACTGAGTCGTCCTCAAGTACTTTAAAAAGAAATGAAGTCACAGCATTGTAAGAAAATATGAAAGTTTAATGGTCTCTGTGGGGAAACTGGGTCACAGAATCAGCAAAAGACAATACAGATATGAATACAAACAGAACAAATAGAGCAAATAGTGGAGACAATACCGCAAATGAAGACACTAAAGATCCAGTTTAATCATCTGGTTCGACAGGTTCAACAGGTTTACGGCGTTTACTGTATTACAAATAGTGAATATAGTTGAAAAGTAGATTTGAGCAGAGGACACAGCGAGCAGTGTTTATTTAGCTGCATTTTATCCAACATATAAAACCAGCCATGCTGCTCCTTGGCTAATGGTGAGGGCTTTTTGACCCCCCTGACTGCTGGTTGGTGTGGACTGGAGGGTAATTGGAATCAATTTTGATACCCTTATCGCCATAGTGACAGGTGGGGCAGTGGTGTAAAAAGGTCAAGGATTGAGAGGGCTGTCCCAAGGGACTCAAGATGCTGGAGGCATAAAAATGTCATCCCTGAATCAATTTCACATTGGAACATTTATTTATCCGGGGTAGGCTTGCCGAGCGCGCACACGCATGCTTTTCCAGCAGCGCCTCGCTCGCTTCACATTCTTGGGAGTTGCACATCAAAACTAAAGTAGACGACAGACAGCGGGCCTGGTGGAGAGACGGGGCACTGTGACTGTCCACTTTTCTCCAGCCACATATTTGTATTTAGGCCAGGAACTCACACCGGCAACCTTCCTGGTGTCTCGGTCCTGTGCACCCAAATCCGATTACACCCATATAGGTCAAAGCACATCAATATTCTTTATCATTCACTGACTCCGAGCTGTATAATTAACCCAGGTCTCTCGGCCAAGCAGTTCGATTTGACCTCACCACCTCTGAATGTCATGTTTTCACGCTGTGCCCTGTATCTGGATATGTTTTCAGGAGAAAATGTATTATATTACAGTTTGTTTGTAGTCATTTCTTTAGTGGTTAGTTATGCAAAGATTTTATTTCGGGAGCAGAGTGTCTACTTAACAGTGAGTTCTTGTTTGAGAGAATAAGACAGAAAACAAAAGAGGAGAGATGGAAACAGTAGAACCAGAAACAGACATAAAAATGGCAAAAAAAAAAAGTAGTAAGGCTTCATAGATATTAGTAACATATGTGATCAGTATTAATTTAAACAATATGAGACCTCATTTGAGATCACGTCTATTAACTTGACTGAATAATTAACTTCAGGTAATGACTTTTTCTTCTACAATGGGAATAAACTGATTTTGTACATTTCTTGTATTTGGTGAATGAAATGATTTTAATTTTGATTCTGACACATAAAGAGAAAGGAAGGCTACTGAATGAAACCTGCACTGATCTATAAATGAGCAAACATGCAGATGTCTCTGTATGGATGAGCCACTATTTACTTCTTGCACTTCAGCCAAGTCACTTGTCATGTGTGCAATGAACTTCCTTTATTCCAGAGTTATGAAGGAGTTAAACCTGTTAGCTTGGCTCTCAGGTTTTCTGAGGAAAGCACAATATAAGAAAAATCTACTGGCAAATCTGATTTCAGAAATATTGGCCGGCTCAACACGCTGTAAATAAGTCACTTCTTATTGTGCTGGAAGTCGGCGGTCGTGGATCCTGAGACTTCATTCTCACAAAGCCTCCCCGGGGAATGTCACTAATGCAATAACAGACCTGACAAATAGAGTTCCTTTTATTGCATCGAACAACAATGGCAGCAAGTGTGTCCTTGACTCGGAGGAATCACAGGTGTGTGCCTGAAGATGTGTCAACCCCGCATGCACGCGAGACTCAGGAGAGGCAGCCCAGCAGCTCCTTATTAATCAACAGCTTGTTGAGCTGCCAGGCGCTCCACCCCTCCCTCCTCACCCCTCAGCCTTCCTCCTCCTCCTCCATCTCCTCCTCTCCTCCTCAGATACCTCCTCCTCCTCCTCCTCCTGCAGAACATCAGCCTCCCCTTCTCGTTAGCAGCTCAGCAGGAATGAATCATTAACAGACGGGCTACTCGTTAATTAAGATCTCTCCCAGATGCTTTCACAAGGGAAAGGGAACGACGGTGGAAAAAAAACTGAAAGGGATTCAGAAAAAAATAGGGTTGAAAAGTAAGGTGACATGTTTGCATGCACGCAGTGAGTCCCCCGTCTTACCCGGGTTGGGATTGCCTGGTTTACTTTGATATTAAACGGGTTATTGCGGCATGTACACATCTTAGCCCTCTGGCTTTCGTCTCCCTGTCTGTGCAAATTCAAAAACACACAGCAATATTAGTCGTTTCTACAGGGATCATTATTTTCTTTTCCCTGTAACCGCAGTCAAACATGGGGGTGGCAGGTGGCGGTCACACCTTTTCAATCTTTTTTTTTTCTTTCTTTCATTTGAAAATTCTATTGACTTGCATATTCATGGCAACAGGGAGAGTCAGTTGCAGGGTATGAAAGATTTATGTGTTCGGCCAAATAAGGCCTAGAGGAAAAATCCAGCCGTAGACGTGTGCTTTGTCAATGAAGCGATTGAATGTGTAAAGTTCATTCCAGAGTTGTTCTGCGATGATGTGCTGTATTTGATGGTGTGTACATGTTTCCCGCTTTCCCTCAACCTGCCTCGTCCGGGGCTACCTCTACCTGAGGCGCTGATTTCCTGCGTCAAAATAGAACCCGTCAACTTGTCTGTGAGCCCCGGAGCGTTTCTATGATCACGGCGGCATCGCTTCCTCAAAATGCAGCGACTGTTTCTCGTTTGCAGGGAGCCTCCTATCACTCGGTGTTAGGAACGTTGCCTATTAGGAAGCTCCATTGTCCAAAAGGTTACATGAATATGAATTTAGACAACCATGTTTCCATGGTAATCAAGTCTCTTGTGACATAACTTCGCCGTAGCGTCGGAATCACAACCCTTTGATTCTCTGTGGTTTTCCAGAAAGAATCCAACAGGAAAATTTTCACATTGAAAATGTCATTTTTTTTAAACAGCCTTAGGTTTTTATCTCAGGAAACTTTCTCTTGAAAGGCAGACTTCCATCAGATGTTAATTTAAAAGGATGCAGGGAGGAATTGAATTCTTCTACTTAGTTGACATTGCAGACATTGTGAGATTTCCTGTTGCGCCCGAGGAACTACTATACAGTACGTCTCCTTCAAAACATCGACCGAGAGAAAAGTCCTCTGAACTGAAAAGCTTCTACCTGCAGCCAAGAAATGCACCTAAAATGCATCTGCCAATATGTCTTGTAGCTTGCTTTGCATTCTGGTCTATTGAGGCTACTGTCGGGGGAGAAATTGGTATCTCTGACTCTGCTATGATGGATTTCTCCGTGCATGATTGTTAAACACCGGTGAAAACGCAGAGAGAAGCACTTGCTCATTGATTCTGAGGAACTGATATTTACCATTTATGATCACTGAGCATTTTCTTCAGTTTTATTCCACTGCAGGTGCACTGCAACATCACCATTCAAAGTTTTTTTTTTGTTTCTAAGTGTTTGAACGTGGATATTTCCTTTTACCTGTGTTCCTCCGTGCATGGCAACAAACCCCCTATTAAAGATGTGGAATTTCTGGTTGCATCTTTAATAATGTGTATGTGCAACATTGCTGCAGTAATAGAATGCTTTTCCTAAGAAGCCCGTGAGGCAATATAAGAAAAAAAATAGATGACAAGGCTCTTATCTCAAGGGCTTAGTGCTCAGCCTACACACTTCAGGACAATGGACCGTTCAAGCTCACCAGAGTCACTGCCTCGCCACAATAAAAGCCGACAGGGATAGAACTCCGCGCTGCAAGTCGACACCCTGCGCGCGGCGGCTTTGATACTTTATGTATTTAATTTGAGGAGCACCTGTTTTCACCTGAGGTACGAGCGAAATGTGAAAAGAAGGTGTTTTTACATTCCAGGTGGTGCGTCGCAGCGTCTTAATTATTCTTGTTATATTTACTATGCAAAAGCCGACAGACAGAGCATAAATCTTTCACATTCATGACTCTCGTTTCACATTTTTAGCAGTTCCATCTTCGATTAAGTCAAGTGCGCCGGCCACGCTATGATGGGCACAAGCGCTCGGTATTCATTTATTATGAGTGAAGGCTGAGGGTGTCATGAGCAGTCTGGGAATATACACAGTGGAGCGCAAGAGACGGAGGGAGAAAAATCCAGGAAGATAAGTGTCTTGTCCGGCTGGATAAATAATAGCAGGGCGATGAAGTCATTTCTCAGAGAGGAGCAGAGGAAGAGTAAACAGAGGTGTGGGGAAGAGAGAGGAAGCAGGAAACTTATGAGCGGAATTGTGAGCGCTGTCGTGGACACGGCCGCCTCCATGGTGACAGAATGCTTGATGGTGCCAATGTAACATCCAGACGGTGAGAAACATCACTTGATGAACACGCTACATCGTTCCTCTTTATTTGTAAGAAAACACCTGGTCACATACAATCTGGAATCAGAAGCAGTCTTGTAATGACAAGCATGGCAACGACAGACACACGCATGTTGGACAACCAGTGGAACTGTTTCAACAAAACATCATCAGTCATAAAGTGAGCATTTTCAAAACACCAAATGTACATCTCATCAAGTCATTTCGTCGCAAACTGAATCTTTAAACCGTATATTTTTGGAGCATGTATTAAAATTGAAACATGTGCAGCAATGAGCTTAGCTTTAAAGGAATACTCCACCATTTTAGGCAAAATAGCCTTTTTCCGACTTACCTAGACTGAGGCCAGATGTTTTTTTTTCACTTTGACGGAGGTAGGCTAATGACTCCCATAGACGTCAAGTCTTTACGCTAAGCTAACACAAAATGCTATCCATATGAACTGAACCACTGGACGTACAGAGGTGAAAGTGGTATCCAACATCTGGTCTCAGTCTGGGTAAGTCGGAAAAAACTGTTTTTTCCCCCCCCAAAACACTGGAATATTCCTTTAAGATCCTTGTGCTTTTCAGGACAATTTCCTTGAAGACAAGTGAAATCCTCTCATCCTGTTAGCAGATATTTGTTTTTACATCTTTTTCAAACAAAAACATGATGTAATGATCGCCAAATCTTTCAGCATCAACAAGAAAAACAAAACTCAAAAGGTGATCCACGTGTTTGCAACATCCCGGCTCCGTCACGAAGCTTGTGATACTGAAACAGGAACTCCAGGAGCGCGTAACTTTCAGTTTCACACGGCAACTGCCACTAAAAGATCCAAGTGATGCAACGGCTCGGTGGAGCCGGAGCTGTAGCCACAGGATCTGCATTCATCAGGCTGTAACAGCTATCACCAAAACCTTATGTGAGTCGCACACTAAAACTGAGGTGCAGTGCGCAATCAAAGACATATAACCCATTCACTGAACACTGCAATAAATGTTAATGCAAACCCTTCAAGGTTTAAAACCTCTCATTTAACATTCGCCGGTGGAAAAAAGTTGCTCGTATCTACTTTTGTTCCTGCAGCAGGAAGGTACTGTAACAGATCAACAGCTGTCAGAGGCTGCACAGTGCATGGTCAGTAATTTACAGGGACGGAGATATTATGGCAGGCAAGAGGGCAGTGGAGGCCAGCGGAGCATAGAGACTAATAAACAGCAGGCAAACTTATGGCATTCTTAAGCTCCTTCACACGTGGAACTACAGCTATAAAGATGACACAATCAGAATAGTTTGGGGTTAGGAGGATTGACTGTGTTCCAGCACAGTGCCGGCTGTAAACACAACGTGCTCTCATTGCTTATCACCATAAACAGTCAAATTTCTCTACGACGCTACAATCAAAAATGCCAAAAAAAAAAAAAAAAAAAAAAACAGAAATGTGCTGCATGGTATCATTAAGCTCCTTTTCATACCAATGTGTAATTCAGCGGTTCTCAACTTGGGGTACAGTGACCCTCAGGGGTCCTTAAAAGGGTTTCAGGGGGTCCTCAGAAAAATGGGACATATTTTAATTTCTGTTTTATTTCATTGCCTAGGAGTTAGCCCCATGAGAGAATGTGTTCACCTTGTTTTTTTTTTTTTTTTAATGGAAATACAGGCGCAGCCACATTTGTTTGGTGTGCTTCTGGCACTTCAGCTCGCTGCCCAACACACTCACTTTTCACCACAGCAGCTAACACAACAAGCTGATTGATTTTTGGAAGCGCTCCCACAACATCATCAAATACGCGAGTAGAGCTGGTTGACAGGGAAGCAATCAAACAGAAGTGCTGCAGAAGAAAACAGAAGTTCAACCAACTGCATTCCAAAATAAGGTGAATAAGAATGACTGTTGTGTTCACAGGTGTCACTCTTCACTGTTCATCTGCCAATCAACAGTCCAGACAGTTATGAATAGCTAAATCTTATTAGACAGGGATCACTGAGACTACATCTTATCAAATCCAGGTCCACGGCCTAGTGTGTATTAATTTGGGAGTCCTGGACACCAAAAAGGTTGAGAACCACTCGAATAAACACCAAACTCAAAGTTGCACAGTGGTCAAGCTACAAAGAAAGCTGCTTTTCTTAGCTCCTGAAAAGCTTAAATTTTGGAGATAGAGGCATTTTACCTCTCAGTGAAACATCATATACATGTGCAAGGTAACAGCCAAGGCACAAGGTGTTCTCTAGTGTATTTAAAGGTGTGCTCTGCAAATTTGCCTCGGGTTGTTTTAAGTGAGAGCAGTTTAGTCTCAGCTGACAAGCACATAATTCACCAGTGGGTCGGGATGAAGACTGGAATTTGCTTATTTCACTTTTTTTTTTTGTAAATTGGGTCTAAACAGTCCTCACTGAAATAAACCCTTGGCAGTTTTACATACTGCATCTTTAACTGACCTGAGCCTCAAGCGTAATGCCATGAAGCAGCAAAGACAAAGACATGAGTAACATGAGCATAACTTACAGAACACAAAGAGAAACGGACAAGTCTCTGAATGTCCACAAGTGCTGCGTTTTCAAGGAAGACTAATTTGGAAAAAAAAAAAAAAGTAAACTGAGAAAACTGCTGTGGACTCAACAGCTCCATATAACACCCATCTCATCTTAAAGAACAAAAAAAAAAAAAAAAAAGTACAGTGGGCTACATCTATAGTAGCATAGTATAGATGTGGCAGAGCAGTGAGTTGTCCTCTGTATTCATTCAGCAGTGTTGCACCACAGCAGGAAAAAAAACACAGCTAAAGAAAATGTGAAATTAATTAAGTTTAATTAAGCCAAATTTCTCTGTAAAACCCATACCACTCTGAGGATTGTTTTTTTTTTTTTTTTTTTTTACCATGTTTTCACCATGACAAAGTATTCAATTCGATTCGGGTGGCAATCTGCTCTAGAACTACAAAACGCTGGGACAGATGTGGAACCGAAGCTACCGTTACCATTACTAAGCACCACTGCTGCAGAAAACGCCAGAGCTCACCGCCTTGCTTTCTCAGTACGAGCGGGCTCCGGATTTGCTGTCCTGGGCCTGGTTGAAGGGGTTGGGTGAGCTGGTGGACTGATCCTGCTGGTCAATGGACTGGTAGGCGTCTCTGTTTCGTGTTACGGAGGGGAAACCTGCAGAAACAAGCCACACGTCTTCAACACACAACACAATACTCCAGGGTGATGCAAATGTAGTCACCAGAATTAGATCTGTGTAGAAACGGTCGTGATTAATCAAAAATCTCATTGTGGAGCATTAAAAGTGAGTAAACCTAACAATAGAAGTTAGGTTTTCGCAGGTTTGTGTCCTCTCATACAGAAAAGCGACACCGTCGGCAGATTTGTTATCTTAACTCCAGCATCTGGCACCCTCTGGGAGAAATATGGATTACACTGCTGGAAACTAACTTTGCCAAAATACAGTGAAGCACAAACTGCCCCTGATGAACGCTGGACTGAGAAAACAGAAAATTACACTCGAAATGTTTCGCCAGTGGGACTGAAATTACCACGATTTCATCACGCGCTCGCAGCAAGTTTTATATGCACCACTGTTTGATCCGCTACTTACTCTGTGGCTATTTGTTAAGAATCGGGCAACACGAATGGAGCATCACCAACAATCCACGAATAAATGCTCCTACGGCTTTCTGCAGTGTGCAGGGTCTTCACGCCAGTCATCCAGAATCACTTCAAGGTGTTTGCATTGAAAACTGATGCATATGAGGACTAATATATCTCAGGCAAACATGAGCTCTAACGCATTTTTTGAAAGCAATATACTGACATAATCCACCTGGTATGTCCTAGAGGACTCACTTGTGAGGCACTATACACAGTAAACAGCCTGGCATGGTCAGAATACCAATGACACTTCTTGGCACTACAAAGGCCTGGGTGCTCTCACCTCTGTCACACCGCATGGCCCAGAGCCCTATTACTGCGTCACAAATGTATATATTAATGTTAATCAACGATGCCATATCATATTCACATCAGCAGGGTTAGCTTTTCCACTCCTGAGTGAACTGGGAAAAAAATACATTGAGCAATTACGCACATATATTGTTAATTCAATTTTATTAAAAAGCATAAGTTAAAAAATGAATTTTTAATTGCAAAGCACTACACCATGTTGAGCAATAAAATCACGCCAATCCTTAAATCACCGTGTTAATTCATGTCTGTTTCGAGTGTGCGCGCACACACAGGCCATAGTCATCGCCTATTATGAGTCAACATTATGTCGACTTAATTAGGCCTGCTTGAGAATGTGCAGCATCATGCATCCCTACTTTAAATATATGCAAACAGAATATACAAACACAAATGAGGTGTCTGGAGAGTAGCAATATGAATAATACATTGATGCAAACTTGCAAAAACACAAACAAATATACAGTAGCGACATGAATACAAACATAATGTGCTGACACTGATGCATACAAACAAAGCCATGCAGGTAGGATGAGGTAAGATTGATGAAAATGTCTAGGTGGGAAAGGACAGATGGAGAGATGGATGGGCATAAATGAAAACAAAAGGATGGACGGGTAAATGATGGTGCCGACAGGGATGCAAATATGGGAACAAGAAAAAAAAAAAAAAAAAAAACGAACTGAAACTTCTTTTAAGTCCAGTAGCCTTGTTTTTTTGTAATCTTACTTCCTGTGTGGAAGGGGATGGGAGAGGACGACTGAAGGAGAGAAATGGTGAAAAGGCAGAGGCCAGGAATCAGTAGCGGCGGCCAATAAAGGCACTGTCAGCACTGTCCGTAGTGCATCGACTGTCCACAGAGGTCTCTAGGTCTGAGAGGGCGAAGGGTCAGCGAGGAGAGGAGAGGAGAGGAGAGCGATCAGAGGGGAAGACACAAAAGACAATCAAATCACAACAGGAATAACACGAGAGCAGAGATCAGAGAGGTTAAGACAGTGCATGATTACAGGCAGCATGACAGTGTGAGGTTTAGACATGAAAGTGTGGCGGGAACAGGATGGGAAATGCAGATTTTGATCTATTCTTTCAAACAGTAAGATGAGACAATAATCGATTCTCTATCCACAAACAAGCGGGGAGCATTTAAGGAGTAATGCATGGCAGGTATTTAAAGGCTTCAAAACTCAGCGATGAAGCTGTGATCAGGTGAATTTTACGGCGGCAGAAGTAGAGACTCTGTGAAAGTCACATCAAAGCCACAGTCTCTCAAGTCTGCATGAGAGTGCCGCCAATCAAAATTTGGGGGAAGGCTCTGGATATCTGAATCAACAATTCTCCCGCACATCAAATTGCTTTGTTCCCAGAGTGCACCGTACAGCAGGGAACCACGGTAACATCAGCCATGCAATCAGACAGCAATTAAAGCGCACACTGTCAAAAACTAACATTAGCTACATTCATCAGCCCTGACACAGCCAATCAAAGTCAAATGGATATACCTGCTGTGTGTGTGCGCCATTAAAATAAAATAACAGAAAGAACGGATTCATCAATATTCAATTATATTCTGAACATTTGAATTAGGCGATGTATTATGTTAGCAGTGTTGGGTGGCAACACACAAGTAATTCCAATAGTTTTCCAAGTAACGAGTGTATTGTATCAAATCAAATTCTCTCTATGATTTCATCGAGTAAAACTGGTTTTCCAAATTATTCCCACAGAAGTGCCCTGCAGAGCCAATTGAGTAATCCTGATTTTTGGAGGGGAGATAGAATAAATAATGCAAATGCAATGAGTGCTGTAACAGATTACTTCTTCCACAGACCAATAAGTAAGAATATTTCTTTTGAAATGAGTAATAACGTGTTGCTTTTAAGCTCTGAAGAAACCTCACATCTGAAAACTAACCAGCTCCTGGGAGAGCGAGGCGAAGCTCGCAAATCAATGACCACACGCAGTTAATCAAAGAACATATCTTGCGTATGTTCTGAGCAGTCGATGGAGGGAGTGTGCCTATCATTTGTTTGCCTGCAAGCAGTTGAGCATTTCTCAACGCTAAACGGTCGATACACAGCACTACATATCTGCACAAACACTGCAAAAGCACATTCTTCATCCCACTCATGTGTTTCATCTGTGTTTCTTCTTTCATGCACCGCAACTGGAAACAGAAACGTGCCCTTTTTCTATTGTGGCTGATCATAACGTTTTAGCTTCTCCAGTCGAAAGTGGCATGAATCAAACACACTCCTCAGACTGGTGGCCGGCGCAATAAACCGATGATTGTCCAATCAGTCATAAAAGAAATTATGTCTTTGCCCAGCCAAGGTGCAGCTCTGATATCCTACTGCATTAGTCTTGTGACTGTAACTCAATTAACTTGACTGTGGTATGATCTGCAAGTGGCTTAGTACACCGTCTTCAAGTTTGAGCGGCATTCGACAGGCCTTTCATGGCAAACAGCATAAAACAACACAGGCAGGATTTCACACCTTTGGCTCGAACCGCCCCTAGGGAATTCAATGGTATCTGAGGCACATGCATCACACCGCATCTCCAGTTTTGGTCACTCTCAGTGGCCAAACCCAATAAATTATGTAATGAGGGAAGTTATTTTCAGATCACTTTCTATGTCATCTGCTTCTCCAAATGGAATTAGACCATGCTCAACTCATTTCCTCAGTTAAAATTCCCACATAAGCTGGAAGACGGTTTCAGTTCCCATTGCTAGCATTCCATCTTTTGAGGCTTTCCAATACCTGTTGATGTCTAGATCAATTGCAAAAATCTGAAGGGTACCAGTAGGTAACGCTTCTTGATACCCAGCCTTGGCGTTACCACTGAGCAGTCTCCATTTTTATACATTCTCAATGTTTCACGGACTCCTTTTCTTACTACAAACGAATGACTGAGACATTGAGCAGCACTTACCGAAGTTGACATTGTAATCTCCTCCACGCTCGCGGTACATTTGGTAGACAAAGAAGCAGGACACGGGTTTGAGCAGCAGGCTGAGAATGGCCATTCCTGCGCTGAAACGAAATGTGTCCCTGCCCCTTTCCGCTACCAGTTCAGACAGCGGGTAATAGATCCCAAAATGGATGATGTCAGTCAGTATCGTCACGGTCATCCCGATCAGAAACTACATGGAGAGGACAATGGAGATAAAGGTCTTAATGGACAAAAAACAGGGTTTGTATGTAAGGTATTTTGATTTTTGTACCATATGTCACCACAGAAAGCATTTCTGTGAGTCAATGTGTTTGTAATTCCGTCTCTGTAAAGAACAGAGATAAATATCTAATCAGATTCAAAAAAATTCATCGGACTCACACTAGAGATTTCAGAAAGTAGAGTCTGGAACTCTTAATGAAAATCACAGGCAGTACTTGAGGAAGTGGTAAACACATTTTAGTTTCTTGATGAGAAGCAACTTCATTTCAGATTTTTTTACGTTATCTTGTGGTCTAGGACAATCCAGTATTACAGTATGACTCGGACTGGTGAGTACTTGAAACTAGACGTGGTATAAAGCACGGAGCTGATCCACGGACAATGAGTGATTTTATGGATCCATAAATTGCTGGTTTAAATGAAGTTCATGTCCTTCTTACCACATCTCTCCTGCTTCACCAGTCACCTTTAACTTTTTCAAATAGGTAAAGATCTACATATGTTCAGAGAGCGGAAATAATGACAAAGCAAAAGCAGCCAGCGTATGAGGAAGTAGTAGATCAAACTTTGACACATGGGCCACACTCTGGCATTTCATAACCATTTGGCTTTGACACAGCACCAGAATAACACAATTGCCAAATTTATGTATTTTTCTAAACCTGCTTACCCAACTTTGGGTAGTTCAGCTCAACAGGTTCTTCTTTCTGAGAGACCCTGGATGTGAGCGACATCAATATTGGATTTTGAGCACATGGGACAGGAAGGGTGACCAGGTTAGTACAAGTTTCACAGGATGAGTCCTGCAACACTCTGAATCCATTACTGTGAAAGTGCCCTTGAGCAGGCACCTGGATGCCTACGTTCTCAAGAGGTGCCGCTCCTGGCTTGCTTTTGCACTCAGACCTTTGAGGTGGGTGCATTAGTGTGGCACAGAATATACACACTCTAGAAGTCCCAACTACTGTGCTGAATAAAGAGGAGGTTGGCTTTCTTAAAGGGATGCCCGCAAATTGTCCTAGATTCCAGAGACAAATAGGTTAGAGCGGACATTCACAACTCTGCCTATAGATAGACTCTGATACTGTCACATGATGTTGGGGTTGCGACCTAAATGACGGAATCAAGGCAAAAACTCACCATAAGCACAGCATCAATCGAGTCCCTCTGAGCGATGGCCCACACCCCGACTGCTAAAACACTGAAGTTCCCCCAAGCAAAGGAGCTGGGCAGCCATGCCATGCATCCCCTGCAGGAAACACACAGAGGAGCAGCTTACACAAGATACACAATCTCCAGTAACTGTGGTTGAAAAAACAAAGTATTGGAAGCTTATCTTTAAAAACTAGGTCTGGATCAAGACACAGTGCCAATATGTGCGGCTATGTGTGTGTGTGTGTGTGTGTGTGTGTGTGTGTGTGGTGTTTGGTTGGAGAGAGCCAGAAGAGAAGAGAAATTCCTCAGGCTTGTGAAAAAAAAAAACTCAGAGGTCTCGAGGAGCCTGTCCTCACACTCACCATACTGTCAGCAGCCAGTGCACCAGTACTATGGCCTATGATGGGAAACAAGACACAAAGGTGTTGGAGAGAAACCACCAAGATTTGTTTTTGTCCATGTTGTCTCTATGGTCCATCAAACAACTCCATCCCAAAGCCACAAAGTGCAGAGCTAAAAGGCCTGGACCTGCTTCCTGAATAATGAATGGGGGCTGATTTCATGGCTCCATAAATGGTTGGTCAGAGAGTTTAAGACCCAAATTAACTTCTACTGTTGTGACTTCTGACTCACATGTTAAAAAAAAAATCCCCAGACAACCACCTTGACCTTCAGGAACTTGTATCTTGCATCATATTCACCACAAAACTCTATTTTCCCCATTTGCCTTTCTGGGTTGAAGTGGAACAATTACTGATGATGCCCAAAGTATTTTTTTTATTTTGTTAATGAGTATAAACAGAAGGGCATACTGATCCTGAAAGCTCAATTGAAGACATTTTCTCAAATACAATATATTTTTTTTCTGTTTACTCCAAATTATGCTGAAACCCATGTGGTTAATATTGGTTTTGACTATAACTTATGACTCATAAGCAGAATTTTTTTTTTTTTTTTTTACATACCACAATGTTATTTATATGGGTTATATCCATCTTTGCTTGTGCCCTAAAACATGCCTGTGTAGTTTATGATCTTACAGGCAAGCCTACTTAGTTTGAATTCTTTACAAACCAACACCTCTAATGTACAACAGGATAATGCTATTGGACCTGTTGTCCTACTTAACTTTCTCATTCATCATTTCTTTACACCCACTGTATAAAAATCAAAGAATAAATGTGCGTTGCAAAACTTTAAATCTGTCTTCACTACAGTGCATCTAAAGAGGGTAGTTGACACGAATGGGAATTACTGGTTACAATTAGGCAACATCAACTGTTACTGTATGGACGCGACAACACAAGAGGTGATGCCAGTCACTGTGATGTAACTCATTAGTCAGTATAACGGTAGCAGTAGTTAAACAAAGCTTACCTTAAGATTTATGGCAGGGATTTCCATATTATTTGACCTATATGACTACCTCGGTCCCTTCCGATGTTTCAACTTGTAGAGGACCGCATGAAAAATACGACAGATCCTCTCTTGCTCAAACTTCTGGCCAACTCCTCCCTCGGATCAGTGCAAACACAAACCATGTGACAGCAGCCTGACTGATCCCATGTGACTGCCGCCTCCCCCCGCCCTGTCTCAGCCTGCTGAGAGAGACCACATGAGCGTCAAGCGCGGGTCACAGCCCCGCTCCCCAGCTGCTCCGCCGCCCCCGACGCTGCACCGCGGCCGGTCAGGAGGAGCAGGAATGTGGCGTGTCTGCTGCAGACTCAGCCGGTTGTCAGCAGCTCCTGCCGGCTGACTGATGAGCGCGGAGCTCGCGACGCAAGGCAAATTTGACCTGAAGCAGTGTGTGGGACTGAGGTGTGATGCTTTATTCTGCTGGTTCTCCATGTCACTAAAGTTCAAATAATGTGGCCCACAGTAACTTCTGGAGCGACTGTCCATGTCTTTAATGGACACTAACTGATACTTTGTGCTGATATTTAATATATTGACATATTGTCATTTTTATGACAAAACACCCTCTCCCAAAATAAATAATTAAAAAGAAATCCATAAAAAAATCAAATTAAAGTTTAATTAATTAATTAAAAATATTCCTTTCAGAGGGGAGTCCAGCCTAAATCACTTTATCACTAAAAAAATTATAATTATAATAACAATAATTACAATAACAACAGCATCAATACAACTGCTACTACTACCACTACTACTACTACTACTACTACTAATAATAATAATAATAATGATAATAATGTATGTTATCATATTATGATAATGATCATAATAATAGTGATAATAATGACCGTGATAACAACAACAACAACAACAATAATAATAATAAGTATTATTATTAATAGCAATAATAATAATAATAATAATAATAATAATAACAATAATGATGATGATGATGATGATGATTATTATTATTATTGTTATTGTTGTTGTTGTTGTTGTTATTATTATTATTATTATTATTATTATGATATTAGTATTGTTGTTGTTGTCTTTTATTTATTCTTGTGGGCAAGAGCCCAAATGTAGGACGAACAGTTTCATGTCAAAGTATTTCCAGTGCAGCTGCAATGGAGTTTAACAGCAGACAAAGGTTCAGTGATCTAAAACGTCATTGGAAATAATCAGCTTTCATGCAGAATCAAAGAGCGAGTGCTATGAGGTACAGGGAGAAATCTATCACAGAGGAGGCAGAGATATCAATTTCTCCACTGACAGGAGCCTGAAGGGACCAGAATACACTGCAGTCGTAAGACATCATGGGGCTCTCCCTGGTAGTCTCCTCTACCACTATTGCTCTCTCCATCTATATGTAAAACCCATGGCTGAATGCAACAGGTTCACAACACTTCTCTGGAGGCTGGCTAAAGTCAGTCAGTGCTGTGAAATGTCAGAAATCACAAACTTGAGTAGCTGCCTGTGGCAGGCAGACTGAGGCAGCTTTCTTTTGCAGACTGCCAGAGAAAGTAAAACTGTAGCTTCCATCCTCATAAAATAAGCAGTAGACAACTGATAGGATTTTCACACTTTATTAAAAGACCGGTGTTGGCTTGATACATCAGCTCATTTAGGAAATGCAAATGAGATGCCTTTGGACTAGGCACTTAATCCTCACCTGCTTGTCCAACTACCTGATCTGTCATTACATGGGGTTCCTCCTGCACACTGAGCGTATGCACCTCCTTTTGAATCTGCTCCTTCAGGCTGCTGTTGTAAACTGTAATGTCTTGCCAGCTTTCCCTAAGTAAGGGTTTAAAACTACATCTTTGCACTTCCAGCCTCCAGTGACTCAATCCCTAATAATTTCCTCTGAACAACCACAATGAAACATCACAATTAACCTTACTAATCACAGTTATTTGGGCTGGGTCAGGCTGCATCTTTTATGGAGCAGGCTTAGCTGCTGCACACATTATTTCTGCAAATAGACTTTAAAGGTGAAAGTTCACACATGGATCTTCTATCCAGATGTGGTTTGCACTCGAATCAAAAGTCATGAGCTTATATTTCTGTTTTTCTTCAAGAGGAAGTCATCAAGCCAAACTTGCATAATCAATATAATTGCAGCAATACTTCCTGCGTGATCAGTGTATTCTAAAGTTCATGGGGTTGTATTGTTTTTTTTTTTTTTTATTAAGTTTTTCATTAACAAGTACTCTTTTCCTAAGAAGACCTAACCAAGATTACAGCAGCAACTTTTGTTACAGACGTGATCTTGTTTCACAGATGCGCATTAAACAAATGAGAAAATGCAGCGCGCTCACAGATTTTTGATCCATTCTTCGACAAGAACAGAAATTGAGATAAAGCACGGGACAATATGAACCTGAACAGTCAAAGCAAATATCAACACATCTTGTACAAGGTTCTTCTGCGGATCCAAGCAGTAGATTAAAGATGAGGCTCTATGAAATTTTGATAATACCAAGATTTAATTACTCTGTGTGCATGTTGGTGCATATGTATTGCACCTCCACTTTTATATGGTTCTACCCTGAGGTGTTCACCACCCACAGAAACATCCAAATCCAGCAAATGCTCCAGTGTTAATTTGAAAATGTTTCTCTTTAAGAAAAACTTCACATCCACCCAGCCTTCCTCTCACCGCTAAATCACATCTTCCACACCTGCATTTGCCCAATTATGCCCTTGTCCTGTTTGCATACATAAATGTGCAATATAAAGTTTTCTACATGCTGCCTGCTGAACTTTTTAACAATTGTCTGTTGTCATATCATATATATATATATATATATATGATCAAATGTAATCATATTTGTTACCTCTGTGTGTTATGACTGATATTTGCACTTCTTAACATTGCTTGATTGCAATGGTGGTGATCTAGGAATTAAAGCATATTTTACTCTTGAACTCATTGTAAGTCACACTAGATAAGAGCAGCAGCAAAAGTCCTTAAAATGCTAATGAGACATGCCCCCTTGCTGATTTTTTTTCTACAGTCAGAGACAGTCAGGCTCACTCTGTAGTCTGCCTTCCAACTCTTCGGTGTCAGGGTGTCCTCTTAAACACTAATGAAGATGAATCCATTGTGTGCCTCAAGCATGGCAGATGGCCCATCCCGCTCCCAGTGTGTGAACCCTGACCTCTCGCTGACCTCTGACACCTGACAGCACGTGACTCAGACTTTATGCAGATTTCTCCCAGATTGAAGTATTCATGTTTTCAGTCGTTTGAAGAGCACTGTCAGCAGTCCCAAAATACTGTGCCAAATATGCATATGTGTGCTCAAAGGAGACTGTGGTGTGACAAATGGAGGTGTTATTTCATTTGAGGCGCCGAGTCTTTAACTATCAGAGAACAAAAAAAACATAGGTGAGCCTAATGTAATTGGAAACAAATGATCCACTTTACCAACTAACCTGCAGTGACAGACTTCACACAGCACACAAATTTTATTAAAGCACTGTCTTCTACGCTTCATTTATAAAGGATTCAGCACCCCATTTCCTTGTTATCGAATGATTTATGGGCTGTTTTACAGTCAGGGCAGGTCCCTGAAGCTGGAAAGATGCTGCCGCATTTCCCGCAGGTTTGTTTATTCATATTTAAGTTGTTCTCATTGTTGCACTCGCGTCCTTTCGACAGCATACTGATCTTGAAAAGTTGGGTTGAGATAGCAACTTTAGTAATTAACTGCATCAAGAAGCCTACAAGAAATGTATAAGTGTCTTTGTGGTCTTAGTGTTGTGATGCTGCAGCTCTGCCAGGATGTGGCTGTGTGTAATCTATCATTCAGCTGGCTTTTGGCCAGGTTTCAACAGGGCACTCAGTAGCACAACACTCTCTCAGAGGTAAGTATTAAAAATACATCACTGCCGCTTTTATACTATGGCCGTAAATCAGGATGGCACAATCACGGTCCAGCCGAGCTGATAGTTAGCCAAGAAAGATGAGTGTTACTTTCTCCACCTGATCAAACATTGATATGGATGGATTTTGCAAAGGCTTGTGTGTTCTGCTCAGAGAATGCAGCACTGAATGTTATTGATTGCACTTGCTCCAGAAATTTGTAGAGCACCTTTTCTGTGACACCTTTGCCTTTCCCGCTCAAAACTACTTTTTTTTTGAGATTCAGAGTGGTGAAACAAGTTGATTTTTGCCGGGAGAACAAGATATCAAAGCTCTTGCTCTGCCTCAGAAGACCCTGACACTCAATTACCTTCGGAGTCAAGGCACACGCTCTGGCCTTAAAGCTTTCATGGCCACAAGCGAGGCTGCAGTCACATCAAACAGCAAGAAAGAGATGCAGTTAGAAAGCCATTCGTTTCGGGCCGATCGTTTCTAAAGATCTATCCGACCCGAGGTGCTGCATGATCGTATGAGGTCACCATAGGACAGACTGAGACTGCACAGTGATGGCCTTGATATCTGGCCTTGACTCTGCCCCATCTGCTCATAAATTGGACCATATAGAGCTCTAGGTTGCATCTCCACCACAGGCATGTTAACGTAACCATACATTACTGCGCATCCTCTCATGTTATGTGGAGGGAAATGATGAGAGGGGAGTGCTGCTAATGTGCTTGTTGGTTTTATTTTCTTTCTTTTAGCATGGGGGACCCGACTTCAGTTTTGATGTCAAGCCATTAAGCCACATAATGTACAATGTATTTCTCTCCGTAAAATCAATATATATTTATTTTTGCCCTGCTGGCAGGTGGAGCCTAAGGATGACTGTGTCCACCTGTCCATCCCATATTGTAGTCCAAGGCAACACTTTGCTCAGCACATTCATGCTGCCCATAAGATGAACCCAGTCAAATTTTGGCTTGTACACGATCTAAAAATCTTTTGGGTTCAGTTGGATTACCATGAAATCTGGTGAGCACATACATGCTCCTCAGAAGATGACCCTGTCAGTTTTGGTGATTTTCTTCCTCTAGCGCTGCCCAAACACCAAAAGCTTTGCACAGAAGGTATCACAAAATCTAATCAGTGTGTGCTTGCATGATAATTGTATTTGAGTGCATTCATACTCCCCAGTCGAAGAGTCCTCTTGAATGCAGTGACCTTATGACCTTTTCTCTAGTGCCACCCTCTGTCCAAACATTTGACTTGTACTCAACAATTCCAAGTAATTGGTTGAGGGTGCTCATGCTTCACAGATAATGAAAACCCTCAATCCAGGTGACCTCATGATCTTTCCTCAAGCACCACCTTCAGGCCACTATGTCAAATTGGTGATATTTGTTGAGTGCATTCATACGATCCAAAGATTCCTCACGATTTTGATGACTTTATGAATTTTCCTGTAGCACCAGGAGGCCTAAATGCCAAATTTGATATCTCAAAATGTGTGGGGCAGTTTGCCACAAAATTTGGAAAGCACAGTCATGCTACCCAGAGGATGAACCCTGTCAAATGTGGCAACCTCATGACCTTACCTTTCTTTGATTCATTATGTTTAAACCATCTCAATGCAAAGCGCACAGTGAACCTCTTAGTTATAGATAATATTCCAAAAACTGTTCACACCAAAGAAAAGTGTATCTTGGTAAGTGTTTAATCATGAAAAAATGAGGCAGAAAAACACAATATATAGACAGAGTCCTGTTTAAGTATGGTATAAATAAAACATATATTAAGACATGTAAAAGGAAAGCCAAAGAAGCATCTTTGTTTATCATACTACCATAAGTACCTTAAAAGAGTAGTGGTATCAATAAAAAAGCCACTGGCAATCAGACAATTTGAACAAGGTTGTTTTTACAGTACAGGACACCTGACCCATTTCAAATAGCGTTCGCAAATAATACTCAGCATTTGTTTTATCTGCTTGGAATACTAGATCTTCCGGGTGCCAGACAGAAAAAATGATAGTTTACATAATCACAGGAAAGTAAATTAAATTTATTTTAGTTTTTGGCAACTTACATGGCACAATCAGATTTGTGCTGCAGCAGTAAAGCCCACCCATCTGGTACCCAAGGCACATTAAGCAAATCACCAAGAATTATTTGCAAACCCTATTTGGCTCAGGTCTGCAGGACACGGTCAGTCAGACAGGAGAGACACTCTGCACATTTCTTGTTTGAACACATGTACATATGATTATGTAGTGATGCTGGAGTGAACAAAGCCAAATTAATATTGATGTATGGGATCTATATGAGTTGATCGAGTGCTTAAAGATGGCAACTCGCTGGATTTGACCCACATGCAACATAAATGTGGACACTGTTTCCAGCTTAGTCGTCTGTGTTTTTCCTGTAAAGGCTGGAACACGTTAGAGGAATTTCAAATCTTAACCGATTTTAAAAATATGGGAGACCACAGACATAACGACAGCTTTAATGAATTTTAAATATTTTAATGGTATGTACGCACACATCAGATGAATCAGTCAAGACGCATGACCACACACTTGGTGCTTACACTAAACGATTTAGTGTAGATCTCATAGAGTCATAGAATAAAGTATTATGTAAATTAATTGAATATTTTTGTTTTGTTTCTTTCTAAGACACATTACATAGATGTAAGTTAAAAGTTAATGCATATGCTGAACTTCTGCAGCTTCTTTGCGTTAGCATTTGCATTTTAACTGACCTGTTACATCCAAAGCTGACGCAATTTCTGCCCAACTCTTCCTCGCCTGTCCTGTTGCGGCACGTCTCGCACGAGACACATACTGTTGCCGTAATTCTACAAGCTTGTGCTTTTCTACTGTCCACCTCGTTTCGAGACACATAAGTCCTGTCTGGTTGGTGATGATTCCTGGTTTATATCGATAGTCCGCTCGCTCTCATTTGCAATTAGGGGTTAACAGCTCAGATTTCAATCGCTCATGTTTTATATTTAGGATTTGGAGCCTACATTCCAGTCGGTAACATTAAGATTATGTCTGTAAACCCCTCACATTACAAGATCATCTGGGCGGATAACATGCTCAGACCGGCCTTGAATCAGTTGCACCCATGAATGTCGAGAGGGACCAGAATCTGCCCGATTATCCTCAAATCTGGGGCAGACTTTACAGACAGGACCAGATGACAGCATTTGCCTGCTTTGCATTGTGTGTGTGTATATCGTTTGTGTATACCGTTGAATTGGCATAGGTAATAAAGGCTGTGTATACCTTGGCATCGAGGTGAAAAACAAATGGGCTCAAACCAGCGAGCTGTCGCCTTTAAGTACTCGGTCCATTAGCGGTGTCACGTGATGTCTTGGCTGTGCTGTCTGTTATGTCAAAGTGGTCATGGGGTCATGTTTCCTGTTTTTCCTCCCTTTACCTCTCCCTCTTTCCCCTCCACCTCCTCCTCAGATGGTGATGAAGCCGCCTTGGTCACTGTTGGCTGACTCTGGCACCACACAGCGCCCCCTCCTCCTGGTCACACGCCGCTTCCGGTGGAATTTAGCATAGCAACGAAATCCTGCGAGGCAGTTGAATACATTAACCATTTATGTCGAGATACAGAAACAAAACATGAGTAAAACAGGTGAACTAGACGTATTTAATAGAATAGTTTCTCTTTTCAGAGCATATTTACATTAAAATAATTTACCTCTTAGAGTGTTAAAATCAACATGATGGACATGATTATGTAACTCCATACCCACCAGAATTAGTGGAACACTAAAACTTAGTTAGTTTTGAACATCTGCCCAGAGCCATATTGGTTTTGCGAGTGGACAAACATCTCTCTAGCCACTTGTAAAAATCACCACTTATTAACAGTGGAAAATTTGCTGTGCACCTCTGTGGGAGTTCAAAAGCGGTCAGCCAGCAACACTGGCCACTCGGGGGACCTCTGGTCACCACCACTCGCTCATTTTGCATGTTAAAACTTTGATCAAAAGAGTGCCATCTGGGGAAAAAAGGTGTATGACTAACTGCAGATCACAAGAGTAGTCAATGTTGGAAGCTGATTGCTATTGATCTCTTATAGCAGTATGATTGCAACAAGGTGCTACTTAGTTGAAAATTGCTTTAAGAAATGACTTATGTGCCATGATATGTTATATTGAGTGATGTTTGAATGAAATGGCCTATGCCACGTTGCTGTGTGGTATGACCCCGTTCTGCTCACTTACCCTCCTCACACATACAGTCATCATAGCATTTGTTGTTGAGGCCTCGGTTGTGAGGTTTACACTCGTGTTGTCTCAGGTCACAGCAAGAGCCTAAAGCAGGCAACCACATGGAATTCAACAGTGAACACATGTTGAATTGTCATATTAAACACTGGGGAACATCTTAATCAAGTTGCACTGAGAAGACACCTGTCTTATCAGTCTAAATCACAAAATGGGGCTGCAACAGAGGAAAGTGTGCTCTCATCTGAGACCCTGTACATTCGCTCCATTAGCCCGGATGAAATACTGATGTCAAGTGTGATCACCTCACAGGAAGTGACTAAATGAAACTTGTTTCTTAAACAGCAGAGCAAGAGCTCTGTCAAGAGAAAGCTGGACTGTAAGTTTTCTTTGGCGTGAAGCATCAGACCAGAGCGGCTGGTAGACTTCCTGATGTCACATTATAGGATTTCTGGATATTGAAGTTCCAACATCTTGCTGCCACTTGGAGTCAAGTTGCCTGATGTTGTTTTAAATAAATCAAAGTTAAATGTTGTTAGCGAGGAAAATAGTTCAATAACTCATTAATTTGTACTTTTGTTTCTGTCAGCAGAATGATGTATGATCCAGACTGACCTGGGAGACAGTCCAGGTGGTGGTCACATGGCTCGATGGTATCAGCATCCACAGTCACGTTGCCACTGCTAAGGTTCTTACTCCGCCTTTTGTCTGCAGCAGGCAAGAGACCAAAAAAAACAAATGATTCCTTTATGTGTGGTTTATAGCCCAGGCACTTACAGTATTTTAATGTGTGACGCCAGGGGTTCCAGGACTACTTCCACAGGTGAATCCTTGTTGAGAGTGGATGAGAAGTTCTGTAAATGAGTTAAACAATCTCTGACATAATTTCTCATGTCTGCATTGATCCGCTTTGAATTCCAGATGAGGGTTCCTCTCTCAGCGCCGTTCAGATGATATAATGCAGTGGCTTTCATGGTGAGGTCCAGGGACCCCTCAGGAGTCCTTGAGGGTACTTCAGAGGGTCCTCAGCAAATGACGACCAATTTAATTTCAATATCATTTAATTCACTTGAATATCTTACAATAAAAAAAAAAAAATAGTATGAGTAATTATTTTAATATTGTGTTTTAATCTCACCAGTTTGAATCTCTAAGCAGTTCAATACTTTACACAAATTAAAATCTATTTTCGTAATAGGGTCTTTAGGGCAAGATCACTTCAAAATTGGGGTCTAAAGCTTCATGGCAGTTATGTATGCTAATGTAACTTTATGTTTACTACACAGTAGGAAAGCTAGTGTCTGAGAAGGTCAAAGGCAGCTGCATATAAACAAGTTCCATTGTTTTCAGAATCCAAAAGCTGTGGGTTATAGTATTTCAACATAAAATGACAATGGCAATGACACATCAAATGATCTGATATAATTTGGGTCATTTCAGCTTGACTGGGATTATTTCCACCACTCACAGCTGTGACTGTGCTAGACTTTCCTGGACAGGTGAATGACGGCAGCGAAGCACTGACCTTTCTTCCTGGAGGGCGGCCAGGAGTCCACGGGTTTCATATCCTCATAGTCCGTCCAATCAAATAGCGCCATATCCAAAGTTGGCATCACATCTCCTTGTCCTTTTGCCTTCTGCAACAGGGGAAGATATTTTGCAACCTTACACCTTAAAACTGGCTTGTTGCATTTCAGTGAGAGCATTTACATCTGTGTAACATGTTGATGCTCATGTTACGCATCATCCTGCCTACAATATCCTATTTACTTATGTAGACAAGGACATTGGTGATCAGAATAAGACTACATGCATTAACAGTTAATCCCAAATTTAACACCATCAAGGATGTAAGTTAGCTGCTACTGTACATTGAACATACACCTGCAGTGTTGGGAAGATAAATGCCTTCTTTTTTTAATTATCTCTCCAAAATGAATGTCCTATTATTGCTGCTAAGAACAGCAGCAGAGGGGTGATATTGCTGTTTTTTTGTCAACTGTGCAGAGAAACACACTGAGGGTGTGAAACATGTTGGAGCCCCATAGTAACGAAGACCACTGAATGCAGCATTGAGCTTTACAGCTAATTGATTGGTAACAGAGAACATGACTCGCCTTGCATGGAATTCAAACATTTGTCACAGCGTTTGTATTTTTCATGCATATGCACATATTAACATACACACTGCAACATACAGTACATGCAAACATGCATACTCTAACACAGTGCTGTAACACATTACAACATGTTGGCCCGAACAGCGATCTGTAGTGACTCACTGTAAAACTTTTGAAAACATTCTTCTCATGCAGTTTTCCCTGTGTGTAATTTTCCATAAAGAGAGTTGGAGGCGAAAAAAAAGTTCTGGTGTCTACAGATTCCCTGGGCTGTTGATGTCAGTAGTTTGGCTGACTGGACTGATCTATAAATTCATATAGATGTGGGTGTAAGAAAAGCAAGAGTCTTATCAAAGTGAAACACTGCTTTAAGCCGTGTCGTTTTGATGAGACGTTGATGTCACCGCTGTAAAGCAAATTTCTAGAGAACCGCTCGGCCGTAACGTTCGGCGATAAAATCCATAAAAGTTTTACAGCTATGAATTCCCTCCAATAGAATAAACAAAATAATAACGCTGTAAAATATAATAAAGTCAGCAGATCTTGGAGAGGTCTCTCGGGGGGACCTGGGGAAAACCCTGTGAATCATCTATCATAAAATAAGGATCCATGTCAAGCTCATCATCGGCTTGGATCCATACTCGTTTCTATCGCCCTCACAAAGGATATGGAAACATCAATTAGATTAATTGCAACGGGCCACTCGCGCTTGGCTGCTCGTTTAACCATCTACAGGGGATCGAACATTAATTAAGAACGCTTGCAGTGTACCCGTGTCATTGAACCTTTAGGCCTGGGCGAGGCTATCACTTTTTTTCTACCACAGGCCAATAATATTTGACTGCTCTCTGAATAAAGACATGCACAGTCTCCTGGGCTGTCAGACAGCTGGTAATGGAATACCAAGCAGCCTGACGGTCCAGTCGACAGACATCATACAGGCTGGGAAACACACACAGCTACCGTGACTCATTGTGAAGTGTCAGATAAATGATTAAAATCTACATATATTGTAAATATTATTCTTGCACTCCTCTTTTTTTTCTGAAGAATGCATCGTCTGTTTTCTTTCTTTTTTTTTCTGGCAGTAAGAAACCTGAGATGGATACAGAGCGGGGATGATGTTGCACTGCTAATACATATACATCACGTATGGTTTCAGAGGCATGGATATAAACCACTGTTCTAGTGTCCTGTGCGGTGACGTCTTTTTCCATGGATTTTCTCTTGCAGAAGTCTGAGTTTCAGTCGGCAGTGCTGTTTTCTGTATCTGTCTGGCCATAATGGCTATCCCTGTTCATGCCAACTACCCAGTTCTTCTTCCTCTGCAGATTCCAAACTAACCCCTGTCTCTGCTTCCAGTAATGTAAAATGCATCAGTTCTTCTGTGCTATCAGGATTTTTCCCAAGAAACAACTACCGTCTGCTGTCTTTAGAACAGCATTTGCGTACCTGTGCATGTATATGTGTGTGTATGCCAACATACCTGTGTGACTGTTTCCCATATCAGTCAATAAGTGTCTGATGGAGGAAGCACTCTGTATCAATGTTTCACTGTATTGGTTTTAAAGTGAAATTTCGCTGTATCAGAGCGGGCTATTTCCTTGGAAATCTGGTTTTTAGGGGTTTCAGCTCCCACCCATGCTGTGGAATGTTTTCCAAGGAAACACACAGACTGAAGGCGAGAAACGAGTGGTTGGTAGAGCAGGGAGCTCTCCGTTAAAATATTCCTCCTTTTTGCACAATAATTGGGGACCTTCTTCTAGCCCTTCAGCTGTATGGAGGGGAAAGACTGGGAATGAGCTTAGTTTGCACTGTTTTTGAAACTTTTCCATACTGCTGAGCGAAATAAATCAGCGGAGATCAGTTGTGCACGTTTTCTGGTCATAAACCGTGTTTGGGAGCATTGCTTAAGTATCAAGGTGGGCAGGAGTGATAGTGATGCCCCACGCACTGCTACAGATTCTCCAGTACATGCACCCATACTATCTGACACAGAAAAGGATCCCCATGCAGTATACTGAATAAATATCTTTATTCGGCCAAGGTTTGTAATAAAGAGAGAAGGAGGCAGCCGTGCCACTGGACTCAGCTGTGCCATTTGTAGCCTGAAGGTATGCATGCTATTATACGCGGTCAAATCTATCATACACACTGTGACCAACCGCTACTGAGACTGGCCTACGCAATGATATTTTTCGCATGCACCGCTTTCAGGTTCACAACGAGAAGAGTGTCATTTCCGAGAGGAGCTATGAGGTTTGCAGTAGCATAACGGCTATAATGGGCCCCATTCTCACTCCATTCCTCCTGCACACTGGAATCACACTGAGACACGACAGACGCTGTCTTTAATAAGCACTCGGGTTCCGTTTGGGGTACCTGGGGCTTGGTTGAGGCTGGGGGCAGCGTTGGGGGATGCTCGTTCATCACCGTGGTAACCATGGAGGAGCCGGAGCCAAAGGCAGCGGCGATGGGGGAGGGTGGTTCACTGGGTGGGGTCATGCTGAGAGAGGGGGAGGCGACAGAGGAGGATGGAGCCTCCTCCAACAGATCCCTGTCCTTCAGCGCAGAGCTCAGTTCAGGCTCTGGAAGAAATGCTGGTGGGGGGAGGAAAGGAGACAGAGATGGTGTTATACCAGGCCTGAGTTTCTCTGACTGCAAAACTGTCTGACAAGGATACATCCAAATCATTTTGATATCAGATAAAGCAAGAAGTGGACACATTCTGAAATTCAAATATTAAAAAAAAAAAAAAAAAAAAAGAATTAAAATGGGGATGTTGGTGGCAAGAGAAGTTCATGTCTAACCTATTACATATAACTAAAAATGTAAACTCTGTCTTTAGTAAAATAAAACTGAAATTAAACAGAGCCAATCTAATCTAATACCCCTTTTCCCCAGAAACTTACCCTTACCACTCTTCCTTCTTCTTCCTTCTTTTTGCCCTTGGAATTGAGTTCCTGGACCTTAAAATGATCCCTGCAACCTAAGCAGCACTATTTGAATTCCTGGGAATTTTTGGGGTAGACTTTTAGCAACTCCCACCTCTCTCTCTGAAGATCTCTGGTCTAAATGTCTGATGCAAGGGGGCATCCCGGTGGCTCACCTGGTACCCCTTATCAAGGCTGTGTCCTTACTGCTGTCATGCCCTCTCTCTTCCCTGCCCTTCTTCTCTCTACACTTCACTCTACCGTCACTATCAAAAAAAGCAAAATGCCCCAAAAAATAAACTTAAAAAGTAGGATGATGCCGGCAGCGCAGTGTCACTCCTGCTGTTTTTAAGAACAGGAGGGAGGGACTGCAAAGTTTCAAGAGATTGCTCTACATGACTCTCCAAAACAAAATCAGCAAATGCAAAATCACAGCAACAGCAGTAAACACAATCACGAACACCATCATGAACATAACGATAGCTTGGACTGTTTTGCTGTTGTCAGTCGCATGCACAATGACTAGACACCTGCATCTTATTTGCCTTAATGTCACTGTTCTGGGGGTGTGGTAGACCACAAACACACAAGAGCTTGGAGTTCTCACTTTACCCTGACAGGACACCCAACTCTGGCCCCAGAACTTTTTGGTGTATATTAAGAAACCAAAGCAGTTTTTCTTCCACAACACACCTATGAAATATGCAAAGAAAAGTCAACGAGAGCTTTTGCTGTAGTTTGCTGCCTGTCCAGTACAGGAAAACACTGAACTCTCTGAGGCAATGTTCCCCAAAGAGGATCTCTGCATGCCTGGATCCTTTGACGGCTCACCTTTTCCATGCCGCAGTTTGTCCCGCCGCCCTCCATGTCTCCTGTGCTCTAAGTGATGTCCGTGGCCATTCCCATGTCCATGCCCCCTCCCCTTGCGTGTTCCCAGAGGGTGGTTATCCCGGACCTGGGACGGACCCTTCATGCCCATGCGAGCCCTGTCTCTCTCCCTGCCAGGGCCCATCTCCAGTCTCACCGGGCTCAGGCCCTCCAGGCCCGTCCCGTCATCCTCAGGCCTGGCCAGGGGATGCAGGGGCCTGTGGGAGAGCAGCCCAGTTCCGCCTTTGGCAACGCGGGCCCCCTGGCTCCCATGCCCTCCGCGGTCCCTGCCATAGCTGTGGCCCTGCCCAGGGTACTGCAGGGCATTGCTGCCACCTGCTGAGGTCTGTGCCTGTCTCCTCTTGCCGTGAGCGGCTCCAGGCTCGGCGCTGTGTGAAACTGCCAGGGTGGCAAACAGGAATGCCAGCAGCAGACTCCGGGAAAGAACCATTGTATGTAAAACACAGCACCACCTGCTGGGAAGAGAACGCACATTTCATCAGTGCACAAATTCTGCAGCATAGATGGACTGAAATAACATACGCTCGTGACAACCTAGATTTTAACAGAACTGATGATGCATTCATGCATAAGAATTAAGTGGGTATTTCTCTAGTGAACTAATTTGGAAGGATTATCTGAGTACATCTGAGACAAATATGTGAATCCCAAACTAATCTATTGTTTTTTTTCTACCTTTTAAACATTACAAAGTCCAAGTTGCCGCCGACTGTGAGCGCTGTTTTGAATTTTAGAACAGAAATATCTTTTATTAAATTGTCCTTCTATGACTTTTCCTTGACTTTGCTGTTTCTGCAATCCAGTGTTGTTGGGCTTTTAAAGCATATGCAAGTAAAAGAGGAGCTACTGCTATATTTAAGCCCCTCTATTGACAGCTTGTTAGCCTGCTCTTAAACCTCCAAAATTCATTGACCTTTCTAGCGTTAAATAAAAAGTCACGTCTCCTGGTATAAATATTTGATCATTTTAAAGCTAGCAGTGGGGCGATGCCTATAGGCTGCTTTGCTTACTAATTTTATCAATAGAAGTTCAGTAGCTTTTTCAACCAAAAGACACTTTTGATTATTTACTGTGTAAATCATGACAACAACCTCCATGCATAATTTACAGGAGGCCTATTTTATACGTTTTAAGTGAGCTACAAAAGCCACAAATTAGCAGGGGGTTAGCACATTTTCTCACCCCTGCTATCTTTCATTTCCCCGTGAAAACAAATCCACACAGAGCATTTTCTTCTGGAAAAACATCAGTCACATAAATTAGTGTAACTTCCCTCCAAGGGGCATCCCTCAGTTAGCTTTGAACCCTGGCCATTTAGATCAACAGCCACTATCTGGAGCGCAAGAGGACCTCAAGTGCACACGTCCTCTGCTCCACTGTTCCCTCGAGTTCTCTCTCATCCAAATCATCTTTATCCCCGGCCACCCTATCCGTGCAATCTCCCATTCCCTGTCCTCTGAATTCAGGCAGCATTCAACAGTCCCAGCAGTGATCATTACCAGCCTCTTGAGCAGGCGGGTCTATCTGAATTCAGAAGCTACGAGGAAGCGATAAAGAGATACAGAGACACTTGTGCTATTTTTTTTTTTTTTTTTTTTTTTTTTTTTTTTAAAGAAATGACTTCCCAGCTTCAGTCCAGTTCTCCTCAGTGTGAGATACTGCACTGCGCACATTCTCGAGCGCTGCTTATTCAGTGGTCTCGGGAGTCCTTAAACTGCACCTTTCATTACAAAAGTCAACATATCCGTGGGGTGTGACTTAACTGAAATATGAGGTTGGTTTTACTGCATTAACTCCCAATACCTTGTCCAAAGGTGAGTAAAACCAAGTATAAAAACCAAGGCGCTGGAGTGGAACCTTTTCCTCTTTATTCTAAACAGAGGTCTTAACAAAAGAGTTAGACGATGTGACAGCACTATTTGCATATAAACTGTGGTTTTAAACCGCAGGTTCGTTCAGTTTCATGAAAAAATCTACCTCTTTGAACTATAGCATTAACTACTGGCAAAAATCTTGTTTTCTAATTTGCAAGCTGTCTTATTTCTGTGCATTTATGCAGATATCCATTACTGTCACTAATATCTATTACTCAAGAAGATTCCAGAATTTAATAGTATAAACCACACTCGGTAGCCCAAAGCCCTCATCCTGGGGAATACCTTCACCCGAGCTCAAATGATGCAACACTGGCTCCTCTCATTTTAAAAACATCATGTCATGGAAGATGACAGGTTACAGGCTTGTCTCTAAATATGATGTGGTGTGTTTTGCCCTCCATTTTAATGGCCTGGGACAATCCATTGCCATAGAAACACAACACTATTACAGTGCTGTGGCGGGCGGCTCCATTGTGTTAAAAGACAGACGGCGGTGCAAGGCATACAGAAAATCAATGAAGGAGAAGTATTGAGCTGCTGGTGATGGTGATGGTGATGGTGTGTGTATGTGTGTGCGAGGGGGGGGGGTAGATAAGGTTTCCCCTCCTTCATCACGCTGACACACACACCGAGCTGAAAACACACACTCTGGGGTTTACAGTGGGTTATTTAGGTGTTTCTAAAAACAGGACAAAGGCGAGAGATTGTGTAGAGGAAGCTTGTGATGTCAGGGGAAATTTGCAGTGCTATTGCCGGCAGGGTCCTGCCTGTGGGATTAGAGACTGCTTTGGCTTGCCTCTGGGAGTTCGACCAGCTGTGCAGTTTGCAAACAAGAGTGCGAGGCTGGCTGCTGAGGTGAGACCTTTATCTCAAATGGCCCTTCAGAGTGTCAAGGGGGAGGGCAATCGGCCGTATCGCGCACAGTGTTTGGCCAGGATTAAGCTCTGTCTGTTTGACACATGAGGTGTGCCACTGCCGAGTGGCCTGGAAGTGGACCCCCTAACACAAAAGGGTGATTTAATAGGAGAACACCCATAGTTAACAGCTGGGTGGGGGGAGTGTTAGGGATGCAGGCTTGTCTGCAAGATCCCATTTCTTTAAGTCTAAATAAAGAACATGCCTCCCACTATTTTCCAAGCATAATTATGCTCCCTCACAATGATAAAGTGAATGTGAAGGAAAAAGGCAGATGACCGAAAATAAAAAGCGAGACGGAATCACCTAAAACGAACATGGAGATAATAACACAGAGACACCACAATTAACTGGCCCCACAAAAAAAAATGATTTTTCTTTCCCCACATAAAAGAGAGATGTGACGCCTCCATAGAAACAGAGCGGACTGTGTGTCAAACCCATCAACTGTAAGGCCTGAATAGACCTGTCATCTCAAAAGGGAAGGCAGGCGGTGATGGAGGGGCACCGAGCATCTCCGCACAGCAGTGCCCCCTTTTTCCTCTCTCAGACTTTCATGTGCTGCTAACAGGTGGTCCTTTGAGGAGACACAGGATGGGGATGATAATGGAGCACTCTGGGTGGCATTCCGGGTTTTAAGCACAGTCTCTTGTGTGTGATAAACAGCCTCCGCGAACAACACAGCCTCCTGCCAGAGCCTGTATTATACATCGCTGTGTGATGTAGGTAGGCCACAGCGGGGTGAGCATCTGCTACTGAGGCGATGGGAGGCCAAACGAATCATCCAGAACTGAACGGTTTCACTCCAAAATGAGATAATCAGCCATTTGAACAAAAACATGACAAAATTGATACTAATTGTGGTTTTTCAATTTTGGTGTGAAGCTCTTATCGCTGAAAGCATAGCAACAAGTTCATAGTTGGAAAAAGCAGAACTTCTTTACATTCTCGGCCATCTTTTCATTAGACGAATGAATGAGAAATGAGTGGTCCATTTTATTTTATTTTTTCCCAGATCAATATAAAAAGCTCCTTGAGATAGAGCTCTTCAGTTTACAGCACAGGGTTTTATTCCCATTGTGAGTGCGGTGGACTGAACCATGTGCCGTGATTACACACGGACCATCGACTAAGGTTGAGTTCAGTTCTCTTTCAGTTCGATCAACTTAATAAACGGCTCTTCTTTGAAACCCACACAGTGAAAAGGCAGTAGCATTGAAAGTAAGCTTACATTTTATTCAATTCATTGAGCTGCGAGTGAGCTGAGCACACACCCGCTGTGAATATTACCGACGACAGTGGACAGTAACAGCACACATTCCGGGTCTTCATTTATGAAAATGTTCTCCAGCTTTACATTTGATCGTTTCTTCCATTCATATGATACGCTATTAAACAAAATGAAATGCCTCGGGTAACAACAGCAGTTTGCCTCAGCTTGTAATATACCAACAGTAAAAATCAATGTTAATTCCTGATTCCGATGTGATGATACCTTTAACATTCACAACTTTGCAATAATAAGAAGAAGAATGCAGATGCAGGAATAATACATTACCTAATAATGGAAAGACAAGACAGGGAAAACTGATAAAGAAAAAAAAAACATTTTATTTCACGAATGATAGACCTACACACTTAGCCAGCTTAACATGTAGTAGCAAGTTGTTCATAAGGTTTAGGCACTCCGACTGCAAAAGTCTGGTCTCACTTTACCTTCAGTGTTGGACCTGAGAGAGGAGCTGTATTTACCAACAGCCAAGTGGCGAGGAAAAAATGTTGGCATTTCATGTTTCTGCAAACCAAGGATATGATGAAATGTCATGTCTTCAAGTTTTGTGATGTAGTTTAATGGGAGCGAAAAAACACTGGGTTCGGTGGTTGGTGGGGTGGCACTTGGTACAATCAACAGGACTTTGCCTCTCCAAACAAGCACTGGGTCACGCAAGAGCTGCGTTTATCTGCATTTATAGCTAACATCAGCTAGTTAATATTAGGAAATGTTAGCTAATGTGTCTTAACCTTAACCATGACCTTTTCGTAACTTTAACCATAATGACAAACCTTTCCCTACCATTAATAATTACCTTTTCTTAACCTTAACCATGACCCCAAGGCCTTTTCCTTACCTTAACCATGAAGACAAACCTTTCCCTAACCTTAATCATGACCTTTCCCTAACCTTAATCATGACCCCAAGGCCTTTTCCTTACCTTAACCGTGATGACAAACCTTTCCCTAACCTTAATCATGACCTTTTCCTAACCTTAACCATGACCTTTCCCTAACCTTAATCATGACCTTTTCCTAACCTTAACCAAACTAACAAAGCCAAAGAAAGTGCTAAAGGCATTAGTCATTAACCTTAGCTAGTCCATGAATGGTGACAGTCATGTGATGTTGATGCAGGCTCCACCACATTGGCTAAGTGGTTTAGAAATGTTGATATTTCAATGTATGTTGGTTTGTGGAAATGTAAAATAGCACCATTTTATTCCAGGCCTTCTGATCTGAGGGTATTCTGTTGAGTACAGAGATGCGTGTTCGGAAATGTAGGGTGGGGCACCGCTTCATAGGTGATCAACGTAATCCTAAAAGTGGTTCTAAATTTCATCGGAAGGCAGTGGAGAGAAGCTAAAATTGGGTTATTGTGGCCTGGGTTTAGGAGAAAGAGCAATGAGCTGTATGTGTGTGTGAGAGAGGCTTTTATAGCCACAGTGTACAGTGAGAAGCAGCGACCGGAGAGACATGAATCAGAGTGGGGTGAGATAAGTATGAAGTGATAGGTAATCTTGCGAGAGAGTGCAAAGGGAGCACCTTTGGAGGGCTGGATGATTAAGCTCTGATGAGATCACAGCCCTCTCTCCGCTCTATGATCAATCAGTCAGTCCCTTAAGCATGACGGGCCCCCGCGACACCCTTCATATCAAACTATACTTAACAGCGAGTGGACCGGACCCTGAGGCTGAGATGAGGAAGGTGAGCGGGGGAAAGCGGTGAGGCGGAGCGCGAGGCACCCCTGGCAGTAAACTGCTGCATGTGTGCATCTTTAACTTCACCTGCTGTGACACCAAACCTCCAGGAGCCATCTGTTCCTGTTGTATTATCTCTCATGGCAACCAGCATGGCCATAAGGATCCACCAAACAAAGGCTGCAGAAACAGACAGTGTAAGTGCTGGGCGGAGGCCACCTTCAATAAGTCTGATTTTTTTTTTTTTCCTGGCCACATGCAGAGATTTGAGGCCTGTTCTCTGGATTAATATCAGGATTACAACTGTAGCAGAGTGTTACCAACCACTTATCAGCCAGGCTTTAATTTGTATTCTATTTTATTACAGGCTGTCGCAAAGAGCCCAATGGGTCACTGTCTGGCTGTCTGGCTGCAGAGACACGGGCCAAATTTCTCTTCATCAAACATGCCTCACTGAAGAGCAGCTGAAGTACAGTCCTAACATTAGACAGACACAACAGATGACAAAATAAATGAGTAAACACACGAGCTCCCAAAACAATAAAAATATATTGCCTGGCACACAGTGATCCACTTATATTTCAATCCAGCCCCTGTGAAGTCAGACGCATTACGGTCCCGCCGCCCAAACTTCAAAGAGAAAACGCAGGGAAATTTCCTCTTTGTCATGAAGTAATAATGTTGAATATTTGATGCTTGAATACTTACTTTTATATCTCTCATCTGGGGTAAAATAGGTCTAGTTTGCGCCACCAAATTATCATAAATATCAGCTCAATAACAAGCACCCAAATTACAACGCGAGTTACCGCCTCTGCATAATAAACATCTCTGCCAAGCTGCAGTGAACACAATAAAACTTCATTTCCTCAAGGGCCAATACCACTGACTTCAGCAATATAAAAAGCTTCCTCTCCCAAAAGCCTCCGCAAATAATATTGGTGGGTTTCACACACTGACTAGGCGGGTGGGGGGAGTTTGCAGCTTGAGGTGTGTATTGGTTGGAGAGGCCCTGGAAGCAGCACAGGGTGATAAAAAAAAAAAAAAAAAAAAAAGAAAAAAAAGAAAGGAGCCATAAGGAAGGTCCATCTGTCAGCAAGTGAGCCGGAGCAGAGAGGGAGACATGAAATGATTCACTGGTTATTTGGTTGCAGGTACAACAGATGTGGGACGGGACCAGAACATTGTCACTGATGCACCGTACATCTCCAACATCCTGTGATGTGGCCCGCATCTCCCATCTGAGTGCACCCGGGCCCTCTCTCTCCCTCTCTCTCTCTCTCTCTCACACACACACACACAGACACACACACACTCACAGCGGGGCAACCTCCTCCAGACACCCACATAGAAACATGTTCCAAAAATGCTCTGAGACACAAACAGCACCAGGAGCACAGCAACAGACGTCCCACAGAGAGGAGAGAGAAGGGAAGAGACAAAAGAGGGGAGGCGGAGGGGGGCTGAGACCAAAGGAGAGAATAAGATGTAATACTGTGAGAAAAAAGAGAGAAAGAGAGTGGCCAAGAGTGAGAGCGAGAGAGATGGGAAAAAAGGGAGAGTGAGGAAAAGAGAGAGAGAGAGGCTGGAAGAGAAAGAAATGAGTGACAGAGAGAATCTATCCTGTCTTAATTAGAGCAGTGTCGGTGTCATCTCTCATTCTGTGGCAGACACAGAGACCAGCTGAGTCCACCCTCGCACAAAAACATGCCTTGGCCACCGCAAATAAAAAAAAAACAAAAACCAAACAACAACTTGTGCTCTGCTAACCCGTGAAATGTGGACACCTGGGTCTGGGTCTGGACGTCCGCATGGGAACAGCGCGGCGGGTCAGTGTGGGAAATACTGCTGGGGTTTTTTTTTTTTGTTTGTTTTTTAAATGATCAAGTGAAGCATGCAAACAGATTATATGGAGCCCAAGTTTCTCCCCAACATGATCTTGACCCACTGCCAGTGTTGAACGAGTCTTGATCAAACAGATGTAGCCACACTTGGCAGTGAACGGTGTGCGGCGAAGGCACAGGTTTCACAGCCTGGCGGGGCAGATTCGACGTTTCGAGCTGTAGCCTTGGCCGAACCTTGCATTTTCAACAATCAGAGGCAGAGAATATGAATATCCACGATGAAAAACATGTCACACTCCTGAGCAGTGACTGATGGTAGCACAATTTAACAAGAAGGCCTTAATATTTGGGCACTTGTCTGACACTTTCACACACTGGATCCTGCATATCTGAAAGAAGAATTTCAGATAGTGACCTCATTCCAAAATAAAGCGTTTTTCAATAGAATCCCCTTCACAGGAATAATTTTCCACTCTAAAATAAAATGATGTATCGCAGGAGACATCGTGTCCTTAGGTTATCTCTTCATTTACAAGTAAATCATCACTTATTAGTGAATCTGGGCTTTGTTTTTTTGGCCCCCAGGTTGCCTCACAGAGGGGTCCTTCCACAATTCTTCTGATCATGTCTAATGCTTTCCTGCTGATTGACTTGCTATTAATTAACATACTCATTAAGGATGAGTCCACAAATACTTCTCCTTTACAGTGTGCTCCACTTTTAATTGCACGGTCTCACACTGAGACTCCCCACTTTAATCTCTCTCTCTGTTTCTCCCTCCTTCTCTCTCCCTCACACACACACACCCACCCACCCACACACACATACACACACACACTTTCACTCTTCCTCTAGCAACGCTGTGCAACAATAAACTGTCCAGAAGGGATATTCCCTGCAAGAGAGAGAGAGAGAGAGAGAGGAAAAAAAAAATCCATTCACCCCATAAACTCCTGCTGATCTGATTTGAGCACAGTCGGCGCAAAGTGAAATTGATTTATCAAGCTAAAACTACTTTCCAGTATCACATCGCATCTAATTGGTTGATTGCAAACTCTCATTGCGGCCCGCACCCATCAGCAATTCAGCGACAATCTGCGCAAAATGAAACACACTCCCTTCCTTAATCATCTAAACTGGCCGAGGAAGGATCCGGTTGCATTAATTAACTTTGCTTAAATTGTTCAGGTGCATTTAGAACAAACATAAACGGTGTTTTTAGAATTTACTTATTGATTGTAAATGAGCACAGCTGGTGCATATATTGCATTTAGAAAAAAAAAAAAAAACAAACTATAGAAGCTTAAAATACATTTTGAAAGGATGCTGTACAATTATCACCGTTGAAACTATGAGCTTTATACAATATTCTGTATTATAACACAACAAGAGATTAACAAAACAACTATGAACTCAGAGACACACCAAAAGCCGATAAGAATATTGTAAGAGCGCTGGAGTGTTATTTCCTTTCAAAAGGGGCCGATGCCCAGAAAACTTGCAGTGGAAGAAATGCTCTCACCGGATAAGGAAGATGTCTTACCCGCAATTTGGGTTGTCTTCTCTTGTGTTTTGCTTTTTTTTCCCCCTTTGAGGCTGATTATGAGGAGCGGGGCAGCTCGGTCATATGGCTGCAGGCTGACAGCGAACAGGACCGACACTCCAGCCCAGCAGCTCCGTAGTCCGCGCACCAGTCCGGGATGTGCCGCGCACAGGGACTGCCTTCGCTTTTATGAGGAGAGTCACTGGCTCGGGTGCGCGCTCCCGCGTGCGCGTTCATGTCGAGCCTCTCGCTCGCCTTTGGGGGTGATGTCAGGAACTAGATCCATCAGGGCCACAGTGGACACAATATGATGGGATAAAACTAACACCACTAATAATAGTAATGCAGGGCTGTAATATAGGTTTAATGGCCCTCCTACACTTGTTCCTAATGTGACCAAGGAGAGAGAGAGACACCACCACTGTGATTTTTTATTAAGTGATCCCTCATCATTTTTACACAGCCTGTCAGAAAAGTCTGAGGAGGATCTAGCCAAAAGTGACTGTGAAACCCCCGTAACTTCAGACATCCTCACTACTCTCCAAAACATTCCCCCTCATGCACTGCCAGCAAGACTCCACAAGTCTGCTGGCTGCCACAAGGACTGGCTCTCAGAAAAGATGACAGATTTCAGCTGAAGGCTTTCATTCCAGAATCCTTCCACATTCAATCTGACCTGATGCTTACTTGCTCAATATTTGCAGAGCAGATGACTGCGTCGTCTAAAACGCTGCAATTTCCCAAGGAAATGGCAAAAGAAAGCAGATAATTTCATTAAAATTCAGCGGCGCCCTTGGCTTGTGGGCCCAACAGTCATTTTCAGAGTGGGTATACTTTTACAAAATGGTGAGAAACCAATTTTGCAATGCAACCTTGCAACTGCTTTGTTGATGTGCAGGGGACATTTCAAGCAATTGCAAATAGCAAATATAACGCTTTTTTGAGTTGACAGAGGCCATATTTTTGGAAATTGGTCGTACATTAGTCACTTGAGGGACTAGTTTGACATTTAGAATTTAAGTCTGTTGTTTTGCTTTGTCCCCCCCTCCACCCCCCACGCCTAAGAGCTGCTTGTTAGCATCAGGCCTATTGAAACCACAGAGTAAGCTTTATACTCATTTGGTTTGAATGGGGAATGCAAACAATGCTCACAAGCCACTTATTGAATTGCCAGTAACACAACGGGACACGAGTCTGGTGGAAAAAGATAAGCGATTAAAATTCAGTGAGTTGAAGTATGCCTTTAAAATCATTCTGCATTCAGAAGTCAAACGTCTTACATCGTCAAGGGTCCAATGTGGAGTCACAGCGTATCGGCCTCTGCCTATGAGCCTGCATATATGCATATAAATACATGTTCGCTATATGTATCTATGATTTCTTTATTGGATAAAGCACTTACGAGCTTTACTCAATTATTTCCACACTCAGTGATTGCAGTGTTTCTTGCTTAAAAAGATATTTGCATACTTTATTTTTCCTCTCTTCCTCTGAGTTGAGATGTCCTCCCTCTGCTTCATGCTTCCAGTCTATCATGCATGTAAGGAAGATATTAACAGATGTGTGAAATAGAGGATGACATTTGAATGGGTCCCCCCTGTAGCTCCTGCTGCACTCCTGTGGAATCAACACCTTTTTATTGAATTTCCACAAGGCTGTATTCTGCCCTGGTGCTGTTACACCTCTGCCAGACCACAGTCAACCAGCTGCTGCACGTACAAGGGGGTTTGCAACAAAGACCAAACAATAAGAACCACACTTAGTATATTATTACATTATTACAATTACTTCCTGTTGCAGTAAACTCTGCTCATCTGGCATAGAAAAACACCGGATATGCAAATAATATTTCAACAAAGACTGCCCCGTGCAACAAAATTATTTAAAAGTTATGACAAATTACTTGTGAAAGTACAATTTCACATACTGTCTTCACCTGACAAATTAATGTTATTGTTTCTCAAAATAAACCAAAAGGTAAACAATCATGTGTTTTGAATTTAAACCTCAACTTAAAACTTCTTTTTAAAACAAGTGTTTACTGTAACTACAATAATTATAGTCAGGTTTTCCCAGGTCCTGTGGTAACGTGACATTATCGGCTTTACCTGACAGTTATGTGAAATTGTGAATGAAATGATGGATGAACCTATGGGAGACCCTGTAGCAACAAGTCTGTAAACTGTCCTTATTTGTTCGGTGCATGTAAAGAGTAAATGCTAGCCATACCGCTGCATCTTGCACATTTTCAACATACATGTGCCTCCAAAAATATACTGAGGTCTAAACTTTGACCTGTAAGTTCTTTTGTGCTGTATTATTTTGGGACTGAGCTTTATTTCTTATGCGAGCCCCGCATGACATGGCATTTTCAGAGTCAGGTTGCCCTGGCGGCAAACGCCATCTGATGCTCAAATCAACTTAAAACAAAATGCTGGGAGTCATTTGCATATACTATTTGACCCACACACGTTCAGCACACTGGCATTAGAGGACACTGACAAAAACAAACTCCCTCTGCCGCAGGTTCAAAACAATAGAATTGACTTTTTCGACAGGCTGGTGCACGGAGGGCGCCAAATGCATGTGGCACCTCACGGAATTGGTATGCATGTTTTGGCGGTGGGAGTGATGAGGGAGAGGAGCAGCAGCAGGACCCCCTGCCAGGCCGCCTCATACATTATCAGCAGCGCACAGCTCCCCAGCAGGCTTCCACTACCACATACCAGGATGTCTAGCTTCTATAGCGCCAGGGGCAGTTATGAGCTTAGATATGGGTGCACTTCTCTGTGGCACTTCTCAAGTCTCACCATTTTTTGCCTCCCCTGGATGATAGCATACGGCCATCACATGCATACACATCCTTTGCCAAAAAAGAAACGGGCGGCACACAAAGGAATAAAATATAGGTTTTCACCATTTAATTAAAATTGATTGTCAGGAGAATATATAGTACACAAAATTGTGCTTTGTGAGCATATATGAAGTGATGCAAATGAATTATATACACACTTTCTTAATTCACATGTATGTACAAATGACATTACAATATCACAAAGTGATGTCCACGTGTCAAGGAACTATAACTTTGGGAGAACATTTTGACAGCAAGGCAAGACTTCTAGAATCTGACAAACTATACTGAATTGAGTTAATTTGTTGAGCAGCGAAATAACCGATACATTAGGTCAGACACTTTCCAATCTCACAGTGTTAAGTTTGTTCAAAATGAAGCGATGTGGTTTTATTGCCTTTGAACAGTTGCATCTTTAATTTAGGATAAATAGCAGCTTTTAATTCTACATGCCAATTTTTTATGAAAGTAAATCCATACCATTTGTGCCATGGCCTAACAGCCTATGGCTCTAGGATCATTAAAATTTTAAGTTTTGTGTGATATTGTGATGAAAGCAAAACATCACTGAAGAATCCAAGAGAAGACATTTCAACCTGAAATAATGCAGTGTTGATTCTGAGGCCAAGCACTTTGGGAAAGTTACTAGATGTTCAAAAATAAAGACTACTCACAGTAAAACACTGCCACCTTGTGGAGTAACACAGTCCAATTACTGCAAACCTCCTGTCATTAAGTGCTGCTACTCATACTGGTCAAACACATTCCCTGAAGCAACTTTAATAACTACTTAAGAGATGATAATATCACATGTATACTTTCTAAATAATCTCAATTCACCCCCTGGAAGTAATGAAAAACAGAAATCCATGGATTCAATCTACAACATCTTCATACATCAACTCTGCAAATTAGCGGAGAATCAGGTCCAGATGCCCTTTCACACATGTAGCACACAACAGGACACGTTCACACGTACAGGAAATACTATCTGTGTCTACCCTATTCATACATGGGCTGTGCTGCACATTTTGCACTCTTAGTAGCAGGGAGCTGGGAGGATAAAGTGCGGAACAACGGATGCAGACATTTGTGTTCACACATACAGCTCCTCTGGCTGACATCGGTATAACTTGCAGTGTCCAGTGCATGTGTGAAATGGACTCCCGTCTACGGCATGAAATCGCTGTAAAACAAAAGCAGATGTGCTATATGCTGTATATTGCAGCCTTCAACAGAAATTAAAAGCAAGCTGGTTGAATAGTGAGTGAATGATGCTTTGATCACATCAGCCTCAAGGCACATGAAACACACTTTTTGTGAAAAGCTTTGCCACTGAAAGCTGTAATTACCCTTGTGGTGCGTGTGAACACAGACACACACACACACACACACACCAGCAAAAGCATCTCGTCCCCATTATGCACAGCATCGTTATGGTAACTGGATGCAGTGTGCTGGCAGGGTGCCAATGACTGATGCAATTTCTTTTTTTATTGTGTCTGATGTCTGTGTCCACAAGCTAAAGATCTCATCTGCCATAACAGTCTGTTTAAAGAACAAGCCTGCTGAAGACAACCCTTGATGATTTCCCTTTTAACGACAACACACTTCAGGTACTGAATGAGGTCAGTAGGCAGCAACGATGGTGGTAAACTAAGTGATTGTACATCTTATTGGACGCCTGAAAGAAATCAATGTAAATTGTACTGATGAAACTAGGGCTGTCAAAGTTTACGCGTTAATGCATGCGATTAATTTGAGGACCTTAACTCTTGGGTTGGGTATCGGTTGGGTTTTATCCGATACTGGTGCCTACTCGGTATTTTTTAAACGGTTCCGGTGCTTAAACGGTTCTCGAACCGGTACTTAAAAAAACAAAAACGCACACACTTTGTCAAAAAACAATACCCTTTTATTTCTAGGGCCAAATTGAACACAATATTAACTTAAATATTTAAACAATATAAATACAAGTAACATATGGAACTAATAAACTCGTGCCATTTGTGCGCAACTGTGGTGGAGGGGGGGGGTTACAGTCGGTCTGCACGGCCCAGTCGGGCATGTCTCGCGGCCCGGTACCGGTCCGTGGACTGGTGGTTGGGGACCGCTGATGTAGATTATCAAACACGGTGCATTGTTCAGCTTTTAAATAAACTCCATGTATGCCAGATGTTTCATTAAATTTGACGTGTTACCTCCCTTGCACGACATTGCTTTAAGGCGTCTGTTGCATGTCGCAGAGTCTGCATCCTCCTTAGACGTGAAATGCAGCCAAACCCTGGAGCGTTTTGCCTTCAGCATCTTTATTGATCCTCTCACTATCAGTTCTGATCAACAAGTGTGCTGAGTAGCGGCACTGACATCACGTTAAACAACCGCAAGTTGACACCGGAACACCAGCGACCGGCACCGAAATGAGGTACCGAAATTTTCGTTCTTATTCGGTCTCGTTACTACCGTTTACGTCAGAACTGGTGCCCTATTGGCACTGCGTTTCGGTACCCAACCCTACTTAACACGTTATTAAACAATTGACAGAAATCAATGAAATGTTGAACTTCGACTCATTTTTTACCCTTAAACCCACATGATGTCACAAATGCAGCACATGCTGCCAACACCGAGTTGAATACTGATAATAAACAAAATGAACGACAAGACATCCTGTGACCCACTGGATGGACAGTTTTCTTTCAAGAAGCTTACCGATGGATCTCTGGACAGAAATAGTCATATGGACAAACCGCAATACTGAAATATTGTTCAGTCTAAGCATGATTTTAAAATATCTCAGTGCCAAACATGTTTCTGCTAGCATTTCCAGTGGTAGAAGCAACGTCATACCACACTTGTGGAGTGTGTTATGGGCAAATGTGTCAACACAGCAGAACTGAGTAATGCAGCTGCTAAATAAATTTCCACAGACTGTTGTTGTCCCATCAGCATTGTGGAAGACAATGCTGATAGGACAACAGTCTGAAAATCACAGATTGTGTCAGGGAATCCATTGTATTAACTCTGCAAAACAAAAATCATTTCCAAATTCACTATACAACAATGAAACGGTAAGGAAGCAAGTCATTGTAAATATGTGATTAATCGCAATTACTTCACGAATTACCTTGTGATTAATGCGATTAGAATGATGAATCGTTTGACAGCCCTAGATAAAACCTGTGGTAAAATGACCCCCGTTTTAAAATCGAATGCCTCCCTGTTATGGATCATCTTTAAAATCTTCCTGAATTTTACAGTAAGTACTACAATCATTCATTCAACAAGTGGCAGTACGATCCTCATGATCACCACAGTCTGTGTTCTGACTGGTTCCTCGACTTCAGCCTCCTGCCCAACCGAAACACAACCTAGGCTGGCTCATGAGGGTGTGAGAGCTACGGTATCCTTGCTGGGTTTTCTGGTTGGGTCCTCGTACTTGAAGACCACACTGAACAGCTTCCCCCCTAGTCGGTCAGCCAGCCATGAGTTCTTGATGACGGCCATCTTGAGGCTCTCGCAGGTGAGCATGGCGTAGTAGTTTGTGTGGATGGCCCGGCCCATGCCCTCAATGATCACCAGGTCGGTTTGCCGCTCCCGCACCACCATGGCCAGCACTTTGTCCAAACGGCTGGGGAATGGCAGAGGAAAAAAAACAAAACTACTGATTGTTTTACTGCTCTGTGGCACAAATGACCATAATATATCTGAGGGCAACAATTGCCAGGTGCTGACATTTCTAGCTTTCAAAACTCTCCCGCCCAAACCACTAGAGCTCAACAAGAGAGACAGTCCAAGATCAGATCTCATTTAAGTAGATCACTATTTTTGTTTTTTTTTTGTTTTGTTTTGTTTTTTTTTATCTGCTGTACTTTTGTTTGCCTACTACTCATTCAAAGTCAGTATCTGGATTGAGAATCACAGATGTGTCATTGCTTGCTCTCCTGCTTGGAGTTTAAAAGTCAGCTAAACTGGTCAAAGAGATGTACATTCAATGTATCTGTAGACCTACATTTTGATTTAAATTTTTTTGTTTGTTCAAAACATTACAAAGCAACACACTGTAGTTTCGGGTAGAGTTTACCTCGGACCCAAATCTTTAAGCCAAACCCCAACTTTGTCTGAAAAACTTTGGTCCAAACCCAATCAAACCTGAAAAATAACATATTTTCCTTGGCATGAACCCGACTGAAGCACGAAATAGCCATTGACTGACTGATAAATACTGATCTCACACTAAACCATGTTTTCCCCTCATAATCCTGTAGGCTTTGACAGGCTCTGATCCAGAGACAGGAATCATCAGGAATCAAAAGAACTGACAAGAAACAGGGTAGTTAAAGCAGTTACAAAAAAAATAGTAGATAAAAAAGTAGCTAAAAAAGTGTCAACGCCGCTGCACATTCTAATTTATACCAGAACAGAGCAATTAAATCAGAAATCATGGTTAGCCAAAGCGGAACCAAACCTTGTCCCACAGGTTCTTGTCAGCTTCAGGCCTAAACAGACACACCTACACGAGAGGGTTTCTATTCATATTCCATAATTTTCCAGGATTTCTTAACTGAATATGAAGACTTTGGTAAGAATAAAATCTGATGTATTCTTATAGTGGCTTGAAGAGGATTGTCTGCAGTCATTTGAGCACTAAAACTGAACAACAGTTATGTTTCTTCGACACTTTTCCCCAGACACTCTCATTTTTCAAGAACTAGAAATGATCAAATTAATTTTTCATGCACTTCTAGTGAGTCATGCAAAAACCCATGCTTCATGCTCAAAAACTATTCACTGACAAGACATGCAATTATCAACATTTCAAACATAACAGCTGTCTTGAGACCAACCTCAGATCAAGGCAGGGAGAACTGGAGCCACTCTGGACCAACGTGAGCCTGTCCTCCTTCAGCCCAGACCTGCAAAACAGGTAATAAATAGTTCACTGCAAACACTGTGCAATATAAAACGTTTCAGGTGGAAAACCAAAGGATCAGTAGGGCTCTCCATAATTCAGGTTTTCCTAGTCGACTAGTAGCCTTGAGTTGCCATTGCTGGAACATGAGCAACTGGGAGAGGTAAAGAAAGATTGAACATTAAAAATAAAATTTCAAGACATGGCTTTGGACAGGATTTAGATATCATTGGAGAAGGAGTACCCAATGGTAACACCATTGCAATTCTGCTAAACTTATTTGTATATAAAATATATGTTTTATATATAATATCAATTTATTTTTTTGTAAAAGTACACCATTAATTCATCAGCTTGTCAAGCCAAGCAATTACAGCAAATGAACCTCAAATCAATAAAATTTTGCATGTTATCAAAAAAATCCCATAAAACTTACTGAATCACTGGATCCATAGCAGCTATTCTTTCGGTCAATATTTGAAGTTCACCGTTAGTGACGTCATTCAAAGCTGGACCAGAGTTGCTGGCCAGCACAACCTAAAAGGAAACAGAGCATGAAATGCTAGGATTTGGAGTTAACATCTGATGAAAAGTCATATTTTAATAATAATTAGGTTAACACAGTCCGTTACCTCTGTTCCGCGACAGAGAAGCTCTCTGACAAAGGGCATTACCCCTAGAATGATGTCCATTCCACTATTATCTACGAAAAACAAGGCACACTTGTGAGGAGGACCCTGCAAGAGAAAACCAGGATGGACTGTATTCATGTAGTGATCATAAACAGAACACAGGCAAAAGCAAGCAAGCAAATATTAAAAATGAGAACGCAAAAGCCTTTATGTTTCCTCTTTCCACTTTATGAATAAGCAGTAAGTCAACAGATAGAGGAGGGCATCAATTACTCACTGGTTTCATCCCAAATAAATATGTTTATGGACGGATGGATAAAAGTGCCCAAACAAATGGAATATTACCATAAATAACTTGATTCTGAGATCAAGTAAAATACAAAAAACTGTGAAAGAGCCAGACCTTCAGTCTCTCAATCCACTGGTCATAGGCATCAACAAGCCACGGCCGCTCTGTGAGGGGACAGAACAGAAACACAGAAACATATAATCAACAGATTTGTATTATCACTGAATAATATAGTAACTATTCTATGTGTCAAGGTTCATTCAAAAATCCCATCATTTGACACAAGTTTGAAAAAAATGGATACATTATCCATTTTTGTTCAAAAGAGACATCAAAATTCCCATGTAACTGTTCCTGCCATCAGTGATGTACTTTGCCTGTGTAAGCCTAACCCTAACAGTGTAAATATTGGTCTTTTCCACTCAGGGTGCATTGATTTGGCTGCAGACTTGAATCATGCTGCACAAGGTGTGTGGAGTAATTTTTTGCTCTAAAAGTGATACTCACCGACTTCAGTTGTTTTGAGAAGGCTGCTACAGAGTTGTGCTATGGCAGCTACATCCCTAGCATAATACAGTTCATGTTTCAACTAATATGGAGGTGAGTAGATAATGATGTGTGATGGGTGAACTCCACTTTAAATAACAAACTTGAAAAAAGACTTTGCAGGATATGAAAGCAATAGAGCAGGGCAGAAGGTGTACCAGAGTAGAAATAAGTCCAAAGAGAAGGACACTGATACCTTGCAGCTGCCGTTTAGCCTCCTCAAACCCAAACTCTGGATCAGATTCCAGGACACTGCATAACATTAAGAGAAATGAGAAAGGTGAAAAAAGAGCCAGACTGACCAAACCTTGCTGTCAAGGCGAAATTGTCGGGATTTACCAGCTTCTAAGGCCTCAGATAAAACATCTTCTGAACTTAAAGCAACCTTAACCAGATGTCCAAAGTGTGAGCAACACAATCAAGTAAGCAGACAACCAAGGGAATTCAGCAACTGTGTGGATGATTAACAAAGTTTGCTGCCCAAGAAAAGGGGGCCAAGGCTGAACTCTTTGCAGTAACCAACCATCTACATCCAATCACATTTCTGGGCTTTCTTGCTTCCCTGCCATGAATGATTTGAAGCTAGCGAGTACAAAATGGCTTACAAGTTGATGAGAGGCACACCAACCTTCCCAGTTCTTCTCCATAAAATTTATTTCAACAACTACAAAAATAAGTCTCAAAAACAAGGCTTGGAGAGGAACTGCGTCAATTGATGAAGTTGGTGCATCAATTGTTGTGAACTCTGACATAACTGTATATATTATATATTTATGTATTATGACTATTTTCAGTTAATACTATCAAATTATCGCTTTGTAGCCATCTATGTAAACTCATCAAAACAATGTAATGTTGTTAAGGGCAATATCACTACCCGCCCACTAGTGTGGACCTTTTTCACAGCAGCCGTTCTAACATGAAATGCAGGATAAACACAGGTGTTAATGACATTAATTAAGGTTTTGCTACAGTAATGTGTAGCAGAGCCTTTCAAATAAACCAGAATGCACAACACCAGGACCTGAATGGAGCAGCACCTTCAAAATAGCTGCTGTGAAAATGCTCCATAGTTGTGACAGGTCCGAGTTAAGCAACCCATCAACCAAGTTGCTCACAGAATGGACCAGCAGTTAACTCCACTCACTCAGACACAGCCTTGGCTCCCCAGTCAAAGACATTCCCAGCCAGGACGCCCCTGACAAGGGCAAACTGCCTCTCCTCCCAGCTGAGCTCCTCCAGGGACTTCACGGCCTTCTGGTAGTACTTGAGAGCCACATCATTCTCCCTCTGTTTGATCTGCAACACAGCACGGATACCACTGTGACAAACGGCTTCTATTTCAGGTGAAATTAAGGGCTGGTTAGATATTTTCATTTGACAACATGTCAGATTGTATTGCCGAAACGTTTTCACAACATGTCAAAAACTCATTTCTAGCATTTCAATTCCATGCCTTAATTTACCAGATGAAAACAACTATATACAAGACCTTTAGATTGCATGTGAGCATTAATGGTAAAAAGTCTACAACAGGTTATCTTGTCAGCACCACCCCGGTTCAACAGCAGATGTGGAAAAAAACACTGATGATGTGCTACAAAGAGCGAAGAAAACACAGAAGAACAGAGAGGTTGATGGATTTCACTCAGACCTTAGAGTAGGGATCAGGAAAGTTGAACTCGTTTAAACAGTGTTCCCTCGTGTCTAACAGACTTCTGACAGTGAGGGATCCATAAGCACTAGGTGAGAAGAGAAGCACTCTATATTAGCCAGAGAGAAACACACACGCAATCGGGGCTGGGAGGATGGGAACATATCACTTTTCCATTGTTATGTGAAATCTTATAACTCTGCTTTAAATGATATTCATGTTTCTGCAGTGAATTAAAGGCATTGGTTGACCAGGTTTGATAACACTGGGGCAAATGTACATGTTCAATCATTATCCAGTTTCCAAAAATATAATAATGCTAACCAGAGCTTTTTGGAGTTCGAGCTGACATGGTGTTTTTTTTATCCTAGAGCATCAAGAAGCTATGTCTCCATCATTCCCATATCACTGGACCTTAACATATTTTACTTTGTCATGGACATGATTTTTGAAACAGTTGCGTTTTATAAATCATTTTTGTGGCCACATCGTAGAGTTTTGGTTAAAAAGGACAACTTACAGTGTGGTGCACACTCTTCCTAAAAACTGAAGCAATGAACAGAATTCAGTATCAATAAAAAATTCCCACGTTCACTAATTAAGGACATAAGCGAATGCAGTAGCTAGATACGAAGACACAAATCTATTGCAGATAATCAAGAAATTAGTTCTAGACTACTAAGAGCAAACTCCAGATAGATGATGAAGCTTTGCATGCAGAAGCAGAGCAAGCTCTTACAAAGGCTGGTGGCGGAGGGTCTGAAGCTTGTGCCTGTACTTCTGACGGAACTTCTCGGCTCGCTCCGCTGCCTCTGGGATGTCAGGCTGACTCGCCACAGCTCTCTTCACCACCTGTTCAAAACAAACAAGAACAATAATTAGGTATGTTTTCAGGTCACAACTCATGCAGAACACAAGCATTGAGCAGGATGTCCAAAATCAGGCCATGTTATCCTAAGAGGAAAAACTGGCCAGGGTTCAAAATTTGCATTTTTACCCATTTTTTAAACTCACTTTGAGTGGCAAGGGCACTGGCTGTAATTGGGAGAGTGCGCTGAGTTTCTATAGTGCATGAAGACGAGGAATGGAAAGACAGTTTATGAGACAAAGCGTTATATATTTATCTTTTCTGGCCTGATCAGGACAGTGACAGCTGAATTTACTGTCTCAACGTGGCTACTTGTCCAGGGTCAGAAGCCACCAACCTGTTGTACCTGCATTTCTGGGCCCATTTTGGACGCACTGCAGAGATGACATAACACCGCCTCAAGACAATTCAAGCACAGCTACATTTGATTTTGAAAGCAGAAACACTCCTTCAGACTGGTGGTGTCACTCCCTCAAAAACAAAGAGCAAGGACTTCTTTATAGACTTACCATTTTGAAAAAGACGTTCAACAATCACAGAAAAAAATCTAAAGTAGAAGAGGCTGAGATACAGGTTCCCATCAACAGCAGCCCCTGCAATGCAATGCAGCTGAAAGAAATGTTGCATTTTGGGTAAAGGCTGACAACCTTTGAGTAAAGGCTGACAACTGGATGACAACCTGGCTCTATTTTTAATACCCATTTGCCCACCGCTGACTGAAAGCAACAAGTTCATGCCCCTTCCCAGGGGACTGTCAAGTGGCACTACAGGACACCTGGCAAAGCACAGGGCTATGTGAAGTAAAAGTAGCCACAGGCAGACTAAGAGAAAGTAGGAACATGATTTGAAGGAAGAAAACGTGCCGACACAAAGTAACACTATATAACTTTAAATTAGTAAATGCATGCACCAGTAAATCCATACATCTTTAAAATCAGCTTTCAGTGTGCAGGCTCTGGTTTGCTCCATATGAGATGTAACCAGCATCACTAAGTACAAGCAGTAGTCAGAATATTTTTTAGACAGTGCCCCAGTTGAAAAAGACCTAGAGGACGAAACCCATCTAATTTTTGTGACCTTTCCTCCAGCGCCATCAGTAGAGGAATCTGTATTCTATAGAAATATGTGTTTGTAAATATGTTTTCAATGTTATTTCATATATAGAATCAGGCACAGTGTGAAAGGTGTATGAAATTTTTAATACATTAAGATAATAATATTTAAAGGCCAATTTTAAAAGTAATAATTTTTTATTTTCTTTTATTTCCTCTTGATCAGAAGAGTGTTTTTTTGAGTACGCATAAAAGCTGGGACTCTATAAATATATATAATGGAGACACTGAAATGCTGTGGTTTCAAAAAACTAACTGGTTTGAGTGACAAATGTTTTTCCTTTAATTATTTTCATATCTAACTATTTAATTTAACTGGTGCCTGGTGGGTGTTCATTTTTGGCCCCTGGTAGTTTACTGGGGAAAGTAGATGCTCAGTGAAAGATACAGCCACCTTACCCCATCTAGGGCCTCTTCGAAGCAGGAGAGCCAGTACTCGCGGGCCAGAGCGTCCTCTGTTAGATCCACTGTGTCAGGGATATAGGAAGAGGCATCCTGCAGCAGAGGCAGATTTACCAGCTGCCTCTCCAGGCGGTCCATCTCCAACATGTCAAACTGAAAGCAAAAAAGAGAGGACACACATTCTGCCTTGTTCATAAATTCAGATGGACCAACGCTTCTTCCTCAGATGTCAACAACTACATCAACCTGTCTACTATGAAGTTAGGGTTTGTTTTTTGTTACAAGCTGAGTTGGATGTCTACTTTATTCTTTATTTAGACAACAGGAGAGCTTGGGGAGACACAGGAGAGATGGTTTAAACGGGGTTCAAAGATCATGATCGTGGGATCCAGGTGAAGGTAAATGATCAAAACTGATTTGTTATTCAGTTTGGGAGCAATGTTTATATCAGTGTGTTGACCCAGTAATTGGTTCACACTATTACATTTATTAGATGTGGATAACCTAATTTCATTTTTTTGAGAACATACTTCTATATGTGTTGGTGAGTATTATGTCACCAACATTGCCTCTATAGATGCTTATAATCAGCACAAGTTTCTTAAATTGAATTGGAATAACTAATTCAAAAATTGGACTGCTTTTCATTCCAGCAATCTCTGTGTGGCCCATCCCCAGACATCTTTGATAACTTTTTCCCAGCAGTGGTATTAATGGGAGTTAAGGGTTAAATTGAACTTTGGTATAGTGTTGGGTTGTATAGCTAGATAATATATATCCAAATTAGCTGCTCCATGCTCCCCTCTGCTGCTACTCCAAAATAATGTATTTCTGTCTCTACATTCAGATCCACAGAATGGCAAAAAGCTCCCAAAAAACACTTTCAGTACATAAAGGAAAGACAAGTAAAAACAAGTCCCAATACCCTTTTTTTGTAACTGCATTTATTTGTTGTAAGTACTATCATGTTGTTTTTCCTGGTGTAATGTTAGTGCTATGCTACCTGTGCTAAGTTACAAGGACTGTTTAATCCCACCACCCCACCCCATGGTACCGCAGCATGTTGCTTTTTAATTTGGCATTACCTCCCTTGTTTATGTGCTTAAAGTGTTTTGGGGCCTGTTCTGCCTCGTTATGGAACTTAATGTAGAAATAAAGTAGCATTGTGGATTAGCAGCCCAAGGGAGCACAGAGCAACTAAAGAGGATATTTATCCACCATCTGGATTCATATCACGTCCAGGCACAGTAACTATACAACACTCTACAGCTTTAATGGGAGTTTTATGGTAGAAAATTTGCTATTTGTAATTAATAATGTTAAAGTAAGGGGAAGAAGTGAATGTCAGTGGTGAGAGTGGATCCTCATGACAGCTTATGTTGGAAGTTAACAGCTTCTAAATTTCTATGGAGGTGTGCATAATGTTAAGTGAAAATACACTTAAAGTGATCACAAAGCAAAGTGGTCACTGTTCATGCCCTTTATATGAGTATCAAACCAAGCATCTTCACATCGCAGGTTTTCAGAAAAACAACTTTTAGTAACACGGAAAACACCAGGGGCTATATTCACAAAGCTTCCTAGTACCAGGACCTGCTCCTAGTGCATAATTCTTAGAATTGTGATGTTTGTCTAACAATTTCCATGTAACAATTACGACAAGATACTAGCAAAGACAAAAGTTATTCGCAGACCATCTTAGCCCTTAAGACAGCTTCTAAGGTGAACAACTGTTAGGAGTAGGGAGGAGGATTTTAAGGGGCCTAAAAGTTTCTTAAGCAGAAAAGAAAATAAAGCATAAAGGCGAAGAAATCGGAGAAATATGCTCAAAACGCTGAAGAAGAGTGAGCTACTGAAACGCTACAGAGTAGATAGTGCGGGGATAATGTTTATGGTCGATCTTATCAGAGATACACTAACATCTCACACCCCGAGCAATAACACTATAATGCCAGAAAATGAAAGTGATCGCAGAAATAAGATATGATGCAACTGGAAAAATGCAACAGTGCAGCAGCGATGACTTGGGTGTGTCACAACCTTCCATCAGCAGAGTGATCACACGAAAAATTACAGCACTTTCACAGCCTCATACTGTTACGCAGATCATTTCATTTCCACTGACTGTCCACGCCTTGCAGACTCACAAGAGGGCATTCATTCAAAGTGGGCTTCCCTGGTGCTACTGCTGTAATTGTCGGGATGCACATTCTCATTATCTGTGCTGAGACATTTTCCCCCCGTTAACATCAAATATATTAAGGCTACGTTTAAAATACGGCTTACAATTTATTCAACACAGACGTTCGTTACATAAAATCTTAATAGAGACTAAATTCTGTGATAGCAGCGGGGTTAACCAAAACTCCTGCTAAGACAAAAGTTTCTGTCCCTCCCTTGTTCAGAGTTGTTTTGGGAATTTTCCTAAATCACTTTTTTAGGCTAAGTTAGGAGCGCTCTGAGAGCATTCTCAGCATGGTTGTGAATACGGCCCCAGGCTCTGCCGTAAAAAAGGTCTAAAAAAAACAAAAAACAGAAAAGAAGCTTTTCCAAATTCCAAAGCAAGTTAGAGACCTAATTTTGTACTATTGTGCAGTGAATGAGCAAGTGAATGCCTGACATGGCTTAGCACTGATGTGTTTACAGCTATAAAGCAAGGCACTGTGAGCAGAGACAACAGGTCATCAAACCAGCGCACACGAGTAAAGCAGGAGGGCGTACTTACGGGAAACTGAAGGAGAGGGTTAGGTGGACAGACGAATGTGTGGAGAGGAAATGAAAAGAAAGATTATGTGACTGTTAAGATTGATGGGTATCTTCACATATGAGACCTGTGGATTCAGACATTTCCATTGAAAATATCAAAATAAAAATCAAATAAAGATCATAGGCACTCAGAAATTTGATGGAAGAGGATGCAGAGAGAATGATTAAAAAAAAAAAAAAAACCACTGATGAAACTGCAGTGGAGTGAAAATAGTTCTTGAGGTTTGAGGTGCCCTCTTGTGGCGCATGACGAGTTTCAGATCTGATCTCTCTTTCCATCCCCAATCGACTCACCGTTCCACTCCGTGCACGTTGCATGGGATTTATATCTGGAGAAACGCTCATCAGGCCTGAGCTTCCAGCATAATTCTCCCCCCAGCTGTACTGGTTTGGATCTAGATGTATGGAAGACACAGTCATGATTTAATTCTGGTATCTGTTTTACTTGTTTTAGATGTAGCTTTTTGTCTAATTTACACCCACAGTTTATAACATTTTCTTGTCCTTTCACTTTAATTATTCTCATAAATCTATGAAACTGTCACTTGTCTTTGTGCTCTGCTGAAACACTATTGCCAACATTCACTTCTACAGTTTGCCGGTGATCAATAAGACTTGGGGGACAGACTGGTATTTAAACAAGTAGCTAAGCTAATCGTAGGGCAGTTTTACACATTAACCCAGGGTTTTAAGTATGTCTGATTTTACTAATGATGATGATAAAAACTTTGGGCAAGGTTGTATTTGCTGTAATACTACAAGTTTCCCAAGGAGTGAGCTCCCCCATGCATCTGAGGCTGTATAGATAGAGTAAAATAAAATAAAAAATAAAATAAGCAAGTTGGAGAGGCTCTCTGTAATCCTCCCACCAAAAAATATTTTACTGCAGCCTTTGTTATTTGATGTATCTAATATTTTTTCTAGTCAAATGGCACTGCTGAGGAAGATTTTCAGCAAAATAGTACTGTTGCCACTAAATTGAGGAAATAAGCATTGTCTTACTGTCTTCCTCTGCTCCTTTAAGAAATGCTCCAATGGCTCCAAGATAGCCTTCATGTCTCAAGAACAAGGCTTGAACTTCACCCTACACAGGGAAATGAGTAACAACATTATCAATGTGTGGGTTGGGGGCGCTGCTATCAAGTTAAACCGCTAATACTAAGAAGAACTTGGTTCAGGTCTAAACTAGAGATATCTACATCAGTGAGAATGAGAAAACATAAAACAACTGATAACGAGGGAACTCCAGAAGGCTCAAACCACAGAACCACAGAGAGAGAGTCTCCATCGTCACAACACAATGTCATGCAGCAGTTGTGCTTGGGGCCATTTTTTTTTTTGCTTTGTTCAACATCTGTCTCTGCATCAGTCCCAGCTGTGGATCTAGTGCAGCCTGCATTTATAAACATGTTTACAAAAAATGTAATTTTTCCTTTCCTTGCTGAGGAGGAGCACCACTGCTGAATGAATTCAGAGGAAACACAGAGGCTGCCAGAATGTCTAATGGTCTATTGTCTGTGTGCCAGTGAAGGAAGAGGCCTTGCCTTGGTGAAGAAGTTTATGCTGTAGGTGATTGTGTGCATGGTGACAGGGTGTCCTCTAATGAAGAAGCCACCAAAATACACTCTGGAGAGGTTGTGGAGCTTGGCATACAGGCAGGCCAGCTGCCCGATGTCATTGCTGATCATATGGAGTAAACTCTTGGCCATGTCTTCTTTGGAAAAGTCTACAATTCAGAGCAGATCTTTATATGAACATACAGGCAAAATAGTCATGTCATTGCAATGAAAACAAGACTCAAAGGGTTTAAAAGCTTATCCTGTTCATCCTTAAATGATTACTGCAATACTGTCAAGAAATGATTAACAGGAGTCTAGCACCATGTTCTGAGAGGTGCTGGTGGGAAAATTCTGTCAGTGTCCTAAGAGGGGGCTTGTAATCAATGGGATATACTTCTAAATATCTTGAATAGCTTCTGCTCAGTGACAGTATTGAAGGAGACAAGTTTAAAAACGGTGAAGATTATGAAATTGTTCCACATAGTAAAGCACAACCTCACACTCAATAACCTTACACAAAGTGAAAAACCTAACACTCATGTCCTAAAAAGAACAAAACATTATGTTCTAGATTTCTAAGTGTTTTTGTATTAAGACAAAAGATATAATAGGGGTCCAACATTATATGTTCCCACATGTGAAAGCAGATTTATGACTCATTGTTTCATACCTTGGACTGAACACCAATATTACTATTAATAGCACCATACAAAACCTTCTCAGCACAAAGAAATGTAGAGATGAATGTAAAGATGAATTAGCTGTTTCCAAATGTACCAAATAAAAACAGTCACACTGTCAAGATCATTATCCATATGTGCGCTGAAACTGAATACACCCTTACATGAAAATCATGAATGGCCCAACAGCCAGCAAAGGCTGTGAATCTGCGTGGCATGCTGCCATGTCCACATTTCTCAACAGTGACAAATACCTGGAGGTTGCAAATACAAGGCTGCACCACAACTGGGTGAGAGGGCATGAGCTCACTTCAGAGGGGGAGTTGCACAACTGCACAATGGACAACTGTAATGTGTCAAACCTGCATTTCCACTTAGATGTCCAAAAAACAAAGGAAATCTGTCTTTGTGATTAAAGTGAGATGATTTTACTTATGCCTTATGTGATTAAAAGTTGTCATATTAAATCAATGAAAGTATTAATACATATAAAATGTTCAATTCATTCTCTTATCAATACTCTGAATATGAAGATACTAGACTTTAGGGGAGCTGCATAAAAACAAAGGGCTTTTGTGTCACCTTTGTCAGCAGTAGCAGACTTCCCAAAACTGCTCGCAATAAGATCTCCAGTCAAGCCCAAAGACCCATAAGATCCTCCGTAGATATCTTTGACAAGCATATCCACACTTGTGTGCTGCCCTTTTGAGGCCAACTGTAGCAATTCGTCAAATCTCTAAAGGAGGGGAAAAAAGTAAAGATCAAAATGCTTTAAGAAATGAGGTACTGCACTTTGCATTGCCTAATGACCACAAGGAATGAGAAAAACAAAATGTGTCAAGTCTGTAGCAGTCAAGAAATTGGCAAATGATGGCAAAAAAAAAAAAAAAAAAAAAAAAAAAAAAATTGGTCTAACAGCAAGAGGAAGCTGGGTTACAAACGATACCTTTGTTTTGGTGAGCAAGGCTCCAAGGCCCCAGAATGTCCCCCCGCCTATTGAGCTCCCTCCTATGCGCTCAAATTTATCCTCTGATTCAACCTGTTTGAGGGGCAGAGAATAGGACATTATTCTGTAACTCAGTAATGGTACGGACAGAGGAAGCTTGGATACAAACATCTGGAAGGTTCAACATAATGCACCAAAATTACATCATAAGTAAGGATGAAAAATGATTTTTGTGGTTAAGGCTGGTTGGTCAACATCTCTGACTTCCTGTACATAACACAGAAAATGACAGGAAACATCATCTACATTTGAACGTATACACTGAAACTATTGCTGAAATTGTCTGATTGATAAAAGTGAAAGCATTAAGCTGACCAGATCTGCTTGTGATTGGTTTAACTGGTCATGACTGGTATCACGGATCCTGTTGTCTGATTTAATGGCTTTATTTATTTTACTTACTCTGTACATCAATGTTATGATTTTGTTGTCTGCTATTTTACTTTTTATTGCTTGTTTTGAACTGATTCCTTTGCTCATGCTGACTTTTTGCCATTCAGGGCCTAAGTCCTCACTGTTCTGCTGAGCTGTAAGTAAAGGTAATGATGACAGTCATGATGATAGTGGTGATATAATAATTAGTTCTGCAAAGCTGTAAATACATTTTCAGATGCATGTTTATAATTTAAATAGCCAATCCTTTATACAAGTTAAGAGCCAGAGCAACATTTATTTCTGAGAGATTCATACTTGCTCATGTTTATACAGTGGAACAGAGTCAGCGGTCCATTTTCCTCCCTATTATCTGGTAGGCAGCCCACTTAATTGTTATTCTCACTGCCAAAATGAGAATGGAAAACATTTATACCCCACAAAACTGCATGCATACTACCTTCAGTTTTTTACAGACAGGACCGTTGCATTGATTCTACCATTGCCTCGTCTCTGCATAAAGACTGAATAGGTTCAGTCTTGTATTTGTTGTAACCTACAGTTTTGTGCTCAGTCCTAGTGATGGGACGTTTGAAGCAAAGCTTCGAGGCGTGTACCGAGAATGAAGGAGGCGTGTCTGACGAAGCCCCGCTTCGAGGCTTGCATCGGTTTGCTGAAAACCACGTGACGAATTACAAACGAGGCCTCGCATTACACAGGTGACGTGACTGGTTCATTTTGCGTGTCGTTTTTCAAAATAAAAGCACGACAAAACCGTGACGCTTTGTGGGTTGTAGTAGGTGGTATTTTGGTTCGCGCGTTCGTAGCACAGTTTCAATCAATCAATCATACTTTATTTGTCCCCAGGGGGAAATTTGGTTTGTATTATAATACAATATATAATGATTACCCTCTCCCCTCCCTGCCCCCCTCCGAACATACTGTGTCACCTAAGCACTGCACTTCCAACACACAACACCTAATGTGTTCAATAAATAATAAACACTGATGGCCATGAAAAGCACAAACCAAAATGGGAAAGAAGGCATAGAAAATGTTTAGGAATAAAAAGGGAGAGCAGGGTTATATAAAACACTATAGACTTTATTATTATTGTGCAGCGATTAAACACTATTCTATATTTTGATAACATCCATCCATTCATTTTCTGTCACTGCTTAATCGCACTCGTCATTGTGATAACATTTGAAATCTATTTAAATGACTTGGCTGTCATAGTTTAACTCTAGCAGCAGATGGGGCTAGTGAGCACTGAATGAAGCTTCGAGTAGCGAACCTTAGGGCAAAGCAATGGGCTGGAAAGCCTCATTGCTTCAGGAAGCTTCATTTTCCCATCACTACTCAGTCCCTGATCTCCTTTCTCCAACCAACACCAGCAGAGTGGCCTCTCATCCTATGCCTCCTTTTAAACCGGGGGGGACCTGGGTTAAGCAGTTATTACCTTTACAATAGACACCCCAGAGCCGATGTTTACAAGCAGATAAGGGAAAATGTCTGGGTGCGTATTCTGAAAGCGGAACTCCGAGTCAGCGTGCTTGGCATAGACAAAAGCCTCATGGGGGATGTTCTTCAGCACAAAGTTGCAGCCCTTGATAAGGCAGGTCATCTCATCCTCTTTATCCACTCTGCAATAATACAACACATTAAAATCCATTATCTTAAGTTACTCTCTTTGGCCAAAGTGGCTAGCAAAGATAAATATATTATCCACTTTTCCGGTTTGACCAGAGATCTACAATCTGTCAACAGAGCAAGTGTTCAGAACAGTAAAGAGTCCTGAGTATGCAAGTTCTCATTTCAAACCACACGCAACATCAGCTGGTTCGACAGTTTAGTTCCTCATAGTTACAGGAATACGGCATCCAAATCACAGCTGCTTAGCCACAAAAGTGGCAAACCACTAATTTTAGAATAAAATAGAACAGAATGCCTTTATTGTCATTGAACAGCAGCTGTTACAACGAATTTCACTGTAACTCCTTCAGTGGTACGTAGAATAAAGGTAGAGGATAAAAAGGATTAAAAGATGATAAATACATATGCAAACACTGACTCTTATTTAAATCACAAATAGTGATAATGCAAAGATAATATTATTGCGAGGTATGTTGCACATGCCAGTGAGTATTTTTATATTGCACTCCGCCTATGAAATTATTATAATTATTCTAGCACAGATATTTCAGCAGCCTGGTATTATTTAATAAGAGCTGGCACATGAATTAGAAACTGTTCAAGAGTCTTTGAGTACTGGTCATCACAGACCTGTATTGCCTTCCAGAGGGCAGCAGTGTGAAGAGCTGGTTGGCTGGGTGAGATGAGTCCTGTATTATGTTCCTGGCCCATCGTACCTTTTAACTTTTTGTCAAATACTGGTGTTCTGTTGCAATCTTTTTTGTACATACACACATTATTACATCCAAACTGAACTGCTAAAGCACAGAGACAGGTTGATTATGAAATTAGAGCTGATTTGCACACTCACTTGAGTCCAAGTTTCTTCTCAATGAGGTCTTTGAACTTGTGTGCCCCTCCGCCTGTGGCTTTGATGACTTTGGTTTCAGTGTTGACCAGATGGTCTTTGATGAAGTCCAAGCATGTTTCAATGTATGCATTTTCAAACTTGATAAAGTGCAGGCGTGCAGTGATCTCTTCCTGCACAGATATCTCATAGAGCTTGTCGCTAGGAACCTCCTGGGACACAGAGGAAAAGCAAACACAGAAGAGCAAGTCCCGTAAATGGGTGAACTTTATCAACCCTTCTATTATCTTTGGAGTCAATTTTAGCCCACTCAGTGTTTAATGTCTCTAAATGCATGACTAACATTGTTTTTTTGTTGCTTCATATTCAATGACTTTTCCTAACGTAATGGGGACAAGTGGGTAAACATAAAATTAATATGATGGTATGTTTTCAATGCCTGTACATATTCTGTATGCATCAGTGTTTCTTTGGGGTCAATTAGACCCCAGACTGTTTTAACTGCACACAGTTGTTTTAGCTGTTTTGGATGACACTGAGGAACAAAAAACATTCCATTTAAAATGTTTCAGAAACTTCCTGCTGCCTTAGGGCCCTAACCTTACATAACCTGCAGTACTGCCAGAACCACTGATAGTTAATGTGACATTTGGGAGGAAAAAACATGACTCCCATAAGAAATTTGAGGTATAAGAGGGAGAGAGTGGGGGAGTTTATGTCTTATTTAAAGGGCTATTTAGATAAGCATAAAGTACCTGACACATGAACTTGGGTAACCATTTATATCAAAATCATGTAACGGAGAATTAAATTACTGGGGTCAAAATGACGCCAACTGATAAAAAAAAATGTTGTTAAATTTGAAGGTAAGGGGAGGGTTAACCCAGTAGTTAGCAGCGCCTGGATTCAGCAGAAAGGTATAACGTTAGCCTGACTTCACAACTGATTGAGGTATTTATTACCTTTGCAGTATGGTCGAAAGATCGTACTTTGGCCACTTTGTGCTGAACAGTGGAGTAGTAGGCCAGCTTTGTAAGAGAGCCACCTGTTTAAAAAAAAAAAAAAAAAAAAAAAAGCAAAACAACGGTTACAGAGCCCGGTGTTAAACCTGTCAGAAAGCGGAAGCAGCCTACTCACGTTAGTGGACAACATATGCAAGCTGCTAGTTAGGTAAACGACGAAACTCAATAAAACTATGGTCTGCCTCACAGGCCAGCTAACATTAACGCTGCTGCACTTCTTAAAGTTTGTCAGGTTGGCACACACACACATACACACACACACGGTTTTAACATTAAGACAACCGCGACAGCTCGACAGTCTCTCAACAGCAGGCTAAGTGGCTTTGCCGGCCACTTGGTTACCCCTATGCGTTAGCTAGCTTTGGCTTGTTTACATTCACTTCCAGGCATGTGTCGTCGTAATCCCAATGCGTTTAACAAGCTGTGCAGCAGCCAGCCTGAGGATGGAGGGCGAGCAGCGACGCACGGAGAGGGCACGCGCTGCTCGGCGCAGGTAACCTTACCTATGTCTATGGCGAACCGCTTGGCGTTCTCCAAATTGCGGAATATCTCGTCAGGTGGAAGAGTAATGCTTTTATCCATGCTGTGACTACTCCCTTCAACTCGAACACATTCCGCCATGGTCGAAAACTGAAAGGACCCGACGCTGCTGGGTTTGCTGCGTGCGTGCGTGCGTGCGTGCCTGCCGTCCAATCGCGACGCACGCCCCGTATGCCTAAACAGTGGGCGTTGTCTTATAAACATGACAGCATCCAAGTCTGCTGTGTTTACACTCAGTTTCACTTTGCTTTTCTGTTGTCTGCAAATTTACCAACGCCTTTTTATCAAGCGAGGTCAAGTTCACAGCAATGATGTAAACCCACTGAGAATATTTTTTAATAAAAATTATTTCCCAGTTTATGTGTCAGGTCAGTGGACTCAGGCTGTGTCAAAGGCAGGGGCAAAATCATTAAAATAAAAAGGGCTCTGCACGTACTGGCCGTTTTTGGCACAGCAGAGAGCACTTCAGCCATGCAGAGCCACGCTTCAAAACATGGGGGCAGCAGGGGCGGAGCTCTGGGCGCTCCTCTGATGCTGTGATTTCCAATCACTGACAAAGAAGTGACACTGATAAACTGGAGGGAAAACTGGTTCACTGCATGTCTTCAAATTGGAGACATTTTTGTATTCGTCTATTTAAACATTTATTTATTTTTAGCTTTTGGCAACATGTACACTGGCCCTAAAGGAATCTCAAAGTGGAGCATCTTAAAATAAAACTTGAAACTGAAAAACTAAAATTGGAAAAGAAAAAAAGTTAGAAATCCAGACACTTACACCAAAATTAAAACAAAAAACAACCTTATCCTATCTAGTAATCTGTGTGGTGGCTGTCACCACCAGCACAAAAATGTTATGATGCATCATGTATGATGAAACAGTCTGCTTAAGATTAACATTGTTACTAGGTGATCCGGATTAAAAGTTAAATGCTGAGAAAGCAAAGGGAAATAATAATCTTTCAAATTTTTATTCACAAACACATCTACAGTAAAACACAGAGGCAACTATTAACACACACACACACACACACACACACACACACACACACACACACACACACACACACACACACACACACTTTGCAGCATGTTTGGTGGCAGCCCTAGCCTGCTGTCCCAGCCTCACTCTGGGAAAGCTGGTCCTACAGGACACCTTGACTAGGAGACTATAGAGTGCTGCAACTCTTTTTTCCCCTCACTATTGTTTTTTTTTTTTCTCCATTGAAAGAGCACTTCATGGTGTTTTCTCAAATGAGAGGGCATCTAAGTGGGCACCTTCTGAGTTTTTTTCATCACAAAGGCACCTGGGGAACCTCACGCTGTCCTGTAGCAGCACATCACATTTTCTCGACTGAAGGCTCATGCATTAAGCAACGTCACACATTCTCACACATGTAAGGACAGCCTTTACAGCACGGCATCACATTTTATCCACTGGAGGCATGTTCCTCCATTAGAAGAGCATCCAATTTATTATAATAAAAAAGTGTGTTATAAAATATCAAACTGAGTGTAAAGCAGAGAGCATGCATTCAGTTTGACACATTTGGTAAATGCATTAGCTACAAATGTTAAAGGTTTCAGAGATAGTACTTCAAGAATCACTTTTAGTGTTTAAGCATTCAAAGAAAAAAACTGTAAGAAAGAGACCTCCATTTGGACTAAAATATAGAAAGATAAGCCCCATTCCTTTCTGTGAGGATGATCGTCTGTCTGTTTATGCTAAGATTAACCAAGTAACATCACTATGAGGGTACATTATCATCTTCAACCCCATCTCTCAACTGAGGAGACTGAAGTGTCCTCTGACATGATGTTTTGTTTTAACACTGTATTGCTCTCTAAAGCAGCAGTGGCATGCAAAACTCCACTCTAGAGTTACTGCATTCAGATTGCAGTATTCCAGATCTTTATTTATGTAGGCCTATGTAAACAAAGAAGTTGCATAGTCCAATATTCAGTTAATGATTGTTTATTGAAATAGAATCAATTTGTCACATCTCAACAGAGACATTAGAAGTGATGATGCATCACAGCAACAAAAACTTGGACATGTTGCACTCCAAGATACAATGTGCTCTTAACAGAGTATAGGAACAGCTATCTTTACAAAAGACAAAGTATGGATTAGTGCAGGCTGAACAGGACCCTCTTTCAGTGAGAGGAAGTGCATTTCCAATGTTCAATCAAATATAAAAATCAGCAAGCAATTACATCAAAACATGTCTGTTATAGAACAGATGATTACAAGACCCAACATGGGTCAACAGTCCTTATGAAGGACAAACAGCTCATGTGCACAACCACACCAGATGCACACAAGAAACTGGCCTTAACAATAATATTTACCTCTACCTTCAAATCATCAGTTAACAGTAACTGAACTAATCATGAAACAGAGGTCACAAGCATTTAAGACACATGCGGTGACACTGACAAATGACACCCTTTTGTATTAATCACACGGATCAATGAAATAAGGTATTCACAGAATACATCATTTTGTTACTGAACATTTCCAGTAATGAAAATATACAACACTGACTTTTCTTTGAAAGCATCTTTTCAAAATGAAAAGAGAATGTAATCCCATGAGGATTAGACATAATCAAAAAACCCTCTGTGTAGACAGAGGAACACAGGTATTCAACTTTAGAATAATATTTTTCATGAATGTCAATGACCAATCTGGTCATTTCAGTTTGTGTGGTGAGAGCTGCAGACTGCAGCAGTGTCCCAGGGCCTCCAGAGGGCGCTGTTGACTGGCCTCTCCTCTTTGCTGCTGCTGCTCTGAACTGGGCAGCTCACAAGAGAGCAGCCAGCCTCGCTCAGCTTCTTGTCAGAGGAAGACTGCAGCTTGTGGAAGTGCTTCAGCAGTCTTCTCTGGGACTGGCTCTTCAGCTCCTCCTTGGACAGGAAGTGCGCCACCTCTTGGACACAGCTGGAGTAGCCCTGATTGACAGCTGCTGAGCCCACAGCTCTCTGCTGCTGCTGCCGCCGCTGCTGCTGTCGTCTCAGGAAGCAAACGGTCATCTCCAGGATGTCTGCTTTCTCCAGCTTGGAGTCAGGCTGCTGCTGGAGCAGTTCTGGAGCCAGGAGACACTTGAGCTGCTCGATGCTGCTGTTGATCCGCTCTCTGCGATGCTTCTCCACCAGAGGCTTTCTGAGCTGCACGACAAACAGGACACACATCAGTCAACTGATCCTGGACTACAACATCAACAACAAGAAGGAACATGGATGATGCTCAAGTGTGAATGAAGCTGGGCCTTCAGTTTACCTTGTGGCTCAGAGTCAGCTGCTCCTGACAGTTGCTGGCTGCTGAAGTGACTGTAGGAGCCATGGCTGGATCTGTGTGCTGCAGAGGCTTCTGGAGAGAGAATCTGATCTCTGGTGGCTTCCTCCCTCCTATTTATAGTCCCAAATCTCCATATGAATGTGTGGGTCTTGGTGTGCTTGGACTTTCTCACAGTCTCAGCCAATCAGAGAGCTGGGCAAGACAATGAGGGATGCAGCACGCTGAATGCTCTTCTTGCTGGGGGACAATAGTTGGATCTCAGGGGAACAGGTGGAGGACTGGGGGGTGATGGAGAGACACTCACAGAGCTCTGTGTGAATCTGGGAAAGTGGTGACCCTGTAAAGAGAGCAGATCTGCTGCCTGATGTTGGGATCAATGACTTTGACTGAGCACACGCTCAGCATCCCATCACACACGTGGGACACAGACAAACAGCTACCTACCTTTTCATTTTTGTAACACCTGAGACCTGTGTGTTTACCATGTGCTGTGCTCATGGTTTCAGTTCATGCATGATCTAGAGCATTATCATTTGAATCTTCAAATAGTCTTGCTGAATGGCTTCATGGAATGAACAATGACTATGACTTACAAACATTTAAAAACACTAGATGTAAAGCATAATGATTCTATACTCTCTATTCTATTCTATATGTTATTTAAATGACATAAATGAATAAAATTTTTAAATTTTTAATAAAATTTCCTCTTTGCTTGATTCTGTGGTAACTGGGTGTTGTGGACATGCTGCTGGATCAATGGTTGAAGTGGTAGTCAGAATAATAAAAGTACTGCTCCAACCACATATTCTTGACACAATATTAAGTCAAATGTTTCTACAACCAATCCTTTTGTCAACGCCAAGATAGAGATTTTATCACATGTTAAATTAGACTGTGAATGTGCTTTAAGTTCATCAAAGAGTTACCACTTTTTTACCAGCTTGGGGCACTTTACTGTGATGAGAGGTTCACTGAGTAAAACAGTTAAGTGAAACTCATTCAGTTGATATTCATCCTGGCATCCAGATGTAGCAGATGTGTCTTCTGTGTTGAGACAGGTTGTTGGTGTGAGTAGAGAGTTGCTCAGTGTTTCCCACACTGAGTCCCATGTGCTGCAGTCAATGCACAACAAAAGGACTTTGAATGGAGCTCCTTTGACAGCTATTGGCCCTGTGCTGTGTGTGGGACAGAGGGCGACGTCAACAACCATCTGGAGGGGAAGAGCACCGGTGGCTGAGTTTTCTGAAGGATTTAAGTAGAAGACGTTATTCCATCATGAAAAAGGAATATAGAAATAGCTCTAACTTTCACAGTCCATGTCAATACAATAAGCATCACTAAGGATGTTTTTGAATGTAAAAATGTCCATAGGAGGTCATGCAGCCTCAGAGTGTCTTTTTATTTGACCTTATTTATTTATTCATTTATTAAGTCATTTATTAATTAATCACCACATTGTCTGCTGGATACCATTTGGACAAACTATACAATTTTACTTTTACTTGATGCTCAGTTGTATGGTGGATAAAATCTGTTTTTCACAGCAAACTGGTTACGCACTATGTAAAAGTTAAAAAGACAAGAGCGTCCCCTTTTTGAAATTTTGTAAAGTCAAATCCTTCAAATTCTTTATTGTCTTGTATTGCATTTTATGGTCCATCATTCAGTCCTGGATGGCAAGCAATCACTTCTTATACTCTATGCTCCACTGACCAGGGTTAGTTCATTTCTTTCTTAAAACACATGGCATTTATATAAAAGTAAGGTATGTAAAAACATGAAGCATAATACAAGTCAATGGCTTGTTTCCATTATGATCCTTGTTGTAAGGGCAGCATTGCCTTGGCAGCTTGGCATCCATCAATGGAAACTGAAAGAAAGGCTTGCATTGAAATGATGACCCATGAAGCAGTAGGTAGAGGGAATGAAGTTGGCACAAGTCAGAGAATTGGCAGAGAGAGTGATAGAAAACGAGAGAGGAAAAATTCCTCTTCCTGAAGTGTGCCAACTCCCCTTGGAGAATAGTCAGGTGCTGGTGGGGCTGAAGATGCTAATCACACTGAACTGTGACTCTGCTCTCCAGAGCTTTCCCACACTCTGCCTCATTGACAGAGCCTCCACTCAACAATAGACGTGTGCCTTGTTAAATGCTAATTCATCCCCACACAAGCAGTTCCCAACGATCCCCTGGGGGTAAAGTTTGTTGTGTAGACACTTCTCAATTAGGGAAGCTCAACGAAACCAATAAACACAAATATTTTGATTTGAGATGTAACCCAAAAACGAATCAAAGAATCCACTGTATTTGGGCATTTAATTAAACAGAGCCTCTCACAATCTTTATTTTCTTTCATTAAAGAATCTAGGCTCAAATATATCTGGTAAAAACCCTATGTAAGTCTTTACATAACTCTACCTATTGTTCATGATATTGCTATGATGACAATAGTACTTCAGCCAATGTGAAATCATGGAGATGGGATTCTCTTTTATTGTATTTTAAAGTATTTTTTTGTTGAAAATCTTTTTAAGTTTGTCTCCTTTTAAAATAAACATCCTGTGTAGAATATGACTGGCAAACTTAAAAAAAAAAAATGCAAGGCACGCTGTTCCATTGAAAATGTGTTTTAAAAAAGCCTTTATTACCACATAGTATGATTTAAAAACTCGGCTGCTGACAAACGCATTTCAGCTCCAAGAGCCTTCATCAGGGTGCACAAATTTTTTTGCCGCTGACAAATTTATTATAATCAACTAATATCTACTATTTTAAATGTCTACAGATCATCTTTAAATACATAAATATGTGTTTCAATGTGTAAACAACTTAAATGTTTAAAATACAATAGTGAGGAATCCCTCTCCCTGTCGCTGACCTTTCCGTCTCGAGGTCTGGATCTATTGTCCCACTGGGGCCCTGTGAGTGAGACTTCCCTGGTTTCCCACACTCTGTCCATTCACTGCTTTCATTAAGAACAAAATAAGTGTGTCTGGTTGCACATCACATTAAGTATGGAGTCAGTTTACGAGTCGTGTCTCGGTGTCTGTGAATGAAAATTCCAAACATCAAGGCCTGCCATCACCAGGCTTTTGTTAAAAAGCTCATGAGACTGCTATAAGGAATGCAGACATGCTAAGGATTAATGGAAATTCAAAAGGGTTTTTTTTCCCCCCCTTAGTTTTGAATTGTTCTTCCTGCATTCCTGGCTGTTTATTTCGACTAAGGGAATGAAAGAGGGTGCATTCATTAATTGGACAGGCAGTCTCATGATGAAGAACTATAACTCTGAAGGAGATGCAGCACACTCATGATCGAATTTAACATTTTTCTGGGTGTTGAAAAAGTGTTGCTGAAACACTTCACTTGATATTGTATCAAGAATATGGAGATTGAGCAGCACTGATCTAGCAATAAGGAAGACAACAGGGAAGACAGAGACAACAGAATTAAGCAAACTGGAAAACAGTGATTGATTGATTTATTCACTGATTAATGTACTCTCTTAATTCATTAATTTAAATAAGGACAGTATAGAATAATACAGCATTACACTGTGCTTGGATAACTTTGATTCATTTCAGATTTTTAATTGTTTGTAAGTCATAATCATTGTTCATTCCATGAAGCCATTCAGCAAGACTATCTGAAGATTCAAATGATAATGCACTAGTGCATGCATGAACTGAAACCATGAGCACAGCACATGGTAAACACACAGGTCTCAGGTGTTACAAAAATGAAAAGGTAGGTAGCTGTTTGTCTGTCTCCCACGTGTGTGATGGGATGCTGAGCGTGTGCTCAGTCAAAGTCATTGATCCCAACATCAGGCAGCAGATCTGCTCTCTTTACAGGGTCACCACTTTCCCAGATTCACACAGAGCTCTGTGAGTGTCTCTCCATCACCCCCCAGTCCTCCACCTGTTCCCCTGAGATCCAACTATTGTCCCCCAGCAAGAAGAGCATTCAGTGTGCTGCATCCCTCATTGTCTTGCCCAGCTCTCTGATTGGCTGAGACTGTGAGAAAGTCCAAGCACACCAAGACCCACACATTCATATGGAGATTTGGGACTATAAATAGAAGGGAGGAAGCCACCAGAGATCAGATTCTCTCTCCAGAAGCCTCTGCAGCACACAGATCCAGCCATGGCTCCTACAGTCACTTCAGCAGCCAGCAACTGTCAGGAGCAGCTGACTCTGAGCCACAAGGTAAACTGAAGGCCCAGCTTCATTCACACTTGAGCATCATCCATGTTCCTTCTTGTTGTTGATGTTGTAGTCCAGGATCAGTTGACTGATGTGTGTCCTGTTTGTCGTGCAGCTCAGAAAGCCTCTGGTGGAGAAGCATCGCAGAGAGCGGATCAACAGCAGCATCGAGCAGCTCAAGTGTCTCCTGGCTCCAGAGTTGCTCCAGCAGCAGCCTGACTCCAAGCTGGAGAAAGCAGACATCCTGGAGATGACCGTTTGCTTCCTGAGACGACAGCAGCGGCGGCGGCAGCAGCAGCAGAGAGCCGTGGACTCAGCAGCTGTCAATCAGGGCTACTCCAGCTGTGTCCACGAGGTGGCGCACTTCCTGTCCAAGGAGGAGCTGAAGAGCCAGTCCCAGAGAAGACTGCTGAAGCACTTCCACAAGCTGCAGTCTTCCTCTGACAAGAAGCTGAGCGAGGCTGGCTGCTCTCTTGTGAGCTGCCCAGTTCAGAGCAGCAGCAGCAAAGAGGAGAGGCCAGTCAACAGCGCCCTCTGGAGGCCCTGGGACACTGCTGCAGGCTTATACTACTGAGAATCAGACTAAGGTTGTATGGCCACTTGTACAAAGACTTTAAACTTTATCCTTTTAATGTGTGGTCATTATATTTTGTTCTCAAAATGAGAAGGTACCATATTTGGTGATGATATTTTCTTGCCTGAATTGCCTTCAGAGCCTTTGTTACTGTGATATTTGCAGATATTTGCAGTTTTGTTTTGTTTTGTTTTGTTTTGTCTCTTGTGTCTATGACAAATAATCAGATACTTACTTTGTAAAGTACCCAGTATATATTGTTCCTCATGGGAATATTGCAATGACAGTGATACTGACAATGTCAGTATATGTTTTCCTCCTTTCAGGAGGTGATATTTGTGAATTTTATTCACATTCACAATTTTATTTTTAGAAGTTGATATTCAAATGTGCTTTTGATAAACCTGTTTATTGTGTTGTTGCATCTTTTATCACATAATCTGAATTTTTGGCAGATAAAGAGTTTTTGTCTACTCTCTATTGAGAGATGTCTTATCAAAACAAATGTGCTGCGTTATAGCTCTGTGAGTGACAGCACGCTTTCCTTCAGTGAAGGGATTGTTATTAGAAAATGTGTCAAATGAATGTATCTCTTCAAGCCAAGTGGATGCGAAATAAAACAATCACAAAAAAAAAAAAAAATACAGTTTGTATGCTTCATTTCTACCATGGTCCATGTTATTGATTTACAACCTTGACGGATATATATTTCAGCATTTGTGTTATAGTGAAGGATGTATGATGTCACATGCATAGTTGCCTGAGAGACACAGAACTGGTTCTGCTTGAGTGTATTCCCTCCAAGTCATAAGTTGGAGTTACATCACCAAACCCAAATCTTTCAGGTGATGGTGAAAACTACCAATGACCTTGCAGAAGACATCACAGTGGAAATTGTTTCAGTTGTTCATTGACTTATTTCCTAGGTTATGCATAATCATGTGTTTAACACATTCACAGGGTCAGTAGTAGAACAATCAAGGATGCAATCTGTAGGGTTATGTGTGTATGTAAAGGAAGAAGACCATGGTTTTAGAATATTTATATTCCATCAACATGAAATTGCTTGGATATTAAAAACTCTTCCAGGTTTAATGTGAACCTTGTACATGAAGGATGTGACCAGGAGGATTAAATGACCTCTAAATATTGCAATAAATAAATAAGTAAATAAATAAGTAAATACATACATACATACATACATTCTAAGAATTTCCCAGTCTGGGGTCAATAAAGTATACCTATCTATCTATACATACATACATACATACATAAAAGTAATACAAACAAAGTAATAGTATAATATTCTTATCTATGCAAATGTTAAAGAATAATGATGTCTGGATTTTTAAAAGTTATTAATACAAAAAAAAAAAAAAAAATGCCTGTGTTCATCCGACTTGAGTTCATTTTGGCCAGCCTGGTGAAATTATAAAGGGATTTAATGATGCACACACACACAAAGAATTGATACTGTAGTTTTCTTTGAGTCTGTGTATTTATTTGACAGTTCCAACCACAAAACAAAAATTTAATCCACTTTTGAGACTGAACATCCATGCCAAACAGTATACACAATATACAAGACAATACCAAATCCCTTTTCAAAAGAAAGGTGTTGGTGACTGCAATAGGTTATACCCTAAAACAAGGCGGTGACGTATGTAAATTGGATTCATACAATATCAAAATATATTTTCACAGAAAGAATACCAAAGCACTAGACTTGGGCTATAGATGCACACTGCAAAAATTTAACCCAATTAAATGAGCCAATAGACCCTTTACACAGCTGCCACTTTACATATTCATGTGAATTAGCAGGTAAACACAGGTGTTGCTAATACCATTAATAAAGGCTCTGTTCCATTTAGGTCACAGAGCCAGTGTCCTGCTGTTGTGCATGCTGGGCCCCTGGATAGGTTCTGTTAGACCTAAAAACCTGTGTTTAACTGCTGCTTGTGTCAAAATGGCTCCTGTGAAAAAGGAAAAAGAACCTGGAATAAAACTGAGACATCAGTCTGTTTTAGGCTTTTTAAAGCACCAAAATACTGATATTTTGGCTGAAAGGGCAACTTTGGAGCTTAATTACTTGAAAAAAAAAAAGTGCCCACCTATATGCAAATATATTCAGCCCATTCAGCAGCTTTACATTTCCTGCATAGTTAACAGATAGGACTTATCTCCTCTGGTCTTATTCAAAAGAAAGCTATTGCCATTATAATGTCAAAGTCACATGCTTTTTGAAAGCAGCACAACAGCTCCACAGTTTACAAGTTAAATGCTGACTCTTGTCAATCAATGACCCCTTCACCTTTGACTCTCTATCCAGTCCTCTGTCCCTGGTCATTGTCAGCAGCAGGTGGACATGACACCTTCTGAGGCGGGAAAGAGATGTAGAACGCTCAAATGAGCGAGGCTCTAGCATCTTAATAGTCAAGAAAGACACAATCTTCTCCAAAATGTCTGAATTGGGCAAGGCACTGTCAAAGTCAACAGATGGACAACTGTGAGAGCGTCAAGGCAGTGCCTTTGACCTTTGAGTCCGTTCATCTTCTGGTGGTGTTAAAGGCAGAGCGGAGCCACATCTTCGTCTGAGGCGGGAAACAGGCGGAGAATCTCCCTCGAGTATTTGGAGTAGCCGCTGTGTGACAGCAGGGCTTTTCTCAGGGTGAAGAAGGACACGGTTTTCTCCAGGAGGTCTGCAGCAGGGATCCCGCTCTGCAGGTGTTCTCCGATCAGAGCCTTCAGCTTGTCCACTCCGCTGCTGCATTTCCTCTCCAGCAGATGGAGTTTATACCTGAGAGAAACCAAACAGTCATCAGCATATCTTCTCACACAAATATTGACTGCGATGTGAATTCACAATGATGACAGTTTTGTTCTGGTGCGTGTGTATTTAATGACATGGAGCCTTGGCTTACCTGAAGAGCTGCTCCTTCATGCTGTCCTGAAGAGCCAGGTCCAAGTAGGGAGCCATTTGCAGATGTTTGCTTGTTTCTTGCTTTTCTCAGAAAAAAAATCAAGTTTTGCTGGATCAACCAGGAGTCCTTGTGCCTCAGTAGGTCTTCCTCCTGTCCTTTTGTGGCTGGTCTTGTGTGTTCAGAGGATGCTCTCTGTTAACGTCTGCATCTCCACTCCACATTTATGCTCCTCATCCTGCGCTGTCTCTGCTGTCTGGCCAATCAGGAGGCTCAGAGCTCAGGACAATGGACTGAATTTAATGGCTGCCACACAGAACAGGTGGGATGTTGTTCTTTCTGCCATACATCAGTGAGGTCAGACAAATTATTCCATGGGAAAATGTTTTCCCTCGTGTGGACACAGGAAAATCAGAGCTGGTAGTGATGCTTATCTCAAACAGAGGACTATATTTTGCTTTCACTATTCACTTTTTTGTCTGTTTTGAAAGCAAAAATCCATCCTAAAGAAGAACTTTATTAATGAGCTTTGACGGTGCTGTCCAGATGTGTGTACACCAACACCTGACTTTGTCTAAATATCCTCTAAATATCCTCAAGCCACACTCTGTGATCCTTTGGCAATGCAGCTCAGATTCAAGTTTACAGCATGGGCAAAAGAACTATTAATACTGTTGTGAAAATAAGCTCATTATAAAATTTAATCCATCTCCTATCATTGTTGGTAGAACTTCTGGTATTAAAAACTCTAATTCCAAAAAATATAAGGGGATTACATAAAAAAAAAAAAAAAACTCCAACTACTGGCATATGTTATGTTTTGAAGTCCCATTTGTTTGCATCCCTGCATCCTACTTAGTGAGAAAAACTTCATGTTCTTCTCAGTTAACATTTTGCCTGACCTTTACTTTAAAAAACAGCCAGCACCTAAAAAAAAAAAATATGCAGCACAGTGTAGTGAAAATCACTATAAAGAAAACACTTTTAATTTATCAGTAAATAATTTTATCAAACCCTAATGTCATGTCAAGCAAAATGACTGAAACCAAAAGCTATAATACTGTTTTAATGTTGTTTATCCCCCTTTTGTGTCCCAGCACTGAGTTCCAACTGACCCAGATGGTTTATCAGTGAAGTGGCCCTAAGCTGCCCTCGGTCCCTGCATGGGAACAGTCCTGAGGCTTTGTGAGCGCAGACACACTTCTATTGTGTGCGCGGCTGAGCCGGCTGCATACACAAGTGTGGGAAGCCGTGTGTCGCCGTGGCTCCCAGCTCCAGAGAGAGCGGGGCGTGTGACTGGGGCACGTCCAGCCCTGTGCAGGAAGCTGTGGGAGCTCAGAGGAGGGCCACTGGGAAACCTGAGCCTCCACACACACACACACACACACACACACACAGCAGAGAGCCACACAGATGGCAAGGAGATTACCAGGAGTGTGGTGGAGGGAAAACCCACCTAAGTTCAGCTTACCCAGCTTTTATTTGTGAACTAATTCTCAAACTGTATGACTTAGATTTGATATAGAATCCACATTGTAGTGATGGCAGTGAGACTTGAGTAATTTACATAAAATTAGCATAAAGTGATCATCCATGATGTTTTCATATAAACAAAATTTGCTTTTGCTGCAGTGACACTGAACGGTATAACACAGTAGTGATTCAGCTCATACTCACTGTATGAAAGTTTGAATATTTGCTGTTCTAAACACGCGGGGACTTTCCAAGGAAAAGCTTCCATGCTGGGAGTGTCCTTTCATTGCAGCGTGTTAATTTTCCAAAATGCTGTACGTGCTGGAAAGTAAATTTTAAAATCCAAGAATATTTGCCCATGGTGGAGTAATCACAGTCACAGAGTGTGTTTACATGCAGAGTGCAGGAGGTGTCTGTGGGACAGCAAGTGAAGCAGTGATTCACCATAAGAAAAAAAGAAAGAAATATCTTTATTTGCATTTTATTTTAAAATGGGGAATTAAAAGGAACCGCTGTGAGGCAGGAATTTCCTGTACTTCATTTGGTGGTTCGGTTGAATAGAAATGTAATCACATGCTGGCTGGATGGCTCATGAATATAAAGCCCAGCTGTGAAGCTCTGTTCATGTTTTCAATCATGTCCTCCTGACCTAACCCTGTCTCTTAAACTAAACTACATTCTTAATTATGTTTATTTTCTGTTTGATGTAATGCTGCAGCCCTAAAACAAGTGGGGTTTGAATATTTCACTCAGTATCAGTGTGATGTAGCTGAAATGAAGCACTTCAACCAGCTAACACAAAATGTGTATGTGTCCCTCCATCTTATAATATGGAATAAAAAAAAAAAATCTAACTTTGAAGCTACTTAGGGGGATATTTAAGTGGAAATCAGAGTTCAGGGGGTTAAAATCAAAATCCAGTATGCTTCCATCTTCAGGAATCAAATGTTAGTGTTGCCTCAAAATATTTTATGGCGACACAAGCTCAGTGTCCCATTTTTTATATCCCAGTGATGTCAAAAATGACTACCTGTGTTGTTACCTGTAGTTTAGGTGATTCAAATGAGAATGATGCACATACAGTAAATGTGTTCTGGCATAAACCTCTTTATGATTTCACATCAAACCATATCTATCTATCTATCTATCTATCTATCTATATATATATATATACTATCATATATTGCAAATCTCTACAGAGTAGTAGATGATGAAATCAGTCATCACACTGGCAGTAAAAGAAAAGCCCTCTTTTTTTAAAGACACATCCATGCTATACCAAGGTGTCATTAAATATCAGCTGACCTCTGTGTAGCTCTGTGGCAGATATGAATTTTCTAGCTGGCATAGCAACAGTTCCTAGACAGCTCACAAGCCTTTTCCCAGTCAAGTTTTAAATATCAGCTTGTGAGTTCCAGTTCATATGGAGGTAGCTAATGTCCAGAAAAATATGAAGAAAAGAAAACTGAAAACTCTCTGTTGTAAAGACCTGACAACCCTGTGGCTTCGAGTTTTGTAATGAATCAGATCCACTGGAGCAGTTTAGGATGAAGTGCCTTGCCCAGTGTTTCTTGTTCAGCTTGCAGGTGGAAAAAATCTTTGATAACAAGAAGGTTGTAGTTTTTATTCTGATTTTCTGATTCTTTGACAGATTCATCAGGTATAAATGCATTATCTGGAGAAAGACTGATAGGATGAGACATCACAAAAGAAGCTTGCTCATATTTCCCAAAGAAACTACAAACCAAAGGTGCATAAACATATAAAAAGATATTTAGTAATTGCCTTTATTAAAGGCATCCGCAAATGTCTAAGATCAGCAATGATTCTATACTGTGAGAAGAACAGTTTTGATTGATCTTAGAACAGACTAACCACTGTGTTCATCATCACAAAGCAGCTATGCAGCAGAAGAAAAACACATGAGAACAAGAACATTTGAATTCATGAGTTTTGTTTTATTCCATCAATGAACCACATGAAGAGTAAAAGCCCCAACAGAGGCAGGTAGAGGTGATGACACATCACAACAGGAACTTGGACACATCTCCAAGACACTGTACTCCAACAGAGTAGAGGAACAGCTGTCTTTATAAAAGACACATGAACATGAACAATATTTGAGTAAACATTACTCACTGTTCTATAAGACGTTTTTCAACATGAACAGAATCACTTGCACATAATTACAAGGCAGAGGAGAAACAATGACCTCAAAACAGATCAGGTTTGGTCATCACAAAGTGATGAGGAAGATTAAGAGACATCTAAGGATATTAATATTCATAGAATTGAAAAATGATTGTCACAGCAATCACAATTTAAATGTACCCTTAAAGAGGATAAAAACAAAAATGTTGAAATTTTCAACAATCAGAAGGGTGAGGGTCATGACTGGATTTCACTCCACCACAACATGACTCACACTAACACAAATACTGATCCACAGTTTATGAGACTTAATTCATGCAACATGCATGACAAGATGCTCTCTTTCTTAACATGAAAGGAAATGTTGCTAAGTAAATAGTCCTCACAGAGGAAAACCAGCACAGCATACCAGTAAGTCTACAGGTAACAAAACATGTAAACTGACAGGAGTGGTATAACACTCTTAAGTGTAATAAATTCTAAATGAATACTTTGACCCAAAAAAGTCAGTATAATATCTGCATAAAGTATACAGATAGTAAAAGCAGAAAATGTCCATTATGGACAAAATATGCCAAGATATCTACAGTTTCCATCAAACAGGAAACGACTGACAAGGACTTATTGATCTTACAACAGATCAGTGTTTGCTGATCATGTGGAGCTGTACAGCCTGTAAAGCCCCATATGAAATGAGCCTCTTCATAAAAGAAGTATTTGATTATATTTGATTATATTGCCTGCTGCACACAACAGAAATTAGCAGAACAAAATTCTTCAGTTTCAGCATTTTCATGGAAAATGCAATTTGCAAATGTTTCAAAGAAGTTTGAATGTCAAACACCTTTTCTTCATTGAGAAGTAATCAATCAACAAATCACTTCTGGATTAAGGCATCCTGAAAAAACTTTGACCAATGTGGGCAAAGTGTCAGCGTTGAGCTGACAAGTCTCTTTCTAATCATGAAAGGTAATTTTGCAAAGCTTCGTCATTTCCTTAGGAAATCCCCCCTTACAAATCAAGAGAGTTTGAAAATCAAACCAAAGCAGTTCAAAGGCCTTCTGTACGTACAGAAGAACAAGTCTGAAGAGTTCACTTCTCATCATTTGAACCAATCTGGTCATTTCAGTTTGTGTGGTGAGAGCTGCAGCTTGCAGCAGTGTCCCAGGGCCTCCAGAGGGCGCTGTTGACTGGCCTCTCCTCTTTGCTGCTGCTGCTCTGAACTGGGCAGCTCACAAGAGAGCAGCCAGCCTCGCTCAGCTTCTTGTCAGAGGAAGACTGCAGCTTGTGGAAGTGCTTCAGCAGTCTTCTCTGGGACTGGCTCTTCAGCTCCTCCTTGGACAGGAAGTGCGCCACCTCTTGGACACAGCTGGAGTAGCCCTGGTTGACAGCTGCTGAGTCCACGGCTCTCTGCTGCTGCTGCCGCCGCCGCTGCTGTCGTCTCAGGAAGCAAACGGTCATCTCCAGGATGTCTGCTTTCTCCAGCTTGGAGTCAGGCTGCTGCTGGAGCAACTCTGGAGCCAGGAGACACTTGAGCTGCTCGATGCTGCTGTTGATCCGCTCTCTGCGATGCTTCTCCACCAGAGGCTTTCTGAGCTGCACGACAAACAGGACACACATCAGTCAACTGATCCTGGACTACAACATGAACAATAAGAAGGAACATGGATGATGCTCAAGTGTGATTGAAGCTGGGCCTTCAGTTTACCTTGTGGCTCAGAGTCAGCTGCTCCTGACAGTTGCTGGCTGCTGAAGTGATTGTAGGAGCCATGGCTGGATCTGTGTGCTGCAGAGGCTTCTGGAGAGAGAATCTGATCTCTGGTGGCTTCCTCCCTCCTATTTATAGTCCCAAATCTCCATATGAATGTGTGGGTCTTGGTGTGCTTGGACTTTCTCACAGTCTCAGCCAATCAGAGAGCTGGGCAAGACAATGAGGGATGCAGCACGCTGAATGCTCTTCTTGCTGGGGGACAATAGTTGGATCTCAGGGGAACAGGTGGAGGACTGGGGGGTGATGGAGAGACACTCACAGAGCTCTGTGTGAATCTGGGAAAGTGGTGACCCTGTAAAGAGAGCAGATCTGCTGCCTGATGTTGGGATCAATGACTTTGACTGAGCACACGCTCAGCATCCCATCACACACGTGGGAGGCTGACACTGATGCTTTATGTGTATTATACAGTATGGCATCACTCAAAGGTAGTCAATGGACTGCAAAAAAGTCAATCGATTTCTGTGTGTAATGACCTCGAGGGGTTTAACTTCACACCATATATGCACCATGATATATTCATAACTTAATTTGATCAGTTTTGATGTTTAATCATTTACTAAAGACTCATCAAAACATAAGCCAAATTAATTAGCACTTGTGATACATTTTGACTTCTTTTCAGGTTTTATATTTTTCAGATATTATGCTGAGTGCAGGAATAGAGCTGTTTTACTTTTTTTCTTTTTAAATTTTAATGGGATATAATTTTCTCCATGATACATTTTCTCCATGATAATTTTTCAATCTCATAATTTACTTTTTTGCAGTAAATGCAGTGTGTATTTTTAAAGTTCAGTACTGCAAGATGCTTGAAGCAAATGTTTTTTTCAGTGATTCAGTGTATTTGATGTATTTTTCTGAAACAGCACACATCCTGGTGTCCAGATGTAGCAGATGTGTCGTGTCCTGTGACAGGGTCTTGGTGTGAGGAGAGACCTGGTCTCAGTTTCCCACACTGAGTCCTATGTGCTGCGGTCAGTGCACTACAAAAGGACTTTGAATGGAGCTTTAGTGATGGCTGCTGCCTGTGTGTTGTAGCAGAGACAGAGGCTGACGTCACACACCATCTGGAGGGAAGCAACACCACTGGCTGGATCTGACCGCTTATGAAAATTATAACAAAAACAATCCATCAAAGTGTCACCAATTAGAAATTTGCAGCTGTTTTGTGATGGTTAGTCAGTCTCAAGGATGGACACAGTCAAAATCATGTTGTGTAACATTAGCCGTGTCAAAGTTTTAATTCATTCTATCCATGAGGGTGGGGGCTGGGATGGCTCTGTCCTGAAGTGTGCCAACTCCCCTTGGAGAATAGTCAGGTGCTGGTGGGGCTGAAGATGCTAATCACACTGAACTGTGACTGTGCTCTCCACAGCTTTCCCACACTCTGCCTCACTGACAGAACAACAAGTGGACAGCAAGCCGGGGCGTGTGCCTCAGCACTGAAGTTAGGATTTATTTCTCCAGAATCAGTGGCCTTTTTATTGGACAGAATTGACTTCATTATGAGTTTAAATGCAAATAGATAAAGCAAATTGGTATTTGTAGTACTTTTACAAGACAATAGATTTATAACTGACAAAATTACAGTATATGCTTTGATATGTATAAATATTTGAATCTGAACAATATACACTGTGAACAACAAGTGAGCTGGATCCTCAGTACATCACAGTGCTGGACATTTGTGTGCCTGGAATCTGTACAATGTATTGACCTCTGTTCAGTTTCAGTTGATTGGTTATCAAATGCTACCTATCACTATCACAGGATTGTAACTGCATGTAAAATAAGTTAACCTAAACACATAAAACCACAGTTTAATACAAATAATAACTTTTAAATTTGGACTACAAGTTAAATACCGTCTTAGTGCACTCAAACAGAGACTGAAAATGTGTAACAGACTATGTTCATTTATAAGAATATTCTTTTTCAATTGACCAATCGGCAATCATTTTAAAACTGGCAATGTTGATTCATGCTGTCGCCACAAAATATTTAAAATAAGAAGAATGGTTTTGAAACAGAGTAGTAGGTTTCCATTTTGAGACAATGTCCCCTGTTAACCTGTGCCTGCTCGGGGTCGAGGTCTGGCTCTATTGTCCCTCAGGGGCTCTGTGAGTGAGGTTTCCCTGCTTTCCCACACTCTGTTCACTCACTGCTTTCAGTGGACGGACAATAGAAGTGTGTCTTATTACTCATCATAGTGACAGAGTGTGAGTTTGTTCAGGAGGGAAACAGTTAATTTTAAATGGTTTACACCCAAACACCCGAAACTGATAATTGCACCAAAATCATAAGTCAGATATATTATGTAACTGAACCGTAATCAGAGACAAAGAAGATTTTTTCAATTGGTTTGGTGACCCAAGACAACCCACCGTAATTAAATATAATAACATTACATAGATAATATCTATTCCACATATATCATTATAGATCTGCTTTAAAATGTTTGACATGTGGACTTGCACTGAAATTTACTGGGATACTTTATGGATCAACAGTTGGGCACAACATTTTAATCTTTTTTCCAGAGCAGGATGTACTCTAGTCAAAACATCTCTCCTAATAAATAAGGAATCAATAATATAGTGTGCAGATACTTGTTTTGCCACATTTTAGTCTTGTCATTGAATGATGACAATTATGATGGAGAACTCTTTCAATATAACTAAAAAATGTCCAGTAGAAAACACTTTTTCAAACTTTTTTTGTCGTCACACAGCAGCTATTGCCTACATAAAAAGGAAAAAAGCACAAGGACAAGAAAAATTCAAGACATTATTTTTTTTATTATTATTATTTCAGAAGACATTCTGTGTAAAAGCCCCAACAGAGGCAGGTAGAGGTGATGACACATCACAACAGGAACTTGGACACATCTCCAAGACACTGTACTCCAACAGAGTAGAGGAACAGCTGTCTTTATAAAAGACACATGAACATGAACAATATTTGAGTAAACATTACTCACTGTTCTATAAGATGTTTTTCAACATGAACAGAATCACTTGCACATAATTACAAGGCAGAGGAGAAACAATGACCTCAAAACAGATCAGCTTTGGTCATCACAAAGTGATGAGGAAGATTAAGAGACATATGAGTAAATTCATATTCATAGAATAAAATGATTTAGATTTAAAAAAGCTGACCTTAAAAAGATCAGGTTATGCTAATCACAAAGTAATTCAAGCAGGTTAATAGCCAGTTGACTAAATGAAAATTCATAGAATATAAGGATTAAATTGTCATAACAATGACATTAAGTGTACCCTTTTAAAAAAGAATAATAAAAAAAATAAAAATAAATGTTGACATTTGCAAACTGATCACCAGAAATCAGGGGTTAATGAGGGTTATGACTGGATTTCACTCCACCACAACATGACTCACACTAACACAAATACTGATTCACAGTTTATGAGACTTAATTCATGCAACATGCATGACAAGATACTCTCTTTCTTAACATGAAAGGTAATGTTGCTAAGTTTTATCATTTCCTCAGGAAATGATAATGAGTTTGAAAATCAAACAAAGGCAGTTCAAAGGCCTTCTGTACGTACAGAAGAAAAAGTCTGAAGAGTTCACTTCTCTTCATTTGAACCAATCTGGTCATTTCAGTTTGTGTGGTGAGAGCTGCAGCCTGCAGCAGTGTCCCAGGGCCTCCAGAGGGCGCTGTTGACTGGCCTCTCCTCTTTGCTGCTGCTGCTGCTCTGAACTGGGCAGCTCACAAGAGAGCAGCCAGCCTCGCTCAGCTTCTTGTCAGAGGAAGACTGCAGCTTGTGGAAGTGCTTCAGCAGTCTTCTCTGGGACTGGCTCTTCAGCTCCTCCTTGGACAGGAAGTGCGCCACCTCTTGGACACAGCTGGAGTAGCCCTGATTGACAGCTGCTGAGTCCACGGCTCTCTGCTGCTGCTGCCGCCGCTGCTGCTGTCGTCTCAGGAAGCAGACGGTCATCTCCAGGATGTCTGCTTTCTCCAGCTTGGAGTCAGGCTGCTGCTGGAGCAACTCTGGAGCCAGGAGACACTTGAGCTGCTCGATGCTGCTGTTGATCCGCTCTCTGCGATGCTTCTCCACCAGAGGCTTTCTGAGCTGCAGAATAGACAGGACACACATCAGTCAACTGATCCTGGACTACAACATCAACAACAAGAAGGAACATGGATGATGCTAAAGTGTGAATGAAGCTGGGCCTTCAGTTTACCTTGTGGCTCAGAGTCAGCTGCTCCTGACAGTTGCTGGCTGCTGAAGTGATTGTAGGAGCCATGGCTGGATCTGTGTGCTGCAGAGGCTTCTGGAGAGAGAATCTGATCTGTGGTGGCTTCCTCCCTCCTATTTATAGTCCCAAATCTCCATATGAATGTGTGGGTCTTGGTGTGCTTGGACTTTCTCACAGTCTCAGCCAATCAGAGAGCTGGGCAAGACAATGAGGGATGCAGCACGCTGAATGCTCTTCTTGCTGGGGGACAATAGTTGGATCTCAGGGGAACAGGTGGAGGACTGGGGGGTGATGGAGAGACACTCACAGAGCTCTGTGTGAATCTGGGAAAGTGGTGACCCTGTAAAGAGAGCAGATCTGCTGCCTGATGTTGGGATCAATGACTTTGACTGAGCACACGCTCAGCATCCCATCACACACGTGGGAGACCACATACTTCTGTTAACATCTTTTTCAGAAGTTGAGCCAATATGTTGATTTCATAAATGAAGACAGAATCACAGAATGCAAGTCATCAGAATTCCATATACTCAAGTGGATTCCTACTGTGCACTAACAACATATTTTATAAAACCTTTAATCACATGTCTGAGGAGTCATCAGCCCATCACATATTTGGACCTTAATGATCCTTTTCAACAGAATCAAGTTTGATTCAAGAACAAATCATGATAGCATGTTAATTTCAGAACTTAGCAGATTCAACAAATGGCAGTGAGCAACAACTGTTCAGTTTTTCTCATCTGCCTCTGTCCATTCAGAAAGTACATTTTTAAAATTTTGTTTGCAAACTGCTCTAACACTCACAAAACATCAAAAACATGCAAGCCCTACGCACCTAGACAAGACAAATCCATGCATCGAGTATGGTACAGTCTTGTACTGCCCTCTTTTTTCACCTAAGAACCAAAAATAAATTTCACCCAAAATCAGAAATACTCAGAAACAATTTTTTATTTTAATACAAGTGAGAAAATAGCAGCTCAAGGTGGCATATTTTATAGACAGATAGTAGCTGATGTTGATTGAAGAACTGTTTTGGGTCTTTCCATGAGCTGTTATGAAAAATGTATGAAAAATGTGTGAAACCAATTAAACGTGCCTTACCAATTAAGAAAAACTGTAAACTGAGGTGTACAATTAAGGTGTACATTTAAGGCCACTGGTCACTGCTTGTTATCAAAAATGTGGTTGAAATTTCAGTGGTGCTGCAACAGGACATGTAAAAAATATCTTTTAAATTGTTATTTAAATGTTTTTTTTTTTTTTAAATTTACATTATATATAAATATATTGAAGATTACACACATCCTGGTGTCCAGATGTAGCAGATGTGTGTCTGGCAGTCGGTGTGAGGAGAGACCTGGTCTCAGTTTCCCACACTGAGTCCCGTGTGCTGCGGTCAGTGCACTACAAAAGGACTTTGAATGGAGCTTTAGTGATGGCTGCTGCCTGTGTGTTGTAGCAGAGACAGAGGCTGACGTCACACACCATCTGGAGGGAAGCAACACCAATGGCTGGCTATAATTAGCCTTGTACACTATATTACCAAAAGTATTCGCTCACCCATTCAAATGATCAGAATCAGGTGTCCTAATCACTTGGCCTGGCCACAGGTGTATAAAATCAAGCACTCAGGCATGCAGACTGTGAAACAAGACATTTGTGAAAGAATGGGCCGCTCTCAGGAGCTCAGTGAATTCCAGCGTGGAACTGTCATAGGATGCCACCTGTGCAACAAATCCAGTCGTGAAATTTCCTCGCTCCTAAATATTCCACAGTCAACTGTCAGCTCTATTATAACAAAATGGAAGCGTTTGGGAACAACAGCAACTCAGCCACGAAGTGGTAGGCCACGTAAAGTGACGGAGAGGGGTCAGCGGATGCTGAAGCGCATAGTGCAAAGAGGTCGCCGACTTTCTGCACAGTCAATTGCTACAGAGCTACAAACTTCATGTGACCTTCAGATTAGCCCAAGTACAGTACGCAGAGAGCTTCATGGAATGGGTTTCCATGGCCGAGCAGCTGCAGCCAAACCACACATCACCAAGTGCAATGCAAAGCGTTGGATGCAATGGTGTAAAGCACGCCGCCACTGGCCTCTAGAGCAGTGGAGACGCGTTCTCTGGAGTGATGAATCACGCTTTTCCATCTGGCAATCTGATGGACGAGTCTGGGTTTGGAGGTTGCCAGGAGAACGGTACATTTCAGACTGCATTGTGCCGACTGTGAAATTTGGTGGAGGAGGAATTATGGTGTGGGGTAGTTCCAGTGAAAGTAACTTTGAATGCTTCAGGATACCAAAACATTTTGGACAATTCCATGCTCCCAACCTTGTGGGAACAGTTTGGAGCGGGCCCCTTCCTCTTCCAACATGACTGTGCACCAGTGCACAAAGCAAGGTCCATAAAGACATGGATGACAGAGTCTGGTGTGGATGAACTTGACTGGCCTGCACAGAGTCCTGACCTGAACCCGATAGAACACCTTTGGGATGAATTAGAGCGGAGACTGAGAGCCAGGCCTTCTCGACCAACATCAGTGTGTGACCTCACCAATGCGCTTTTGGAAGAATGGTCAAAAATTCCTATAAACACTCTCCTCAACCTTGTGGACAGTCTTCCCAGAAGAGTTGAAGCTGTAATAGCTGCAAAAGGTGGACCGACATCATATTGAACTCTATGGGTTAGGAATGGGATGGCACTTCAGTTCATAGTATGAGTAAAGGCAGGTGAGCGAATACTTTTGGTAATATAGTGTATGAATGAATTAACAGCAATTAAGTCATAAATGCATCTCTAATTTGATTTCATTTCCAGATATTGATCTTAAAGTTTATTGACAAAAAGAAAAGCCTCCAGAAATGTTCCAGAAGAGTTACTTGAGATGAAACTTGATTTGATTCAAATGGAAACTGGTGACATCATAAATTTTGAACTGCGCTGACAAGTTATTGCTCTTGTCAAGAGAAGAGTGGGGGCTGGGACGGCTCTGTCCTGAAGTGTGCCAATTCCCCTTGGAGAATAGTCAGGTGCTGGTGGGGCTGAAGATGCTAATCACACTGAACTGTGACTGTGCTCTGCACAGCTTTCCCACACTCTGCCTCACTGACAGAACAACAAGTGGACAGAAAGTCAGGGCGTGTGCCTTGTTAAATGCTAATTCATCCCCACACAAGCAGGTCCAAATCATCCTCCCACAATAATCATTTGAGTGTTGTTTGCAAACAAACAACATCTCATTTTTTGGTAAATAAGGATATGCAAGCAGGTAAAAGATGAATTTCAGAAAAACAAATTCAACCTGAAATGTAGATTCTGTGTATAGGAGTGAAGGAGTGTTGCCTTTACCACACAAATTCTATTGCTGTTTGTGAAGGCAAAAGATCATTATGCATTTAGTTTTCACACTGGAGCAGCTGTAGCATTATATTTACACTTTGTTTTCTCTCCCTGCTGTATTCTATTACTTTTGCCGCAGCAACAATCCAGTTTCCCCGTGGGGACGATCAAAGTTTATTCCTACCTTTGAAAAACAAAATTGTGATCGTTTTTTTTTTTTTTTCATTTTTGTAATTATATTCAGTTTTGAAAATATGAAAGTCTTTGTCCAGTTATAAAATGTTAGTTAAAAATAACATTAAACATTTGGATTTGTTGTTTTATTTTGAGAGAATGCAAGAGGAAAAAATTAGAGTGATGATTTGAAATGGATCAATAGCTGTCTATAGAGGGAGACCCCCCCCCTTTTGCTCTTCAGGGTAGAGGTCTGGATCTATTGTCCCTCATGGGTTCTGTGAGTGAGTTTCCCCTGCTTTCCCACACTCTGTCCATTCTCTGTTTCCATTGGAGGAACAATAGAAGTGTGTCTTATTACACATCACATTAGTTACACAGTGTGACCTCATTGCTCGGGGGGTGGGGGATGGTGCTCTTAAAATCTGGGGCTCATATCTAACTTGAAATCTTCACTTCCTTCATGTCTGGACTTGTTCTGACACAACATCGAAGAGAAGACTTCTGTTAAGCATGTCCCTTAGCAACTGATGATGTAATAACTTGTCAAAATATAACTTTAAATGCAGTTAATATTACAAGTGACATCACATTATTACATCAACCTGTGATTCCTACTTCAGTGACAGTGGAACATAGTTTTAACAGATGATGTAATACTGAGGCCAAAACATGATGTAGCAACTTATGTTGACTGCTGATGACTTGTTGCATTGTTTAGTGATGTTATTATTGCATCATCATCTTAATGTACTTTAAAGTAATACATTTTTAGGACTTATTGAATTATATGTTAAATTGATTATTGCATGATCAGTTTAACATGGTCACCCTTTATGAAGCAGTAACCATTGGTTAATGTAATAATGTGATGTTATTAACTCTTACTGGTGACTTCTCAGCCAGAAGCCCAAGTCAGTTCTGAACAACATCTTAGAGGCTGAATAGAGCATGACAAGAGAATCCTGTGCCTCAGACTGAACATCAGTGTACATTACTGTACAGCAACAATGAAAGAGAGCTTTACAAGAGAGTTTGCAGATGATATTTGTTTATTCACAGCGATTCAGTGAATCACAGCAGGTATAAATAACTCAAGCAGAGCCAACTAGAGGTGATGATACATCACAACAGGAGCTTGAACACTTCTTCAAGACACATTGTACTCAAACAGAGCAGAGGGTTAACATGATTTAACATAAACATTATGTTATTGTAGGACAATTCCTGAATGAATCCCAAAAGAGATATGATTATGTCATTTCACCCAGTGTGGGTAAATAGTCCTCACAGAGGAAAAGTAGCACAGCATACCAGCAAGTCTACAGGTAACAAAACATATCCTGATAGGAGTGGTATAACATTCTTAAGTGTAATAAATGCATAGCATTAGGTGCTGTTACACAATCCAATTACAAAGATTTTTTTTAAATGACCACTAACACAAATACTGATCCACCGTTTATGAGACTTAATTCATGCAACATGCATGACAAGATGCTCTCTTTCTTAACATGAAAGGAAATGTTGCTAAGTAAATAGTCCTCACAGAGGAAAACCAGCACAGCATACCAGTAAGTCTACAGGTAACAAAACATGTAAACTGATAGGAGTGGTATAACACTCTTAAGTGTAATAAATTCTAAATGAATACTTTGACCCAAAAAAGTCAGTATAATATTTGCATAAAGTATACAGACAGTTAAAGCAGAAAATGTCCATTATGGACAAAATATGCCAAGATATCTACAGTTTCCATCAAACAGGAAACGACCGACAAGGACTTATTGATCTTACAACAGATCAGTGTTTGCTGATCATGTGGAGCTGTACAGCCTGTAAAGCCCCAAATGAAATGAGCCTCTTCATAAAAGGAGTATTTGATTATATTTGATTATATTGCCTGCTGCACACAACAGAAATTAGCAGAACAAAATTGTTCAGTTTCACCATTTTCATGGAAAATGCAATTTGCAAATGTTTCAAAGAAGTTTGAATGTCAAACACCTTTTGTTCATTCAGAAGTAATCAATCAACAAATCACTTCTGGATTAAGGCATCCTGAAAAAACTTTGACCAATGTGGGCAAAGTGTCAGCGTTGAGCTGACAAGTCTCTTTCTAATCATGAAAGGTAATTTTGCAAAGCTTTGTCATTTCCTTAGGAAATCCCCCCTTACAAATCAAGAGAGTTTGAAAATCAAACCAAAGCAGTTCAAAGGCCTTCTGTACGTACAGAAGAAAAAGTCTGAAGAGTTCACTTCTCATCATTTGAACCAATCTGGTCATTTCAGTTTGTTTGGTGAGAGCTGCAGCTTGCAGCAGTGTCCCAGGGCCTCCAGAGGGCGCTGTTGACTGGCCTCTCCTCTTTGTTGCTGCTGCTCTGAACTGGGCAGCTCACAAGAGAGCAGCCAGCCTCGCTCAGCTTCTTGTCAGAGGAAGACTGCAGCTTGTGGAAGTGCTTCAGCAGTCTTCTCTGGGACTGGCTCTTCAGCTCCTCCTTGGACAGGAAGTGCGCCACCTCTTGGACACAGCTGGAGTAGCCCTGATTGACAGCTGCTGAGCCCACGGCTCTCTGCTGCTGCTGCCGCCGCTGCTGCTGTCATCTCAGGAAGCAAACGGTCATCTCCAGGATGTCTGCTTTCTCCAGCTTGGAGTCAGGCTGCTGCTGGAGCAACTCTGGAGCCAGGAGACACTTGAGCTGCTCGATGCTGCTGTTGATCCGCTCTCTGCGATGCTTCTCCACCAGAGGCTTTCTGAGCTGCAGAATAAACAGGACACACATCAGTCAACTGATCCTGGACTACAACATGAACAATAAGAAGGAACATGGATGATGCTCAAGTGTGAATGAAGCTGGGCCTTCAGTTTACCTTGTGGCTCAGAGTCAGCTGCTCCTGACAGTTGCTGGCTGCTGAAGTGACTGTAGGAGCCATGGCTGGATCTGGGTGCTGCAGAGGCTTCTGGAGAGAGAATCTGATCTGTGGTGGCTTCCTCCCTCCTATTTATAGTCCCAAATCTCCATATGAATGTGTGGGTCTTGGTGTGCTTGGACTTTCTCACAGTCTCAGCCAATCAGAGAGCTGGGCAAGACAATGAGGGATGCAGCACGCTGAATGCTCTTCTTGCTGGGGGACAATAGTTGGATCTCAGGGGAACAGGTGGAGGACTGGGGGGTGATGGAGAGACACTCACAGAGCTCTGTGTGAATCTGGGAAAGTGGTGACCCTGTAAAGAGAGCAGATCTGCTGCCTGATGTTGGGATCAATGACTTTGACTGAGCACACGCTCAGCATCCCATCACACACGTGGGAGACCACATACTTCTGTTAACATCTTTTTCAGAAGTTGAGCCAATATGTTGATTTCATAAATGAAGACAGAATCACAGAATGCAAGTCATCAGAATGTCATATACTCAAGTGGATTCCTACTGTGCACTAACAACATATTTTATAAAACCTTTAATCACATGTCCGAGGAGTCATCACCCCATCACATATTTGGACCTTAATGATCTTTTTCAACAGAATCAAGTTTGATTCAAGAACAAATCATGATAGCATGTTAATTTCAGAACTTAGCAGATTCAACAAATGGCAGTGAGCAACAACTGTTCAGTTTTTCTCATCTGCCTCTGTCCCTTCAGAAAGTACATTTTTTAAAAAAATCACACACAGCCTTGAACTGAAAGTTGTCAGTCAAAATGACACATTTTGTTTGCAAACTGCTCTAACACTCACAAAACATCAAAAAATTGCAAGCCCTACGCACCTAGACAAGACAAATCCATGCATCGAGTATGGTACAGTCTTGTACTGCCCTCTTTTTTCACCTAAGAACCAAAAATAAATTTCACCCAAAATCAGAAATACTCAGAAACAATTTCTTATTTTAATACAAGTGAGAAAATAGCAGCCCAAGGTGGCATCTTTTATAGATAATAACTGATGTTGATTGAAGAACTGTTTTGGGTCTTTCCATGAGCTGTTATGAAAAATGTATGAAAAATGTGTGAAACCAATTAAACGTGCCTTACCAATTAAGAAAAACTGTAAACTGAGGTGTACAATTAAGGTGTACATTTAAGGCCACTGGTCACTGCTTGTTATCAAAAATGTGGTTGAAATTTCAGTGGTGCTGCAACAGGACATGTAAAAAATATCTTTTAAATTATTATTTAAATGTTTTTATATATATATATATATATATATATATATATATATATATATTTAAGATTACACACATCCTGGTGTCCAGATGTAGCAGATGTGTGTCTGGCAGTCGGTGTGAGGAGAGACCTGGTCTCAGTTTCCCACACTGAGTCCCGTGTGCTGCGGTCAGTGCACTACAAAAGGACTTTGAATGGAGCTTTAGTGATGGCTGCTGCCTGTGTGTTGTAGTAGAGACAGAGGCTGACGTCACACACCATCTGGAGGGAAGCAACACCAATGGCTGGCTATAATTAGCCTTGTATGAATGAATTAACAGCAATTAAGTCATAAATGCATCTCTAATTTGATTTCATTTCCAGATATTGATCTTAAAGTTTATTGACAAAAAGAAAAGCCTCCAGAAATGTTCCAGAAGAGTTCCTTGAGATTAAACTTGATTTGATTCAAATGGAAACTGATGACATCATAAATTTTGAACTGCGCTGACAAGTTATTGCTCTTGTCAAGAGAAGAGTGGGGGCTGGGACGGCTCTGTCCTGAAGTGTGCCAACTCCCCTTGGAGAATAGTCAGGTGCTGGTGGGGCTGAAGATGCTAATCACACTGAACTGTGACTGTGCTCTGCACAGCTTTCCCACACTCTGCCTCACTGACAGAACAACAAGTGGACAGAAAGTCAGGGCGTGTGCCTTGTTAAATGCTAATTCATCCCCACACAAGCAGGTCCAAATCATCCTCCCACAATAATCATTTGAGTGTTGTTTGCAAACAAACAACATCTCATTTTTGGTAAATAAGGATATGCAAGCAGGTAAAAGATGAATTTCAAATCAACAAATTCAACCTGAAATGTAGATTCTGTGTATATGAGTGAAGGAGTGTTGCCTTTACCACACAAATTCTATTGCTGTTTGTGAAGGCAAAAGATCATTATGCATTTAGTTTTCACACTGGAGCAGCTGTAGCATTATATTTACACTTTGTTTTCTCTCCCTGCTGTATTCTATTACTTTTGCCGCAGCAACAATCCAGTTTCCCCGTGGGGACGATCAAAGTTTATTCCTACCTTTGAAAAACAAAATTGTCAATTATGAAAATATGAAAGTCTTTGTCCAGTTATAAAATGTTAGTTAAAAATAACATTAAAAATTTGAATTTGTTGTTTTATTTTGAGAGAATGCAAGAGGAAAAAATTAGAGTGATGATTTGAAATGGATCAATAGCTGTCTATAGAGGGAGACCCCCCCCCTCCTTTTGCTCTTCAGGGTAGAGGTCTGGCTCTATTGTCCCACAGGGGCTCTGTGAGTGAGTTTCCCCTGCTTTCCCACACTCTGTCCATTCTCTGTTTTCATTGGAGGAACAATAGAAGTGTGTCTTATTACACATCACATTAGTTACACAGTGTGACCTCATTGCTCGGGGGGTGGGGGATGGTGCTTCTAAAATCTGGGGCTCATATCTAACTTGAAATCTTCACTTCCTTCATGTCTGGACTTGTTCTGACACAACATCTAAGAGAAGACTTCTGTTAAGCATGTCCCTTAGCAACCGATGATGTAATAACTTGTCAAAATATATCTTTAAATGCAGTTGATATTACAAATGACATCACATTATTACATCAACCTGTGATTCCTACTTCAATAAGAGTGGAACATAGTTTTAACAGATGATGTAATACTGAGGCCAAAACATGATGTAGCAACTTATGTTGACTGCTGCTGACTTGTTGCATTGTTTAGTGATGTTATTATTGCATCATCATCTTAATGTACTTTAAAGTAATAAATTATTATGACTTATTGCATTATATGTTAAATTGATTATCGCATGATCCGTTTAACATGGTCACCCTTTATGAAGCAGTAACCATTGGTTAATGTAATAATGTGATGTTATTAACTCTTACTGGTGACTTCTCAGCCAGAAGCCCAAGTCAGTTCTGAACAACATCTTAGAGGCTGAATAGAGCATGACAAGAGAATCCTGTGCCTCAGACTGAACATCAGTGTACATTACTGTACAGCAACAATGAAAGAGAGCTTTACAAGAGAGTTTGCAGATGATATTTGTTTATTCACAGCGATTCAGTGAATCACAGCAGGTATAAATAACTCAAGCAGAGCCAACTAGAGGTGATGATACATCACAACAGGAGCTTGAACACTTCTTCAAGACACATTGTACTCAAACAGAGCAGAGGGTTAACATGATTTAACATAAACATTATGTTATTGTAGGACAATTCCTGAATGAATCTCAAAAGAGATATGATTATGTCATTTCACCCAGTGTGGGTAAATAGTCCTCACAGAGGAAAAGTAGCACAGCATACCAGCAAGTCTACAGGTAACAAAACATGTAACCTGATAGGAGTGGTATAACATTCTTAAGTGTAATAAATGCATAGCATTAGGTGCTGTTACACAATCCAATTACAAAGATTTTTTTTAAATGACCACTAACACAAATACTGATCCACCATTTATGAGACTTAATTCATGCAACATGCATGACAAGATGCTCTCTTTCTTAACATGAAAGGAAATGTTGCTAAGTAAATAGTCCTCACAGAGGAAAACCAGCACAGCATACCAGCAAGTCTACAGGTAACAAAACATGTAACCTGATAGGAGTGGTATAACACTCTTAAGTGTAATAAATTCTAAATGAATACTTTGACCCAAAAAAGTCAGTATAATATTTGCATAAAGTATACAGACAGTTAAAGCAGAAAATGTCCATTACGGACAAAATATGCCAAGATATCTACAGTTTCCATCAAACAGGAAACGACCGACAAGGACTTATTGATCTTACAACAGATCAGTGTTTGCTGATCATGTGGAGCTGTACAGCCTGTAAAGCCCCATATGAAATGAGCCTCTTCATAAAAGAAGTATTTGATTATATTTGATTATATTGCCTGCTGCACACAACAGAAATTAGCAGAACAAAATTGTTCAGTTTCAGCATTTTCATGGAAAATGCAATTTGCAAATGTTTCAAAGAAGTTTGAATGTCAAACACCTTTTGTTCATTCAGAAGTAATCAATCAACAAATCACTTCTGGATTAAGGCATCCTGAAAAAACTTTGACCAATGTGGGCAAAGTGTCAGCGTTGAGCTGACAAGTCTCTTTCTAATCATGAAAGGTAATTTTGCAAATCGTCATCATTTCCTCAGGAAATGTCCTCTTGCGAATCAAGAGAGTTTGAAAATCAAACCAAAGCAGTTCAAAGGCCTTCTGTACGTACAGAAGAACAAGTCTGAAGTGTTCACTTCTCATCATTTGAACCAATCTGGTCATTTCAGTTTGTTTGGTGAGAGCTGCAGCCTGCAGCAGTGTCCCAGGGCCTCCAGAGGGCGCTGTTGACTGGCCTCTCCTCTTTGCTGCTGCTGCTCTGAACTGGGCAGCTCACAAGAGAGCAGCCAGCCTCGCTCAGCTTCTTGTCAGAGGAAGACTGCAGCTTGTGGAAGTGCTTCAGCAGTCTTCTCTGGGACTGGCTCTTCAGCTCCTCCTTGGACAGGAAGTGCGCCACCTCTTGGACACAGCTGGAGTAGCCCTGATTGACAGCTGCTGAGTCCACGGCTCTCTGCTGCTGCTGCCGCCGCCGCTGCTGTCGTCTCAGGAAGCAAACGGTCATCTCCAGGATGTCTGCTTTCTCCAGCTTGGAGTCAGGCTGCTGCTGGAGCAGCTCTGGAGCCAGGAGACACTTGAGCTGCTCGATGCTGCTGTTGATCCGCTCTCTGCGATGCTTCTCCACCAGAGGCTTTCTGAGCTGCACGACAAACAGGACACACATCAGTCAACTGATCCTGGACTACAACATCAACAACAAGAAGGAACATGGATGATGCTCAAGTGTGAATGAAGCTGGGCCTTCAGTTTACCTTGTGGCTCAGAGTCAGCTGCTCCTGACAGTTGCTGGCTGCTGAAGTGATTGTAGGAGCCATGGCTGGATCTGGGTGCTGCAGAGGCTTCTGGAGAGAGAATCTGATCTGTGGTGGCTTCCTCCCTCCTATTTATAGTCCCAAATCTCCATATGAATGTGTGGGTCTTGGTGTGCTTGGACTTTCTCACAGTCTCAGCCAATCAGAGAGCTGGGCAAGACAATGAGGGATGCAGCATGCTGAATGCTCTTCTTGCTGGGGGACAATAGTTGGATCTCAGGGGAACAGGTGGAGGACTGGGGGGTGATGGAGAGACACTCACAGAGCTCTGTGTGAATCTGGGAAAGTGGTGACCCTGTAAAGAGAGCAGATCTGCTGCCTGATGTTGGGATCAATGACTTTGACTGAGCACACGCTCAGCATCCCATCACACACGTGGGAGACCACATACTTCTGTTAACATCTTTTTCAGAAGTTGAGCCAATATGTTGATTTCATAAATGAAGACAGAATCACAGAATGCAAGTCATCAGAATTTCATATACTCAAGTGCATTCCTACTGTGCACTAACAACATATTTTATAAAACCTTTAATCACATGTCTGAGGAGTCATCAGCCCATCACATATTTGGACCTTAATGATCATTTTCAACAGAATCAAGTTTGATTCAAGAACAAATCATGATAGCATGTTAATTTCAGAACTTAGCAGATTCAACAAATGGCAGTGAGCAACAACTGTTCAGTTTTTCTCATCTGCCTCTGTTCATTCAGAAAGTACATTTTTAAAAAAAAAAATCACACTGCCTTGAACTGAAAGTTGTCAGTCAAAATGACACATTTTGTTTGCAAACTGCTCTAACACTCACAAAACATCAAAAACATGCAAGCCCTATTCACCTAGACAAGACAAATCCATGCATCGAGTATGGTACAGTCTTGTACTGCCCTCTTTTTTCACCTAAGAACCAAAAATAAATTTCACCCAAAATCAGAAATACTCAGAAACATTTTTTGATTTTAATACAAGTGAGAAAATAGCAGCTCAAGGTGGCATATTTTATAGACAGATAATATCTGATGTTGATTGAAGAACTGTTTTGGGTCTTTCCATGAGCTGTTATGAAAAATGTATGAAAAATGTGTGAAACCAATTAAACGTGCCTTACCAATTAAGAAAAACTGTAAACTGAGGTGTACAATTAAGGTGTACATTTAAGGCCACTGGTCACTGCTTGTTATCAAAAATGTGTTTTCTTTTTTCTTTTTTTTTTAAACATATATATATTTAAGATTACACACATCCTGGTGTCCAGATGTAGCAGATGTGTGTCTGGCAGTCGGTGTGAGGAGAGACCTGGTCTCAGTTTCCCACACTGAGTCCCGTGTGCTGCGGTCAGTGCACTACAAAAGGACTTTGAATGGAGCTTTAGTGATGGCTGCTGCCTGTGTGTTGTAGCAGAGACAGAGGCTGACGTCACACACCATCTGGAGGGAAGCAACACCAATGGCTGGCTATAATTAGCCTTGTATGAATGAATTAACAGCAATTAAGTCATAAATGCATCTCTAATTTGATATCATTTCCAGATATTGATCTTAAAGTTGACTGACAAAAAGAAAAGCCTCCAGAAATGTTAGATGTCTGGATGTGGCAGAGTTCCTTGAGATGAAACTTGATTTGATTCAAATGGAAACTGGTGACATCATAAATTTTGAGCTGCGCTGACAGGTTATTGCTCTTGTCAAGAGAAGAGTGGGGGCTGGGACGGCTCTGTCCTGAAGTGTGCCAACTCCCCTTGGAGAATAGTCAGGTGCTGGTGGGGCTGAAGATGCTAATCACACTGAACTGTGACTGTGCTCTGCACAGCTTTCCCACACTCTGCCTCACTGACAGAACAACAAGTGGACAGAAAGTCAGGGCGTGTGCCTTGTTAAATGCTAATTCATCCCCACACAAGCAGGTCCAAATCATCCTCCCACAATAATTATTTGAGTGTTGTTTGCAAACAAACAACATCTCATTTGTGGTAAATAAGGATATGCAAGCAGGTAAAAGATGAATTTCAAATCAACAAATTCAAACTAAATTGTAGATTCTGTGTATAGGAGTGAAGGAGTGTTGCCTTTACCACACAAATTCTATTGCTGTTTGTGAAGGCAAAAGATCATTATGCATTTAGTTTTGATACTGGAGCAGCTGTAGCATTATATTTACACGTTTTCTCTCCCTGCTGTATTCTATTACTTTTGCCGCAGCAACAATCCAGTTTCCCCGTGGGGACGATCAAAGTTTATTCCTACCTTTGAAAAACAAAATTGTGATCGTTTTTTTCATTTTTGTAATTAAATTCAGTTTTGAAAATATGAAAGTCTTTGTCCAGTTATAAAATGTCAGTTAAAAATAACAAACATTTGGATTTGTTGTTTTATTTTGAGAGAATGCAAAAGGAAAAAATTTGAGTGATGATTTGAAATGGATCAATAGCTGTCTATAGAGGGAGACCCCCCCCCCTTTTGCTCTTCAGGGTAGAGGTCTGGATCTATTGTCCCTCATGGGTTCTGTGAGTGAGTTTTCCCTGCTTTCCCACACTCTGTCCATTCTCTGTTTCCATTGGAGGAACAATAGAAGTGTGTCTTATTACACATCACATTAGTTACACAGTGTGACCTCATTGCTCGGGGGGTGGGGGATGGTGCTCCTAAAATCTGGGGCTCATATCTAACTTAAAATCTTCACTTCCTTCATGTCTGGACTTGTTCTGACACAACATCTAAGAGAAGACTTCTGTTAAGCATGTCCCTTAGCAACCGATGATGTAATAACTTGTCAAAATATAACTTTAAATGCAGTTAATATTACAAGTGACATCACATTATTACATCAACCTGTGATTCCTACTTCAATAAGAGTGGAACATAGTTTTAACAGATGATGTAATACTGAGGCCAAAACATGATGTAGCAACTTATGTTGACTGCTGCTGACTTGTTGCATTGTTTAGTGATGTTATTATTGCATCATCATCTTAATGTACTTTAAAGTAATAAATTATTATGACTTATTGCATTATATGTTAAATTGATTATCGCATGATCCGTTTAACATGGTCACCCTTTATGAAGCAGTAACCAATGGTTAATGTAATAATGTGATGTTATTAACTCTTACTGGTGACTTCTCAGCCAGAAGCCCAAGTCAGTTCTGAACAACATCTTAGAGGCTGAATAGAGCATGACAAGAGAATCCTGTGCCTCAGACTGAACATCAGTGTACATTACTGTACAGCAACAATGAAAGAGAGCTTTACAAGAGAGTTTGCAGATGATATTTGTTTATTCACAGCGATTCAGTGAATCACAGCAGGTATAAATAACTCAAGCAGAGCCAACTAGAGGTGATGATACATCACAACAGGAGCTTGAACACTTCTTCAAGACACATTGTACTCAAACAGAGCAGAGGGTTAACATGATTTAACATAAACATTATGTCATTGTAGGACAATTCCTGAATGAATCCCAAAAGAGATATGATTATGTCATTTCACCCAGTGTGGGTAAATAGTCCTCACAGAGGAAAAGTAGCACAGCATACCAGCAAGTCTACAGGTAACAAAACATGTAACCTGATAGGAGTGGTATAACATTCTTAAGTGTAATAAATGCATAGCATTAGGTGCTGTTACACAATCCAATTACAAAGATTTTTTTAAATGACCACTAACACAAATACTGATCCACAGTTTATGAGACTTAATTCATGCAGCATGCATGACAAGATGCTCTCTTTCTTAACATGAAAGGAAATGTTGCTAAGTAAATAGTCCTCACAGAGGAAAACCAGCACAGCATACCAGCAAGTCTACAGGTAACAAAACATGTAAACTGATAGGAGTGGTATAACACTCTTAAGTGTAATAAATTCTAAATGAATACTTTGACCCAAAAAAGTCAGTATAATATCTGCATAAGGAATACAGACAGTAAAAGTAGAAAATGTCCATTATGGACAAAATATGCCAAGATATCTACAGTTTCCATCAAACAGGAAACGACCGACAAGGACTTATTGATCTTACAACAGATCAGTGTTTGCTGATCATGTGGAGCTGTACAGCCTGTAAAGCCCCATATGAAATGAGCCTCTTCATAAAAGAAGTATTTGATTATATTTGATTATATTGCCTGCTGCACACAACAGAAATTAGCAGAACAAAATTGTTCAGTTTCACCATTTTCATGGAAAATGCAATTTGCAAATGTTTCAAAGAAGTTTGAATGTCAAACACCTTTTGTTCATTCAGAAGTAATCAATCAACAAATCACTTCTGGATTAAGGCATCCTGACAAAACTTTGACCAATGTGGGCAAAGTGTCAGTGTTGAGCTGACAAGTCTCTTTCTAATCATGAAAGGTAATTTTGCAAAGCTTCGTCATTTCCTTAGGAAATCCCCCCTTACAAATCAAGAGAGTTTGAAAATCAAACCAAAGCAGTTCAAAGGCCTTCTGTACGTACAGAAGAACAAGTCTGAAGTGTTCACTTCTCATCATTTGAACCAATCTGGTCATTTCAGTTTGTTTGGTGAGAGCTGCAGCTTGCAGCAGTGTCCCAGGGCCTCCAGAGGGCGCTGTTGACTGGCCTCTCCTCTTTGCAGCTGCTGCTCTGAACTGGGCAGCTCACAAGAGAGCAGCCAGCCTCGCTCAGCTTCTTGTCAGAGGAAGACTGCAGCTTGTGGAAGTGCTTCAGCAGTCTTCTCTGGGACTGGCTCTTCAGCTCCTCCTTGGACAGGAAGTGCGCCACCTCTTGGACACAGCTGGAGTAGCCCTGATTGACAGCTGCTGAGCCCACGGCTCTCTGCTGCTGCTGCCGCCGCTGCTGCTGTCGTCTCAGGAAGCAGACGGTCATCTCCAGGATGTCTGCTTTCTCCAGCTTGGAGTCAGGCTGCTGCTGGAGCAACTCTGGAGCCAGGAGACACTTGAGCTGCTCGATGCTGCTGTTGATCCGCTCTCTGCGATGCTTCTCCACCAGAGGCTTTCTGAGCTGCATGACAAACAGGACACACATCAGTCAACTGATCCTGGACTACAACATGAACAATAAGAAGGAACATGGATGATGCTCAAGTGTGAATGAAGCTGGGCCTTCAGTTTACCTTGTGGCTCAGAGTCAGCTGCTCCTGACAGTTGCTGGCTGCTGAAGTGATTGTAGGAGCCATGGCTGGATCTGGGTGCTGCAGAGGCTTCTGGAGAGAGAATCTGATCTGTGGTGGCTTCCTCCCTCCTATTTATAGTCCCAAATCTCCATATGAATGTGTGGGTCTTGGTGTGCTTGGACTTTCTCACAGTCTCAGCCAATCAGAGAGCTGGGCAAGACAATGAGGGATGCAGCACGCTGAATGCTCTTCTTGCTGGGGGACAATAGTTGGATCTCAGGGGAACAGGTGGAGGACTGAGGGGTGATGGAGAGACACTATATTTGAATCTGGGAAAGTAGTGACCTGTTAATAGAGCAGATCTGCTACCATCTGATGCTGGGATCAATGATACAGACATACTGTATCATATCATTTCATTATGCACAATGAATACTGAGGAGTGTTTGTGACTATAAAACAAATTTGCATGACCATCCAAGAAGGATGAGCTCATTCATATGAGAGGCACTTTATCAGAACTTAGTTGATCATGTTTATGTCCTTATGGTAGCTGTGTGATATTGGGAAGTGAACAATTTGATGTGTTTTATGTAGCCATATTCTGTGTGTATCAGTGAATACAGGAAAGACTGGTTCTGGTCTTCACTGACTTCCTTTGGAGGTTTTCTTATGTGTAACACATATCACCTTTGAGCAGGTGCAGTTTCAAAGTACAAACTGGTAAATCTCTCTTCCCTAAATGTTTTCGGCGAAATTCTTTATTAGCCAAGACTAGTGATAAGACATGACAAGGTGTCATGTGAAAGTACATTTCTTGCATCAGAAACTTGGGATGGAACATATGCTGGTGTCCAGATGTAGCAGATGTGTGTCTGGCAGTCGGTGTGAGGAGAGACCTGGTCTCAGTTTCCCACACTGAGTCCCGTGTGCTGTGGTCAGTGCACTACAAAAGGACTTTGAATGGAGCTTTAGTGATGGCTGCTGCCTGTGTGTTGTAGCAGAGACAGAGGCTGACGTCACACACCATCTGGAGGGAAGCAACACCAATGGCTGGCTATAATTAGCCTTGTATGAATGAATTAACAGCAGTTAAGTCATAAATGCATCTCTAATTTGATTTCATTTCCAGATATTGATCTTAAAGTTTACTGACAAAAAGAAAAGCCTCCAGAAATGTTAGATGTCTGGATGTGGCAGAGTTCCTTGAGATGAAACTTGATTTGATTCAAATGGAAACTGGTGACATCATAAATTTTGAACTGCGCTGACAGGTTATTGCTCTTGTCAAGAGAAGAGTGGGGGCTGGGACGGCTCTGTCCTGAAGTGTGCCAACTCCCCTTGGAGAATAGTCAGGTGCTGGTGGGGCTGAAGATGCTAATCACACTGAATTGTGACTGTGCTCTCCACAGCTTTCCCACACTCTGCCTCACTGACAGAACAACAAGTGGACAGAAAGTCAGGGCGTGTGCCTTGTTAAATGCTAATTCATCCCCACACAAGTACCTCCCAGCCATCCTCCCACAGGAAAGAATCATTTAAAGTTGTTTAAAAACAAACACAAACTCTGTGTTTGCAAACAAGGCAAGCAAGCGAGTGGAAAATAAATATATAGTGAAACTAATTACATTTTGGTACAATAAGTTTTCCTCATTACTTGTTGGGATACAAAGACTAAATAGATATATAGGCAGTCTGGTAATGGGTGTTCTGAATGGCACAATATTCAAGTTCTGCTTTGCTGTTTTAATTGATCATTAAATGGACAATTACAGTCACATAGCTATTGGAAACCTGCCTCTGCTGCTATAAGTTTTTTATTATTGTAATATTTTTTTCTTGATTTTACTTTTTGTTTTTGTTAATTTTATGCAATTTGGAGTGGGTTTCAAATTTACCTTTGGGGAGGATCACTACAGGCCCATGGGATTTCCTTGCCTCTCCTGCAAAGTCATGATATTTTTATGTCCCTATGTGCTTTAATTGTGCAAAAAAATCAAGTCAAATCAATTCTAAGTCCCATCCTTCAAAAATGTTAGATGTGCCGCATCCAGAAGTTGCCATTGCAGATTGATTTTGTTAATTGTTTATCTGAACATAATCATCATTCAACGTGATGATTTGAAATGGATCAGTCGTCCTCTTTAATAGAGACCCTCCACCTCACCCCTTTTTTTCACCCCACCCCACCCATCCCCCGCCCCACCCAACCCTCCCCCTGCTCTTCAGGGTAGAGGTCTGGCTCTATTGTCCCACAGGGGCTCTGTGAGTGAGTTTTCCCTGCTTTCCCACACTCTGTCCATTCATTGCTTTCAGTGGAGGAACAATAGAAGTGTGTCTTATTACACACCACATTAGGGCACCAAGTGTGACTACACTATTTCGGTAAGGAGGGGAAACAGTGGCCGTAAAGTCCGGGAATCAAAGGTCACATTTAACTTTTAAAGCCCAACACCTGGCACCTGGAATTACACCAAAATTACACCGACAACAAGCGAATGTCAGTTAGATCAAAGGCACAAAGAAAATTATGTTAAAATAAATGTTTGGTGGAAGGGCTTAATTTAAAGCACTTAGGCACCATCTTGATTTGTGGTCATACTGTATAACACATTCACATCTGGTAGCATCACCAGTCTTCTCCTTTCGGCCAATGAGCAACTCCATCTTGTGGTCCAAAATATATGCAGAGGTCCAATAAATGGGACAGCAAGTGATTCTGATAAGAATTCAAAGCACAAGAGTGATTGTAGTTTAACTCTGTTTATTGTAGCAAACTCAGTGAGTCATGCCACGTGTCAGTGTTTCATTGAAGGCAAATAGAGGTGATGACACATCACAACAGGAACTTGGACACTTCTCCAAGATACATTGTGCTCAAATAGAGCAGAGGGTTAAACACCTGTCAGAAAAGACAGATGATATTGTTTAACATAAACAGCTGTGCAGATTAAAAATAATAATAATACATGACTTTGCGATGCAATTCATATTTTGTTCATCTTCAGAACAGGGTTAAAAACAAAAAATCTTAAAACAGACAAGTTAACAATTGATAATTACAATGTAATCACATCGTTCTACCCAATGTGGGTAAATATTCCTCACAGAGGAGCAGTAATAGCCAGTCTACATTGCAAACAAAATAATGCAGCCTGACGAAAGGCACACAAAATCCTTAAGGATAATAAAAGAGTAAGTTTCAGTAAGTATAACAAAGACAGGAAATGATCTTAAAACAGATCAGAATTGTACAATCACAGAGATTTAAACATAACAGGACCCGCTGGGTGAAGAACATACCCAGAATTCAACTGCTCCATCCTTCAAACAGGAAAGACTTCACCAAATATGTTGATCGTAAAACCAATCAGTCTTAGATGATCATAGAGATTATGGTCAAATAGTCAGTACAGCCCTACATGAGCGAAATATCTTCACAAGGTAAAGTCTGATCATAGTGATTACTGATAGTAACCAAGTAAGAAACATTACTGAACACACTGCAGAAAGCAGCAGTACAAATTAAACATAATCATTTTCACACAAAATGCTTTGCTCAAGGAAGTTTGAATGTCAAACTGTCACATTCTGTTGACACAGAACTTAATTTTTTAAATCATATTGTCCATAAACAACAAACTAGGACCAATGTGGTCATCTTAGTTTCAAGCTGCAGCCTGCAGCAGTGTCCCAGGGCCTCCAGAGGGCGCTGGTGACTGGCCTCTCCTCTTTGCTGCTGCTGCTCTGAACTGGGCAGCTCACAAGAGAGCAGCCAGCCTCGCTCAGCTTCTTGTCAGAGGAAGACTGCAGCTTGTGGAAGTGCTTCAGCAGTCTTCTCTGGGACTGGCTCTTCAGCTCCTCCTTGGACAGGAAGTGCGCCACCTCTTGGACACAGCTGGAGTAGCCCTGATTGACAGCTGCTGAGTCCACGGCTCTCTGCTGCTGCTGCCGCCGCCGCTGCTGTCGTCTCAGGAAGCAAACGGTCATCTCCAGGATGTCTGCTTTCTCCAGCTTGGAGTCAGGCTGCTGCTGGAGCAACTCTGGAGCCAGGAGACACTTGAGCTGCTCGATGCTGCTGTTGATCCGCTCTCTGCGATGCTTCTCCACCAGAGGCTTTCTGAGCTGCACGACAAACAGGACACACATCAGTCAACTGATCCTGGACTACAACATCAACAACAAGAAGGAACATGGATGATGCTCAAGTGTGAATGAAGCTGGGCCTTCAGTTTACCTTGTGGCTCAGAGTCAGCTGCTCCTGACAGTTGCTGGCTGCTGAAGTGATTGTAGGAGCCATGGCTGGATCTGTGTGCTGCAGAGGCTTCTGGAGAGAGAATCTGATCTGTGGTGGCTTCCTCCCTCCTATTTATAGTCCCAAATCTCCATATGAATGTGTGGGTCTTGGTGTGCTTGGACTTTCTCACAGTCTCAGCCAATCAGAGAGCTGGGCAAGACAATGAGGGATGCAGCACGCTGAATGCTCTTCTTGCTGGGGGACAATAGTTGGATCTCAGGGGAACAGGTGGAGGACTGGGGGGGTGATGGAGAGACACTCACAGAGCTCTGTGTGAATCTGGGAAAGTGGTGACCCTGTAAAGAGAGCAGATCTGCTGCCTGATGTTGGGATCAATGACCGAACAATCAATGATTTTAATATAGTATGTGAAAGGCCATGAGAAGAGTGTGGTCCGAGTTCTTATTCTCATATGTGACTCTGTATGACTTACATAGTTGCAAGCATCCTGGCGATTGTGAATTTGTACATTTTAACTCACCCAAACATTAACTCATGAGTCAATTTTCCTCTCTCTATCAGTCATTTCTAAACATATTTATCTTCCTGGCAAATGCAGTAATAAACATATACGTTTTAGATAGAAATACCTCACTAATACTGATTTATAAACCCATACACATAAGACATCAGATACCTGTAGGAGCATTTCAGGGTTTAGCAACAGTCAACATACTGTACATCAGTGTAAACAGGCCTGAAGGCATGAGGTACATCTTTTACTCCTGTCTGTCTGCCTGTCTGTCTGTCTATCTGTCTGTGCACTTGTATGTGTAGGGCTCAGACTTTACAACCTCAGCTGTGTGAGGTAGTATCATTTGCCAAAGTTTCCATGTTGTCATGTTTTACCATGCTTCACCTTCTCATGTCATAGATGCATGACATTAGGTTATTCAATATCTCATATCAGGCATGATGCAATATCTAAAATTCACAAAATGTAATGTAACACATCAGATTATCAGTAAGAAATTTTGGTTGGTAATACATAAGATAGCTCCAGAGTATATCCTTCTGTCTGTGTAGGGGCACTGATAAGGTGTCTCAGCCCAGATGAGTGGATTCAAGTTTAAACTTAACATTGAAAGGTTTGGTGGAGATGTGATCAAGGTGCTGCTGTAACTGCCCCTTGAAACTGTCTAATATTTATGCAACTTACATTCTGGATGTACATTATATTTCAAATTTAAATTAAACAAATTTGTATTATTTTGAGAATATTGTTTCACAAATAAAAAGTGTTGGATAAGTTGAACTTGGTGAGTTCTCCATCCACCACACTCCTGGTAATCTCCTTGCCATCTGTGTGCCTTTCTGCTGTGTGTGTGTGTGTGTGTGTGGAGGCTCAGGTTTCCCAGTGGCCCTCCTCTGAGCTCCCACAGCTTCCTGCACAGGGCTGGACGTGCCCCAGTCACACGCCCCGCTCTCTCTGGAGCTGGGAGCCACGGCGACACACGGCTTCCCACACTTGTGTATGCAGCCGGCTCAGCCGCGCACACAATAGAAGTGTGTCTGCTCTCACAAAGCCTCAGGACTGTTCCCATGCAGGGACAGAAGGGGCTTTAGTGGCAGTGGCAGTTTACAGTTTACTGATCCCTCTGGTTCATAAATAACTCACAGCTCACTGAAATGAAAGAAATAAACAACATAATTTCTATGATTTGCTTAACATATGAATAAATTTCAGCTGTATCAACAACCTATTTAGTGTTTTTTTTTTTTTAAAAGAAGCTTGAATAATACATCCTGCAAGCCAATTTTTCATATTCTGATCATTACAGTATGTCTGGGATGTTGCTCAGAGGAAAGCATGGTGTGCTCCTCAGATGTAGAAATGCTGAAATCATTTATTACTGGTTTACTGAAATGTGTCATGCCGTAGTCATTTCTTACATCCTTTTACAGCAGCTGAGTTTTAATATGTCTGTGAGAAACTAGATTTTGACAGGTCCACATGGGCATTGAAATGTTCCCAGGGAATATTTTGGCCAGTCTCTTTGACATATGGCAGAAAGAACAACATCCCACCTGTTCTGTGTGGCAGCCATTAAATTCAGTCCATTGTCCTGAGCTCTGAGCCTCCTGATTGGCCAGACAGCAGAGACAGCGCAGGATGAGGAGCATAAATGTGGAGTGGAGATGCAGACGTTAACAGAGAGCATCCTCTGAACACACAAGACCAGCCACAAAAGGACAGGAGGAAGACCTACTGAGGCACAAGGACTCCTGGTTGAACCAGCAAAACTTGATTTTTTTTCTGAGAAAAGCAAGAAACAAGCAAACATCTGCAAATGGCTCCCTACTTGGACCTGGCTCTTCAGGACAGCATGAAGGAGCAGCTCTTCAGGTAAGCCAAGGCTCCATGTCATTAAACACACATGCACCAGAACAAAACTGTCATCACTGTGAATTCACATCACAGTCAATATTTGTGTGAGAAGATATGCTGATCACTGTTTGGTTTCTCTCAGGTATAAACTCCACCTGCTGGAGAGGAAATGCAGCAGCGGAGTGGAGAAGCTGAAGGCTCTGATCGGAGAACACCTGCAGAGCGGGATCCCTGCTGCAGACCTCCTGGAGAAAACCGTGTCCTTCTTCACCCTGAGAAAAGCCCTGCTGTCACACAGCGGCTACTCCAAATACTCGAGGGAGATTCTCCGCCTGTTTCCCGCCTCAGACGAAGACGTGGCTCCGCTCTGCCTTTAACATCACCAGAAGATGAACGGACTCAAAGGTCAAAGGCACTGCCTTGACGCTCTCACAGTTTCTTGAGCTGACCCAATATGGACTATATTTGATTCAAGAGATCTGACTGCATCAGATTATTTTTTTTTTATTTTGCATAGCACGATAAGGTGATGTTTTGCAGTCTCTGTTTTTCTATTAGCTGAAAAAAATCAGTGGATGATTTAAAAATGCATTATATGCATTTTGAGAAGCAGTTATACTGCTGTAGCATTTGTTCATGAGAACAAAGAAAATGTGGATGTCTGACCTCTAGTGCACTGCTTTGACATAAGCATATACCAGACCTGGATTCATTTATATTTGCAGATAACTTATGGTCTGTTTTAGCCTACACATAATAGGCACCAGATTGATGGAGTCTGCTACATTTATGGCAGTGCCAGAAAGCTTATGCAATGATTGGAAAGTTGTGAATATCTTTGCGATTTTATCTGACACTGAATTGTCGTCATGCACAAAACTCCACCCATCTGGTAAGTGGATCAGATCAAAAGCAGCACTATTTGACCCAGGTCTGGAATATGAATGACCAAAACTGCCAGCAGTGAAAGGCCTCGACTCCACTGCTGGATGACAGAGTGCTGGCCACTCCCACTTTTATAGTTGTTGAAACATTAAATTAACATTGATTCAGCCTGTTGGGGCAAGCATCAATGGACTAGTTAAACTGCAGATACTCCTTATTTAAAGGGAAATTGTGATTTTGTTTATCTAAGCATATTGTTTAATTTTGTTTGCTTCAGTGCTTTATTATGGTATCAGATAGATACCGATATGCCAAGAGTTTCTATTCTTGACAAAATAAACAATTTTCATGAACATTATTCTTTTCTTTCAATTGTTTTGTGTCAAAATGGGTTTATGGGACTGTTGTTCCAGAAATGGACAAAGTATTGGTAACTGCTTGGGAGCACCATGCCTGACACACTGCTAAAAATGTTCATATTAAGACAGCATCTCACCTTGCATTCGCTTTTTAACCCTTTGAAACATGAGCAGATTCATTTGATTTCTTGCAAAATGAGGGAAAAAGACAATGAGCAATGTAATGAGAAATGACACCAAAGCTTAGCAAGAAATGAGTAAAAAGTTACAAGAAAACGACCTGAAAGTTAGCAAAAGAAAAAAAAATTGGGTCATTTCTTGTTAAGTTGCTCATTGCCCTTTTTCCCGTGTTTTTGAAAGATATTAAGCCAATTTGCTCAGGTTTCAAAGGGTTAAATAGGAGCTGTTTCAACACCAAAAACTTCTACGACTGGAGATACTTACAGCTGTGGCAGATTTAGATTCACTTTTTCTGATAATCATAAAACTCTTGACACATATCACCATGGCACCATACAGCATCTAGATCAGACTGAACTGAACTGAACTGATCTATAACCTCATGACCTGTATTGATCTTGATCTCTTCCATCAGCAAACCTGACTATTAGAAATTATTACACAGCGTTACTCAGTGATGTGACATGCAGGGAGAAAAAAAAAAGGAGAGAAAAGCAGCCAATGGCCATCTTTCCCTCCAGATGGCTAATGATGGTGGCCTCTGTGTTTAGCACAGAGCTGCAGAGTTAATGGCCGTCACAAATGGTCCATTCATCAGCTTTTGTGGTACACTGATCACAGTGCTCTGGGAAACTAAGCTCAGCTCCAGACTCACACTGACTACCAACCACAAGACAGAGAAAACATCTGCTACATCTGCACACCAGGCTCCTCACTGTATAAACACAGATGGATTTGGGGAACTCTTAATTGGTATAAAGAGAAAATTAAGAGACTGTCCTCCACCTAAAAAAAAAAAAAAAAAAAAAAACCTATAGGTTGTTTGTATAGCAGCTTATTATGAACTATGTAACAGCACTGTGGTGTGTCTGCATGGAGAGGAAACATAGTGGGGCGACACAACGTTCAGTCAGACAACCTGAGTTCAAATCAAATTGAATTAATGACCTTTGACCTCCAAAACACAGCAAAAAGCAGTTGCTGTGAATTCACTTTTGTAAGACAGTATTTTTTTCTTGTTTTGACTATAAAATAGTAATTGATGGCATTTCTTTTCATCTGAAAGAAACTACACAATATGAATGTATGGGAATTTAGGATACAAACAATAAATGCAGTATAGTATTTGTTAATGAAATTAATTATTTGATTTATTTACCAAAAACTTCAATTTAGTTAATTGAAAATTTTATTTTTTGACATACCAGCCAGAGGGGATGAGTGAAAACATTGAAATTTTGCTGCATCTTTCAGTGGTACTGCCTGCCATGTTCTTTTATTATAGACTTGTGCTCATTCCTCTACTCTGCCTGAGTACATTTGGAGAAGTGCCCAAAATTCCTGTTGTTATGGCATCACCTGTATCTGCCTCAGGTTGAGGTGTTTCTATCTGATTTGACTCTCTGAGTTTTGTAGCATTGTAATGATAATTAAAATAATAATAATAATAATAATTAATAATTTAAAACACTACTGGTAGCCTTTGATCTGTCAGCAGTTGAGTTACTTGTCGATGGTAAATATCAAAATTCCAGCACAAGATTTTCCTTCCACACTCTCTGCCTGTTAATCTCTGTCAGAAGGTAAATAGCAGTTCATTGGAGTTCTACTGACCTGACTTAACCATTAAAGACCCTTGAAGTTAGGGAGGTAGGCTTGTGATCTGAAAACCACTGTGTTCAATCCTCAGACCAGCTGGGAAAATCTGAGCAGGAAAGGAGAACGAGGTAAAGTCATAAAGCTCTTTCTTCCTTCAGCAGCCACAATTGAGGAGCCTTTTAGCAAGGCACTTAACCCCTAATTGTTCAACTCAATAGCTGCCAGTAGAGGTGGTGCACTGGGTTGTCCATAGGTGTAAATATGTACAATATAACTGTATGAATGTGAAAGCAGGCATGCAACTGTATTATTATATGTATATATTATATTATTAAAAGTTAAATTAAATGATGTATTAAATTGCTATAATGATTGTGATGTAAAAACTTCATAAATTTATATTAACTGGTTATTACTTAATTACTTAATAACTGATGATGTAACAATAATACAGACTGCCATGCAGTAAGTCATAAAAAATGTAGCATGACTTGTTGCATTGTTTGTGAATTAGAAGTAATAATTACAGCTAAATGTAACAATATGATGTCATGTGTTACATTAAGCTATTAAATTGCATTTTTTGACCAATTTAAAGGGAAACAGTGGAGTCCATTTAAATTCCCTATTTAAAGGCACCTGAAATTATATTTTCTGACTAATTTAAAGGCACCTTAGGGTCACTTTAAAGGGACACCATAGGTACAAGTTAACACACCATCAGTTGCTACAAGACATAGCAAAAGTCCTCCCTGAAGTCCAGGCAGACAGGTAGCACACATTTCAAGTTAGATTTGAGCCCCAGATTTTAGGAGCATCATTCCCCTCCTGAACAATGAGGTCACACTGTGTAACTAATGTGATGTGTAATAAGACACACTTCTATTGTTCCTCCAATGAAAACAGAGAATGGACAGAGTGTGGGAAAGCAGGGAAAACTCACTCACAGAGCCCCTGAGGGACAATAGATCCAGACCTCTACCCTGAAGAGCAAGAGGTGGGGGGGTGTCTCCATATAGACAGCTATTGATCCATTTCAAATGCACCGTTCAAGTTTTAGCTACCATATATTCACAAAACAGAATTTAGAGAGCGGTTCAGCCTGATGAAGCTCTATAAGGAAAGTGAATCAAAGGCAATCATGAAAAGGTGAAAACCCCTCCAGTCTGTATCCTGGTTCAATAAGCAGGGGTAAACACTTGTTTGTGTTGGCTTTGGCCTTTAAGGCTGAATTATGCTTCCGCGTTGGAAGAGCGTACGGAGGTTGTGCGAAGCTTACGGGGGTTGTGCGACCGCCGCAGAGCCTTGCCGCGCGCCTCCCAAAAATTGTAACTACGCGGACCCTCCGCAGCCCCACAAGAGCTGTGATTGGTCCGCCGAAGTACATCATTTCCGGCATTTCGTTGCAACCGGTATCACATCCTGTTGTTGTGCCGGCCGACAGCGCCGTTTTTAAAACAACTGTTGTGTCTGAAAACTTTGGAGAATGCTGGATCTCGCGGAAGAACGCCTGGCCGAGGAGGTGCGCAAGTACCCGCACCTATACGACTCGTCCTCTCGCCATTACAAAGACGTACAGAAGAGCAGCGACCATACGTCACAGGGTCTACGTTGGTGGGAGGAGAATTGCTCTGTGTGTTTGCAGAGGTATGTTGGACACACACGCGCTGCGTAGGAAATGCGTGCTTCGCACAACCCCCGTACGCTCTTCCAACGCTGAAGCATAATTCAGCCTTTAGCAGTCAACACTGTAGAACATAAAAAGTAGGAAACAATCTAATGTTCAGGCTGAAAAACAGAATTTTAATCCTACTCATGGAACAAGCTAAAGAACTGAAGGTTCTCTAACATTTCCACAAAAAGTGCCTTGGACTTGAGCTCCTCTCTGATATAAGGACCTCATACCAAAGAACAGTTTTTACTTTAGATTTTCACTGTCTACCATATTTCCTGTATACTGTGATCACTGAGTCATTGTATTAATTCTACTTTCATGTTCTACTTCCCACCATCCCTTTATTTAGCTTTTTTTTTTTTTTTTTTTTTGCAAGTGTGCTGTTTCTGCGTGGATGAATTAGCATTTAACAAGGCACACGTCTATTGTTGAGTGAAGGCTCTGTCAATGAGGCAGAGTGTGGGAAAGCTCTGGAGAGCAGAGTCACAGTTCAGTGTGATTAGCATCTTCAGCCCCACCAGCACCTGACTATTCTCCAAGGGGAGTTGGCACACTTCAGGAAAAATTGTCTCGGGAAAAAAAAAAAAAAAAAAAAAAAAAAAATAAGACTCCCTCACATTCAATGCTGAAATTTCATCCAAATATTCTAAATGTGAGGGTTGTTTGAGTTTCAACACACATTAATATTCATTTTATGTGTATGTACACTGATCCTCATTTCATTTTAAGAGTGCAGCCATTATGATATTAAGTTATTTTAATTCAAATATTCATTCTCAGCGCTCAGATCCAGCCAGTGGTGTTGCTTCCCTCCAGATGGTGTGTGACGTCAGCCTCTGTCTCTACTACAACACACAGGCAGCAGCCATCACTAAAGCTCCATTCAAAGTCCTTTTGTAGTGCACTGACCGCAGCACACGGGACTCAGTGTGGGAAACTGAGATCAGATCTCTCCTCACACCAAGACCCTGTCACAGGACACGACACATCTGCTACATCTGGACACCAGATCTGAGTCCATATCATTTTATGCAGCTCAGTTCATCCTCAGAGTGCAACAAAGTTAAATAATTATACTCAAATGAAAGTTGTCAGTAAAGTATTATCTGATTTGATGTAATTACAGAAAAAATACTTTAAAGTTTTTATAATATAGATTTTCCTTGTAGTTTTCAGAAATTCGATAGAAAAATACTTTAGGGAAATCACTGGCTATAACACTTCCACCTTTTAATAAAATAAAAAAGAAGTGACTGTATTAGTTGAGCTTACTGTATTGTGGTTGGTTACATTGTTTTGACCTGCCATGGCAAAAAATTGCCAAGAAGACAGCTCTGTGATCAAAACATAATGTAAATTTTCTTCCATAGACGAATAGCATTTTTTTTTTCAACTAAAGCATCAGTGTCAGCCTCCCACGTGTGTGATGGGATGCTGAGCGTGTGCTCAGTCAAAGTCATTGATCCCAACATCAGGCAGCAGATCTGCTCTCTTTACAGGGTCACCACTTTCCCAGATTCACACAGAGCTCTGTGAGTGTCTCTCCATCACCCCCCAGTCCTCCACCTGTTCCCCTGAGATCCAACTATTGTCCCCCAGCAAGAAGAGCATTCAGCGTGCTGCATTCCTCATTGTCTTGCCCAGCTCTCTGATTGGCTGAGACTGTGAGAAAGTCCAAGCACACCAAGACCCACACATTCATATGGAGATTTGGGACTATAAATAGGAGGGAGGAAGCCACCAGAGATCAGATTCTCTCTCCAGAAGCCTCTGCAGCACACAGATCCAGCCATGGCTCCTACAATCACTTCAGCAGCCAGCAACTGTCAGGAGCAGCTGACTCTGAGCCACAAGGTAAACTGAAGGCCCAGCTTCATTCACACTTGAGCATCATCCATGTTCCTTCTTGTTGTTCATGTTGTAGTCCAGGATCAGTTGACTGATGTGTGTCCTGTTTGTCGTGCAGCTCAGAAAGCCTCTGGTGGAGAAGCATCGCAGAGAGCGGATCAACAGCAGCATCGAGCAGCTCAAGTGTCTCCTGGCTCCAGAGTTGCTCCAGCAGCAGCCTGACTCCAAGCTGGAGAAAGCAGACATCCTGGAGATGACCGTTTGCTTCCTGAGACGACAGCAGCAGCGGCGGCAGCAGCAGCAGAGAGCCGTGGGCTCAGCAGCTGTCAATCAGGGCTACTCCAGCTGTGTCCAAGAGGTGGCGCACTTCCTGTCCAAGGAGGAGCTGAAGAGCCAGTCCCAGAGAAGACTGCTGAAGCCCTTCCACAAGCTGCAGTCTTCCTCTGACAAGAAGCTGAGCGAGGCTGGCTGCTCTCTTGTGAGCTGCCCAGTTCAGAGCAGCAGCAGCAAAGAGGAGAGGCCAGTCAACAGCGCCCTCTGGAGGCCCTGGGACACTGCTGCAGGCTGCAGCTCTCACCACACAAACTGAAATGACCAGATTGGTTCAAATGATGAGAAGTGAACTCTTCAGACTTGTTCTTCTGTACGTACAGAAGGCCTTTGAACTGCTTTGGTTTGATTTTCAAACTCTCTTGATTTGTAAGGGGGGATTTCCTAAGGAAATGACGAAGCTTTGCAAAAATAGCTTTCGTGTAAAGAAAGAGCATCTTGTCATGCATGTTGCATGAATTACGTCTCACATACTGTGAATCAGTATTTGCTTTGTTGTATGTCATATTGTGTTGGACTGAAATCCAATTGTGATCTTTATTATCCCCTGATTATTTATCAGTTTTAGAATGTGAATGACCATATTGGTCAGAAACAGTTTAGATTTTTCCTCTGTGTACACAGAGGGCCCTCAGGGACTCCACATCATGACTTTTGACTTGTGGTTTGACCTACTGATCATTATGATCATAAGCTTCCATTTTGTTCTGTGAGGACACCTTCATTTTATTTGTAATCTGTGTGATTATACAGATCTGATCATTTGTACGATCAATATTTCTTAATTTGTATCCTTTGGATAAACATAACGTTGTTTCTATCACATTTTTGCTGTGACAGTGACATGATTATTGCAGTTAATTTACTGCATATTTCCAGGTGATTTATACCTGACTATTATACTGATCCTTAAAGAGGAGCTGTATTTGTCACCATGTGATTAATTGACCAGACTGAATGTTTTTCTTTTTCATTTACTTAGTACTTTATATCTGCAGATCTTCTGTGAAGATCATCCTTATGTTTATCAGCTACTCTATTTGAGTACACTGTGCCTTGGAGTTGTGTCCAAGTTCTTGTTGTGATGTGTCATCACTTCTGTCTTACAATTTGAAACATTAATACCTCTTGCCTTATTTAATAGGCTTGAATAAAAACAAAAACTTCAAACAACTTAAATCCTGCCTTAAAGTGTTTGTCTTTTTTAATCAAGCCTTAAGTTAGGCTATTCAGTTCAGACAGAATTTGTCTTCCTGATAAATTAGTCCTTAGTCCTAAATGCTCAGCAGTTGTTTTTTTTTTTTTTTTTTTTTTTTTTCAAGATAAAATAAGTGAAGGAAAACTTTATAGATAACCTGCATTATGGTATTAACGGTTAAAAGTTTTTTTTCTTCTCTTTTTCTTTTCTTTCTTTTTTCTGTAGGCTAATAATCTCAGTTGTAAATTTGGAAACATTAGAAATTTGAGGTTTTCTATCCCCTCTCTAGGAGGCGCTAGTGGTGCTGACCATGGTGCTGAAATGATGTGCAACAAGCACATCACTGAGGAGAATGCAAACTGAAAGGTCAGTCATGTGGCTCTAGAGGGAGATATTCTGGCTTTCCCAAACTTGAGCATACGAAGATAGTTTATCATTACATGAAACAAAGAAATTATCACATGTATTAAAAAGAAACACCATAAACATCAGGAATGTTTAATATGGACTCGATTACAGCGTAAAGAAAAAGGGCCAATGAACTTTACTGTTGGAAAAAGAAAACACATATAATGAAGGCCTATTATAACGCCTTTACAAAAGGCAGAATAAACTGAGGGGTATTCACTATAGGCCTAAAACATCAAGAATATTCGCATTTGCCGTACATTGTAGACAAATTCATAGGGCACATGTCCAAAAATGTGCAAATGTTGCACAGATGATAGACGATATGTAAACGTTTGCAGTCAACACACAGACGTCGCATACAGAAAGACAACATTTGCGCAGAAAGAAACAAACCTCATCCGACATAATTTGGGCAGCCTGTAACTGCTTGTCCATGATTTGTCCGCGCTACCACGGCCTCCACAGTGAGCCGTGGGACCGCGATGATGACCTGGACGATGAGCGCTTCCTTGACACAGTCCGTCGGCCCTGCTCGCCTGACATGTGCCTCAGCAGGGAGGCTCTCTGGAGCACGTAGAAGCGCTTGATTTCTTCTCTCTCTGCGGGCTGCAGGGGGGCGTGGAGGGACAGATGCCGCAGGGTCTCTTGAAGACACTGGGAAAAACCTTGGGAGTAGCTGGGAGCGATGCAGGCCATGGCCCTGTGCCTCAAGAAGCTCACCGCCATCTCCAAAATGTCAGCTTTCTCCAGCTTGGAGGGCGGCTGGCCGCCGCTCGGCTCTCCCTGGTTCAGGAGCGCTCTCAGCTGCTCGATGCTGTGGTTGATGCGGTCTCTCCTCACTTTCTCCACCATAAGTTTTCGCAACTAGGATATGAGACATAGAAATGGAAATTAGATACAAGGCACACAAAGATTTAAGTTAAATATTGGTAAATCGATATAAAAGCCTCAGTTCGCAATTTTGTGTTCTTGAATGAAATAAAATCGTCCAAATTGCTTACCTTGTTGGAGCTGTTATTCTCAACAGATGCGGGCCTTTCCTCAGGCCTGTTCTGAGTTACAGGAGCCATCACAAGTTAAGAAAGACGCAAATTTCTGTCTTCAGTCTTAGTCACTTCTTCCTTCTTCAGCGAGCACAGATGAGTCGGTGTGCACAGCAAGCAAAAGCTCAGTCACTTTTGGTCTCTCCAGATGTAAAGGGCTATTTATAAGGCAGACAGGCCCTCAGCCCAGCGCCCTGTGCGTGGACTTCTAACACCTGAGACTTTCCCACAGTCGACAGTCAGCCAGTCCTGTCATAAAGTCAGGACAGCAAACAATGTCCTGTCTCTGACACCTCCTCCACCTCCCCAGCTTCCTGTCTGCTCAGACAGAAGTGCGACATGCAGCCACCAGAAAGTGTGCCGCTGCTGTCAAGTGCAGCAGAGCGAGCGCACACTGCAACACATTTGGCTCACAGTCTGAAACGCTTCACCTCCTCTCACCTCAAGTGTCAGAAATCCTGTATCCAGAAAATTAGAAGACAGACAGACATAGATAGATAGATAGATAGATAGATAGATAGATCAGTGTTAGCCTTTTAATCCAGGATTAAGAGTTAAAATGATGTTTTTTAAGTGAATAAAGTTAATAAAAAAATTTGGTCTGGAAACAAGTTGGAATATGACAAATTGCGCCAAGAATTGATGCCAGTTTCAATAAAAATCATCAGAGTTGATTTTACTCGAAAGCAGTACCTTTACAGATTTTTCCATTATTTTGCGAAAAACAAACTTTTTAAGTTCAGCAGGCTACGTGGTGAGTTGTTTACATGGACATTTTTTGCAGTGTATTTTAGTCTGCATTTTACTGTGAGAAAAAGGAGGTTTGTGCGTTTGATCCCTGGCACAAGGTGTGAAGAGGGGAAGCAGAGGTGCCGCTGCACACGTTTCCACAGACATCAAAGGCACGTCTTCACCCCGCCTGTCAGCCCCGCTGACACCAACATGCAGCAGCAGGGAGGACATCCACGCGTCACGCAGCAGGAGCAGAGCACTGCTGTGAGCACAAATGATAATACGAATGAAAACGCTGACCGAGGCAATTGATATGGTGAGAGAGAGAGAGAGAGAGAGAGAGAGAGAGAGAGAGAGAGAGAGAGAGAGAGAGAGATGGACTATTATCTATTAAGCCAGAGTAAAAGGAAATGAAATTTTCCATTAAAAAACATTGCAAGTACTGTATACAATGATGCAACATTTTATGAGCAACAGCAAGTACCACAGTGCACCATGTATTTAATATCCATAATTATGTCTGCATATTGAACCCCCAACCCAAATCCTCCTTTTCCCATCAAATACTCAAAGTCAGGCCTGTGCTAGATGCTGCAAGGCTGACTCAGTCAGTCAAACAAACAAACATATTCCAGGCAATTTCTCCTATCTAGAAAAAGTCAATTGAGGTGAAATGCTTTGTATTTGCTGTAAGTGTCTGTATGTGTGTCAAAAATGATGGCCATATGACTGTTGAAACATGCGCAGAGGTGGACGGAAACACATAATATATACCAGGGAACTTGAGAGGTTGTCTGCTATGTTGCTCAGCCCCAGGGGAGGAAAAAACATCTGGTGGCAGGCAAAGTATCCTACTTAACTGAGTATACTATTTAACAACATAATAATGCTTTCTTCCTTGATAATTACATCCTCTCAACTCATTGTTGATTTGTCATTTGTGCTCTACAGGATGCTCTATGAATTCTGCTCAAATGTTGCAGCTGTAGTTTTTTTATGCCTCTGTTAGACGCCCAAAAATCCTGAATGAAGATTATGTAGAGAGTTTATGTCTATGGCACTGTGTATGTCAGTAAATGCCTCTGTACTGTTTAGTCCAAAACTAATGAAGCACATCAGTTATATATGATGAATCAAACTTATTTTGATTGGGAAAGAAATCTGCACACACAGTCAGTCAATCAGTCAGACAGAGAAAAAAAATGGAGGGAGAGAGGCAACTGGGGGGAAGGGGGTGACAAGAGAGTTAGGGTTGAGCTGGAAGGTGAAGTGTGCCTTCTCCCTTGAGAAAGCGGCAGAATAACTTGATGACATGATGCATGATGACAACACTGGCACTAAGGTTAGGATGAAACTGGAATGAGATGTAGCAGAAGATAACTTGTTAAAATGTCTGCAAAGATCAAAATCCCATTATTTTGAAAAAGCAAAATACATATTTAACATGTAAGATGACAGGAGATATACGAGTACTTTATGTTGAAGTCAGTATGTTCTATGGTAGTAATAATAACAATAACGACAAGAACAACAGCAATAAAAATACTACTCCTACGACTACTACTAAAGATAATAATAATAATGATAATGATAATAATAATAATAATAATAATAATAATAAATTCGCTGAAAATGTAGTGCATCCAAAATAATGAGCCCAGTGCATTATATGTTATAAATGGAAACTGTTTGTAAATACAGGAACCTGTTAAATTCTATAGATACTCAACATGTAGTGGTTAAATAAACTAATGACTTGTACCTCTCATTTGTCACAGGTTTGTTTCAGAGCAGCTACCACATATTTGTTTATGCAAAACACAAACCCTCAGAAAACAATAGGCAGCAGCATCCAATCTGTCAAGTAAGCATGTGCCTTAGTTCTTGGTCATTAGTGGCTCTTACAGTCATCAGAGGTGCTTTGCCTACTGATGCAGACATGACAACATGTCAAAACATCATTTGCAGAGCTATGGCCTCAGCTGTCTGTGATTCAGCATGTGCCTTATCTTTACGTCTTTAGTGGCCCTTATCAGGCCTGCTGCCCATCTGCAGCGGCCTGATCAGATCACACAGCAGGAAGGTTCCCAGGTAATAAAAGTGTAACGACCTGCTTGTGTTGGGTCTGTACCTTAGATATCTGCAGCACCGTTCCCTCCGTTCAGTCCGTGAGGCCGGCTAACCATGAGATAATTGATGCCTCTCTGCTATTGTTGTGGCGGCCTCGCCCACTGGCCTCAGAGTGTGGGAAAGCTAATCCTGCCTGGGACTCATGGCTTTGTAATGCTAATGTCCAGCTATAAATAGAGGAGAGGGATCCTCAGTCAGATCACAACTCACTCTGCTCTCCCACAGAAGCCCTGCACTCTCCACCAGAATGGCTCCTACCTACACCAGAGACTCTCCCTGCTCCCTGCTCTCCACCAAAGACAGGCACAAAGTAAGTACTGCTATTCACTCATCATGGCGATAATTCAAAATATTCCACTGTTTTTCTCCATGCTTTGAATTTACCGAACACACGTCTGACCGAGCTCTCTTTATTTTGTCCTGCAGTTGAGGAAACCAGTTGTGGAGAAAATGCGCAGAGATCGCATCAACAGCTGCATCGAGCAGCTCAAGACCCTGCTGGAGAAAGAGTTCCACAAGCAGGATCCCAACGCCAAGCTGGAGAAGGCTGACGTGCTGGAGATGACCGTGGTGTTCCTGAAGCAGCAGCTGCAGCCTCAGAGCCCGGCCGCTCACAGGGCCCACAGCGAGGGCTACTCCCACTGCTGGAAGGAGACGCTGCACTTCCTGTCTGCCAACTCCCTGAAGGAAGCCGCGCTCCCGCACCTCCAGTACATCCACGCTGCCCACAGAGCCGGCCAGGACCCGAGCCCCACCTCTGCCCTGTCCTCCCACAGCCACAGCCAGGGCCCCGCCAAGCAGCTGCCCAGCACCACCAAAGCTGTGTGGAGGCCGTGGTAGACTCTTCACAGACTCTTCCTCACAACCGGATGGGTGTTTACCATCTTACTTGCTGTATAGGATATTTCTACACTCAGTGAACGTGGTTCTTTGTTTTCTGTATGTTGGAAAAGAGGCACGTGTAGTTTTGTTGCTTTAATTCCTCCAGTAAGGAGGTGCTGTGACTTTACAATGTGAAAGCTAATTTACAAAGTGCCTTGTAGGAACTTTTACAGTTTTATAAATTCCTGGCTGTCTCAGATATTTGACTCCTGTGGAGTTGACATCTAAGTTCTAATAATGAATGTGAAATGTGAAGCATATCTTAGTGGAGATGACTTCTCTCATATATTACTACTTCCATGTGAAGTGAAGCTGATTGTGACCTTTTGTAAAGGAATATTGTTTTGTTGTTATGAGTCAAGCCTAAACAACGTGTTTCAGCTCATATGTACACCAAATAAAATGGTCTATTTTTCAAACGCATGATCATTTTGCTTCTTTTCTTTCATCATAGATATTCCTTCACAGCAGAATGTACCACTTTGTTGCTTTGGAGTGTCAAAGAAAAAGGTCATGTTTATTTCTAATTATGTAAGAGTCTGAAGATAAAGCAGTGTTGTAATTCAGCAGATGAGAAGAGCTCTGACTAGCAGAGGACACCCATTTTGCCATGCCTGATTAATATCATACTTGCACTGGAGAATTATTTTAACACTATTATACATGCCGTATTATTCAGATGGTATGAAGACAACAACAATAACAGATTAATCAGAAATAAGGATTTTTTATTAGTATTATTATTTTTTAAACATTTCATGAATCACAGTTGAATCACAGTTCAGCTTTTCAGTCCTACTTAATTTGCATGTTTGAATATATGTCAAATATATGCCAAAAATATAATATCTATAATATCTATTTTCTGTTGCAGCCTTTTTGCATAATGCATGTCTTTATTGTGTTAGGGCTACAAATCTGATCTACAAATCTCATTCGAAGCTGAACTGGCTTTGATCTGTGATGTCAATAAGAATGCACCTGGTTGTAAAACTCAGGTGTTTCCCAATAATTTGTACATCACTGACAGTATCAGTGTGAGAGGGTCTGTGCTCATGCACTTGTGGGACAGGGCCTGCATATGTAAAGTGCAAAGGGGTTATGCATATAACATGTGAATGCACATGTTTTAAGTAATCAACCTTATGCCCTGTGTTAATCGGATCCAGAGAGCATGCTCTCACACGTGCAGGAGGGCGCCCATGAGCGGGTTTAGCGCTTGTGTGCGAGTGTGTCCGAGCGTGCCTGCCTTGCGCTTTGTGTACTAAGCCTCAGGCTACCGTTGAGTAGTGGGCTCTGTCAGCTCTGGTTTCATCAAACAGCTGGTAAGCTGAGCCGCTGCCGGGCTGGAGGGCGCGTCTCCCCTGTGTGGAGCCTGCCTCTCCGCAGCTTTCCCACACTCCTGAGCCATTCTCCCCCTTCATCCCCAGGACAAAGGAAGTGTGCCGTGTTAAATTATCCCCTAGCCATGATGGTGAGAACCCTCCTGACCCCATTGGCCCCCCCTCCTTTCCCTTACAAATCTGTCTGTGGATCTGGAGGGAAAGCTTGGCTTGCCATTTTATCTACATGATATTTATCAGGGTCAAATAATCAGCAGATAACTGTTCCATATGAAAAACGCAGTATGCAACCATTAAATCAATCAATATCCTGCATGTACACAATATGAAAAACTCAAAATGTCTGTTTTTATCTTTGATTATGTCTTGGTCATTCTTTCACAATTGTTTTACTCCCTAACAATTTGGATCCGTGATCATGATTGATTTGCTGTGTGATTTCATTCTGAATTTTCTTACATTTTAGGTCAGTGTAACAACAGGAGACACCTACAGCAGCTACAGTTTATTGGTTTAGTAACACAGCACATTTTACTGCACGAGCTTGCCTTTGAAGATCCCGGTGGTGATGTGTATATGACAGGATGGGCCTGTGCTTGTAACCAGACCTGCGTAAAACCGTGGGAACTCTGTGACCTGGGTTTGACGCAGGCAGGTGTGAGCCTCGCTGTAGGGCAGGTCTGCTCTCCTAGGTGAGTGCTGATGGGCTTTACACACTTTGAGCAAATCCATTGACACAGATGGACTCACAAAGCCATGATCCCACTTGTGCACAGACATGCACACACACTGAAACACAAACAATTGCACATTCACCTACTATAACATTGATAATAATAATAATAATAATAATAATAATAAAGTGTCTGGCACTTCAACAAGGTAGATGCTTCCCGGATTTTTTTTTCACCAACTGTAAGGCTACAGTTTATAATATTGATAGAAGCTTCATGCTCAATAATGTCACTGTAGAATGGCCATAAGAATGAGTAGAAAAGCATGAGCAGAAGAAGTGGCTCACCTGGAGCCCCAGGTTTGAACCTGTATCAGTGAGTGTCAACCCTGCTAAAGAGTCCTTGAGCATGTTTTTGCTGCTGTGTATTTTCCAGTGTCCGGGTTGACTGGTTATTGGATGATAATACATTTCTCCTTTGGTCTATCTATTAAAACTCCTGCCAGCTCCAGGGGTAAGCAAAAAGAGAATGAGATCAATAAAGTATTACATTCAATTTCATCAGAATCATTTTAGGAGTAAGGGTTTCAGTTTTTGCATTCTGAGTAAAAATCAATTTGCTGAATCGAGTGAATTGACCCCAGCCCCAACAGCAACCCAGATATAGTAACAGAAAACTAGTACTCCCCTCCCTCAAAAGACACACCAACACACACACACACACACACACACACACACACACACACACACAGAGAGAGAGAGGCAAATACATAATAATCAGCATTATCTGTTGTTACAAGGGGGTTATTGCTTAAAGAGTGTGGGAAAGTGGGAAGACCTCTAAACCCATGAGGTCAGATGGTTTTGTGAGTATGCTTTACACAGAACACCCTCCATGATTATTGATTAATGAGCGTAAAACCTAATCAATACTCCATTATCATGCTCACCAGCAGACCCATGTGCTCTGTCTTAAGGTTTTATGGAGCTGGTAACGATTGCTGTTGATAGCAGGTCAGACCTGTTTTCACTTATGATTTAGGGACCGAAATATTCTGCAAGATTACATGTTATTTCATTAGATGCAGAAAAAGTGACTGTCTTATTTTTGCAAGGAAGGAAACACAGAAAACAGCATGATCATTTGTACAATGTTTATTTTGAGCCAAGAAATTACTATGCAGGATTCTCTTTGAGACTACAGGCATTTTTTCTTAAAGGCTTAACTTTTCTACAAGAAAAGTGCTCTCTGATCACATTCAATCACTTTACCAAGTGTATGCAAACACACAATGCTAACATTTCACTTCATGACACAGGAATGTCTCATTGGGAACAGCTGAGGTTCCAACAGAGCCTTCACAAAAGGCATTCAGAATATGAAAACAACATCATATAAAGAGACTAACAGATAATAAGATCTAAGGCAAGGTTTCAGTTGGCTTAGCAACCACCCATGTGAAGACAATATCTTTACAAAACATCCTCATAGAAAATAGAGGATTAATGAAGTACAACTGTGCCACAGAAGAGCACAAACAGAACAGCACTGCCAGCACAACAGTGTCCCTTCAAAACGTTTTCTCCAATATGAAGAAATCTAAATGCTCTTTCAGCTTTTTCTTTAAAAGCATGAGAAAGTTCATTTTAAAAAAGAATAGTCCTTTCATTTGACACATGTGGAAATCCATCCTATACAGCAAGTAAGATGGTAAACACCCATCCGGTTGTGAGGAAGAGTCTGTGAAGAGTCTACCACGGCCTCCACACAGCTTTGGTGGTGCTGGGCAGCTGCTTGGCGGGGCCCTGGCTGTGGCTGTGGGAGGACAGGGCAGAGGTGGGGCTCGGGTCCTGGCCGGCTCTGTGGGCGGTGTGGATGTACTGAAGGTGCGGGAGCGCGGCTTCCTTCAGGGAGTTGGCAGACAGGAAGTGCAGCGTCTCCTTCCAGCAGTGGGAGTAGCCCTCGCTGTGGGCCCTGTGAGCGGCCGGGCTCTGAGGCTGCAGCTGCTGCTTCAGGAACACCACGGTCATCTCCAGCACGTCAGCCTTCTCCAGCTTGGCGTTGGGATCCTGCTTGTGGAACTCTTTCTCCAGCAGGGTCTTGAGCTGCTCGATGCAGCTGTTGATGCGATCTCTGCGCATTTTCTCCACAACTGGTTTCCTCAACTGCAGGACAAAATAAAGAGCTCGGTCAGATGTGTGTTCGCTACATTCAAAGCACGGAGAAAAACAGTGGAATATTTTGAATCATCGCCATGATGAGTGAATAGCAGTACTTACTTTGTGCCTGTCTTTGGTGGAGAGCAGGGAGCAGGGAGAGTCTCTGGTGTAGGTAGGAGCCATTCTGGTTGAGAGTGCAGGGCTTCTGTGGGAGAGCAGAGTGAGTTGTGATCTGACTGAGGATCCCTCTCCTCTATTTATAGCTGGACATTAGCATTACAAAGCCATGAGTCCCAGGCAGGATTAGCTTTCCCACACTCTGAGGCCAGTGGGCGAGGCCGCCACAACAATAGCAGAGAGGCATCAATTATCTCATGGTTAGCCGGCCTCACGGACTGAACGGAGGGAACGGTGCTGCAGATATCTAAGGTACAGACCCAACACAAGCAGGTCGTTAGACTTTTATTACCTGGGAACCTTCCCGCTGTGTGATCTGATCAGGCCGCTGCAGATGGGCAGCAGGCCTGATAAGGGCCACTAAAGACGTAAAGATAAGGCACATGCTGAATCACAGACAGCTGAGGCCCTAGCACTGCAAATAGCTTGTATAGATGTATTTGCCTGAATTATATTTATTTGTTTTATTGATTAGAAGCAACAGCATGACATTTTTTGAAAACATATTGCTCTAGCTCTGTACATTTTGACAACGCTGTCTACAGTGGTCAAAGTAATATAAGTCCACGAGATAAGTCACATGCTTACTTGACACATTGGATGCCACTGCTAAACAAACAAACTATTTATGTATAATCAAATTTGCAAAATAAAATAAATAAATAAATAAATAATAATAATTGCAGATGCAGGAAGCTGAAATGTTTCACACTTGTTCTTACTAAGTTTTTGATGGTAAGTGGAGGGATTTTATTTGTAGTGGTTAAAGTAGCTGTAATAAGTCATTCCAAACATTTTGTTGGAAAATACAGCCAGGATCAATAGAACACAGTCAGTGTGTGTGTGTGTGTGTGTGTGTGTGTGTGTGTGTGTGTGTGTGTCAGTGTGTGTGAGGGAGAGAGAGAGAGCGAGAGAGAGGCATTCCAAATGAAACTGTCAATTAAACACAATTATCCAGTGTCCTCTGGGAAGGCACACTTCTATTGTCCGACACCCCCCGTCCCCATTACACCCCCCCCAACCCCAACCCTCACCCCCTTCTCTCAGTATATGTAATAAATGGGAAAGAGAGTGTGGGAAAGGAGGTTGAGATCCTACTCACACATCCTCCAGTCAATAGTGCCCCCCCCCCACCCCTACCCCCCCACGCCTCCTCCTCCAGAGAGAGCCTTTCAACCTGCAGGCCAGATCAGAGGCACCGCTGAGCCGAGGGGACGCGTGTGGGCTCCCTTTTCCCGCCCTTGTTCACATCACCCGCCCTGTGTGTGTGTGTGTGTGTGTGTGTGTGTGTGTGTGTGTGTGTGCGTGCGTGTGTGTGTGTATGTTTGTGTGTGACTGCATTTGAGTGTGTGCATGCTCACCTACCACTTATTACACGTCACCTCTACTCCTCTCATCTCCCTCAAGCCTCTCATAAAGTGAACGTGTGCTTCAACACCTGCTACCCTGTCTGTGATGCGGGCAGTCAGGTTTTACTCAGGTTTTACTGGCTGCTTGATCAGTAAGTCATTGACAAGTAAACAGACACTCGTCCATTTCAGCATAATTTGAGCTGATTTAATTATGCATCATTAATATATTTTCCTGTTTTTGTATCTGAAGTAGATTTCACAGTTGAGTGACTGTTAATTGCAGGAGAAAAAAAATTGTGGTATAATGTGGCTGGTTGCCCTGAGAGAATGAGGAAATTATTGAGCAATTTAGATGTCCTTAATGTGTGTTAACAAGCATGAAAGTATGTGCTTGAGGAGGCAGATGGCAAGGGGTCCTCTTGGAGGGAAATCCTCACTGCTCTTTCTTCTCTGTTCCTCAAGTCGCATTTCTTAGAAGTGAGTCATGACACAATATGCAGATGAAAACACATCTTTGGACTATAAACACATTCCAATGTGGACATTCCTCCTATTCAAGGAGAAAAGCCATGGCCTCGTAGCGGGTCCCGCCACACACAAACCACACACACACCCACACACACTGACACACTCTCTCATACTCCCACATGCACACGCCAAACAAGTCTCCATGGCTTTGAGCCCAGATGCGCCAGTGTCTGTGTGCAGCCAAAGGCCCTCTCTCCACTAAGGAATGTGTGAGAGCTCCGACTTGCTCCTCTTTCCCACACTTAAGCCTCCATTCAGGGCAGCGCCCCACCCTGCCGCGGCCGCCACTGATCCGTCAGCCCCTCATTATGCCTTGTCCTCAATAGGCCATCTGGACAGCTACCGGGGGAGCCAAGGCTTCTCACACTCTTGGAGTACACCTAGGAGAGCAGGTAGATAATAATGAGAGGGGAGAAAACATGCACTCACACCTCAGGCACACACAAGCAAACTCACAAGATAAAAACAAAACCCAGTGACTTAGAGTTGAATCAGTAGATGTTTCATCACTGATTGTCAAGTCAAAGGTGGATAAGAAGACAACTGAGCAACAAGTCAGTAAATTTCATAATTCACATTTACAGATCGTACATCATCACAATACATATGTACTGTCAGTGAACTATCTATGTCTATACTATACTGCATGCAATGTATATTTATATCATATATTTATGTATGGGTATATGATTGGTTTACAGTACATAATGAATAGTGTATCTTTATGATGTGTTTTGTGTACAGTATGTAGTGCATATGTTACTATTTTTCTGCTTTACATGTATGATAATTTACTGTCTGTACTGTTCATAACAGTAACAATTATTATTTTATTTTTTTCACAATTTTTACCATTACAATTATTGCCTGCCCTGATCTGCTCTTAAGTACTACTACTACTACCACTACAACTACTATTTAAGTATACTTGGGATGCCATTGCAAAAAAGAGATTTTTTTTTCTTTCTTGGCACGCTGTGGTTAAATGAAGTATCTAGTGAACTGTATATAATGTATTAATATGTAGTATGCAGCATATTATGTATCAGTGCATTACTATTTGTAATTGAACTGATGAAAATTCACTTTTTGTTGTTTCTCACACTACAGGATAATGTCTGGTGTTTTTAAAACTGTAATTATACAATTACACTGTGACTGAGTGAAAGGGGAAAGGAGGTATAAACCATTCAAAAAGGACAGTTTCTCTTCAGTGCTACATATTTGTATGGGATGGTTTAATTGATAATAACACAATACCATCAACAATCTGCCATCAAAAATAAACTCCTAAAACCAAGCTCAGTTACTTCTGAAAGCGTCTTAATGCTGACAGAAGGTATTCCACAAAGGCAAAGCTTCCCGCCACAAGTGTCTCAGTCAAGACACGTCTTGACTGAGTATGTCATGTCACATGTCCCTGGAATGCTTTAGACCCGGGACCCACATCAAGGAACGGGGGCGGCTCTCTCCTCTCCAAAGAGGGGTCAGGCGTTTCCCAGGTTCTCTATGTGGCTGCTGGAGTCACAAGGATGCTTGTCGAGGCGGGTGACACTGAGCACCTGCCCCTGTCTTTGTGCTTCAGTCTTGCCCTCACACAACTGGAGTCAAAGCCTGGTTCATGACAACAGTGTCAGGAATGCTTTGTGCCCCCTTTGCCCATCCCCGGCCAGCCAGGAGACACAAATAAAAATGAACGATGTGAGGTGAATGGTGTTGAATGAAAAGTGTTGACGCTCTTGGCTTTTGAGATAACGTGGAGGACACATGGAGAGTTTAGTTGCAAAAGAAGATATCTCACCTTTTGAAAGTAATGACATCTATTATCACAGAATGATCAGTAGCAAAGTCAGTGTAATTAATGCATGGTTAAAGGACAGTGAGTAACTTCAGCCCTTGGCTGACAAAATGATGATTTTCTATATGTTTGAAATATTAAATGATGAAGGAATGGTTTACAAATTAAATTATTTTTATTATTATTATTTGTAGTGAACAACAATATCAGTACCACACTAAAGAAAGAGCAATGACTTTCCTATTGTTCTATGCAGATAAACATCCACTCATCTGGTTTGGAACTCTAAATACTTTTTACAACATTTTAGATACTAATACCAATGTGTGCTGCTGTCCCAAACTAGACAAACAAATCTGCTGAAATGTGTGTTTTGTTTTTTTTTTTTGTTTTTTTTTTTTTGTTTTTTTTTAAGAGACCTGTTGTTTAAAAACTAAGGAATAATAAACATCCTATGAAACTTTTTTGCCTAAACTGTACAAAATTTTACAGGAGTACAAGCAGAAAAGGTAATACTGTAACAAAAGCTAGAATATTCTCATTTTGTTCACAATGTAACACAATTTTTTTTTCAATGAAATAGACTGACTGGGTGCATCCAGCTGAAAGCTATGACCCCTTATTGATGTCATGTATTAAATCCAGTTCATTTATGAAGGAGAGGTTCAAATGAAGGGGAGACACAATAAAGGGTGATTTTTGAGAAATGAAACAACTGAGTCATGATTGTTTATTGAAGAACAATTGGATATATTGTTTTAGACATCCACATGTAACTTGGGCTAACATGGAATTGTGCCACATAAAAAAGTATCTTTTGTTTCTATGCATTTTATATTAACATCTATTGTATTGGAGTGTTAGGAAAACTATGACAGTGTAGCAGTAGTGTTAGACCTTTATTTGTCCCCAAGGGCCGATTGGTTCTGCTGCAGTAGCAATAAAAACAACACAAGGCATGCAAAACAAAAGCCACACATACATAACCACACATAAATTAAAACCATATATAAATACAGGAGTAAAAGGTAAACACATGAAGTTCAAAAGTTAAAATATTAGTAAAAAAAAAAAAAAAAAAAAAAAAAAAAAAGAAGGCTTAGAAACAGGCATGGTTGGAGAGGTGCTGATGAAACCTGTCCTTTACAGAACTCAGCAGTGAAATGTGTGCCAGTGATCGTTCTGCTGACTTCCATCACACTTGTTAATGAGCTTTTATGTTAGGCTGAGAGATGCACACCTGCAGATAGAAGAAAAAAAATAAAAACTGACTCAATAAAATATTTACCAGATAGTGTCATCAGCGATCTATCAACCTGGAACTAGGCCAGCTTACTCAGACAAAAAAAAGACGCAGCTGGCTTGTCTTGCTCAGCATATCTGGACTCCAGTCAACGGTCATCTTATTGTCACTTGCAATGCCCAAATACTTGTATGACTCAACAATCTCAACATCTTCACTGTTAATTATAGCGGCTGCAGGAGGTTGGTGGTGACTTCTAAAATCAATGCCATGTCTTTGGTCTTTGTCACATTCAATTCTAAAAAGGCTCAGTAGCCTACAAATGCAGTTTTGTTAACTTTGTTTTCTTAGAAAGTGCAATTCAAGTTACTTTCTACTTTAAAAAAAGTCATGTCCTCATCTCTCTTTATGTAATAGGTATAAAGTCAAATGGCTCAAAATAAAATGGGATGTTAACAAAGCTTATCTTTTATTGCAATGAAGTCAAATAAGTGCAGCAGATGTTTGGTATGTTCACACTCACAGCTGTAAACTACAGACTCTGGGCATGAATATAACCATAGAGGTGAGAGCAATGTTAAGTGAAGCCGCTGCTGTAGCAATCCAACTCCAAACCTTCACCCTGTCTACATAGTTGACTTGAGTGTGTTGAGTGTGTGGCAGTGTCCCGGCACACGGGCAGCTCTCTGTCCCATCAGGCTGCAGCCTCAGACACTCGGGCTGGCCCCGGCTGACAGAGGTTTCCCGCGCACGGAGCCCAGCTGCTGGCCCGCTCCTCAAAGCCTTTAATCCTGTAGGCCGTGTTGCCCCAACTTTCCCACAGCACGCTTTGAACGCACCAACAATGGACGTGTGCCGCACTCAATGGCGCATTAGTCACAGTCCGCAAAGAGCCGTCTTTCCCAAGAGACGCACAGGGGAATACCGTGTTCATTAGGAGAAAAAAAAAAAAATGGCGGGCACAGATCACCACTAGATGTAAATTAAAATCTGACCATGATAAAGCAAACATCCAGTGAAGGGACTGACTTGATGGAAACATGCCACAGGCTTAATTTGTGTCGTTGCTGTGTCAATTAATCTGATTAAATTCATAAACATAATTGTGAACTATGATGCAGGCCTGCATTAGGCTACTCATTATCTGTCTAATGTAGGCTAATTCATATAGTAGCAAACTAAACATGCCTCTAAATGGTGTTCGTAATTAATAACGTTAAATCTGATTATTTTACATAGAAAATAGGCCTATTTATTTTTGCATCCACATCCTGTTATATGGCTGCAGTGTGCAGTGAAGTGGTGTCTTCATTTATTAGGCTGCATTTAAGTAATGTTAATGTGAATTTTGGTAACAGTAAAACTTTATTATTTATCCAATTATAACAATTTTATGATGGCTATGATGTTGGCCATGTTTTATTTACTTTGTAGAGAAATGACGGTATGGCCACAGCCTGATCTAATCTTACATGGATGTTGAACGAATTGTTGAAAGGAAATCCATTTATTTCAAAACGCGCGGGAAGAAAGTGAACAGCCAAGACGCCTTTAGCAAATGCCTTGATCCCCAGTAATCTGTTTGGGGCTCCCATTCATTAATTGTGGTCAGGTTTTCCCGCCATGCGGCTTGACAGCCTTTCATATGAATGGACCAAAACACATCTAGGAATGTCAAGAAGGGTTAGAGTCAACTTTTCCCACTCTTTCACTCTTTTATTGCACACTCCACCTGTTCCCCTGGGGCATGGTCATTGTCCAAAGGCAATAGACACTCAATTTAGCATGAAGTAATTGAAGCCTTCTTTGTCACTGTAGTGCTGTTCCCGGTCCCCCATTGGCCCGCAAGTGTGGGAACCCCCTGTCAAATCCAGACCCACACACTTTACAGTGGGAAGGGTGTATAAATACAGAGCAGCCCTTCAGACACTCTAAAACCACTGATAACCAACTTTATCTAACAACAATCTAAGCAAGCAAGCCACCTACTTCCCAGGATGGCACCTGTCACAGCTCACAGCGTTGTGCTCACTGGCAAGGAGAACAATAAAGTGAGTATTGCACCTACACCTGATTTCTCTGTCCTTCAGGTCAGTGTGGTTTACAAATCGGATAGTTCCGGTTCTCAGCTCTGATTGGCTGATTGGCTGAGTCGTGTGCTGGAGGCTGCTATAAAATACCCAATAAACTCACGCCTGTGACCGCATAGCTCATTTGAATATCAATGGATACAGGTATATCAAATGTCTAATATGGTGCGTTTTGTCTCCCTGGCAGCTGAGAAAACCAGCTGTGGAGAAGAAGCGCAGGGATCGCATCAACAGCAGCATCCAGCAGCTGAAGTGTCTCCTGGAAAAGGAGCTGCAAGCACACCAGCCCAGCTCCAAACTGGAGAAAGCCGACATCCTGGAGACTGCAGTGAGTTACCTGAAGGAGAACATGCGCCCCAAGGCGCCTGGGACCCCTGTGGTGCTTGGCAGGTCCACACCTGGCCCGGCTTTTGCACAGGGGTTCACCACGTGCCTGCAGGAGACGCTCTGTTTCCTTTCCACGCACAACCAGCCAACCGATTTCAAACACAAGCTGGTGCATCGGTTCAGCCGAGCTCCCCTGCAGGCTGGCAGGACCGGGATATGTCCAAGTCCCCTGGCGGTCTCTCACAGCCGCGTCGCACCGATGTGCGTCGGCGCAGCTGGAGCGCAGCCGCTATGGAGGCCCTGGTAATGACGAGTGTCATGTCCCTCACTGTTTATAGACTAAGACTGTGAAGTCCAGAGAATGGTTTAAGATAAGCCGCTATATTCCCTTAGCCTTTGTCTATTTTGTTGCTGGCCTATAGACTGATCTTCAGTTGGCCTATTGTATGACCTTACTGTGTGAAGGTGATTTTTTGTATAGTGATTATTGGTCCACTCTATTTTTGTATGGCGATAAACCCTATAGGGGCTATGCTGGTAAAAATTATGTGTATCACATTGATATGACTTTACCTGAAAATATAAAATAAATTTGAATATATTTAAAATGGCGTGTCTTGTTTTCAATCACTCAAACTCATAGAGCGTGTTTATATTGTGGGTGCAGGAGGACAGCAGTTTAACCGCACACCCCATGATTAGGGACAGCTAGAAGTAGCCTAACACCCTCCTCAAGTAGTCTACTGTTACCTTGCTGATATTTTATTCAAGGAGATGTAAAATTACTGGTTAAAGATCTGCAAAGTAATATTGAAGTAGTGACCTTATAAGTAAGCTCCAGAATTCAAATTCGATTTTTTAATTAAATAGTTGGAAAATAGATGCTGGGACAAACACCTCCTTTCTGCTGGCCTACTGTGAATAGCTGCACAGCTGGCTTTGGAGGCATATAGAAAATTAATGTAATCAGATTACATTAGGTTTGCTGTGATTGGGTATGAATTCTATGGCCTTATGCTTGGTTATTTGTTTTCTAGTCTTCTCTTTCATCCTCTCCATCCCTCCACAATCTCAAACATAAAATGTCACTCATACACCTGTCAAGATAAGCGCAGACATTATATAGTTATGCGACAAATTTTGGGGTGTTTTAACGAGTGCTTGCCGGTCTGTTACATCACCCTTCAAACAGTGCATGTTTGCTCCACCTTAAGAGCAGAAAACAGGCGCAAGTGCCAAGATTTGAGGCGGGAGAGTGGTGGCAGGAGAGTAAACATGTTCAAAGTGAATGGTCCAGCTGCTGCTCAGGGGACAAAGACACACACAGCCTCCTCCGGAAAGCCCAAGCTCTGACCTGAGCTTTCTCACACTCGCGCCTTTCAGAGCTGTCAATTGGAAGTGTGCGTCCTATTTCCCTCCAACACTCCCAATCCCAGCTTTTACACTTTATTGCTTGTAAGTATGGCCATATGGTAATAAGCAGCTTAAAATTTCCATGTGAATGTGCCAGTAACCACAAAATTGAGGCTTCATTATGACACTAAAACTGTTGGATATCCGACCGTTGAATTAGTGTTGATGTGTTTGTTGAAGGCGACAATGGGCATCTCTCTCAAATAATCACTTGAGATGGTGAGAGAGGTATTCGAGGCATGCGGCATGCAAGCCCGCTTATTATTTTTTGCTCCATTCATTGTGCATAACAATGCATTCCATCTCTTTTATGTATCTGAATATTGGGCAAAGCGATGCCCCCGGCCTGCTTTCGGCCACATTGAAAGGACCTGTGATGCTGAGACATGAAAGAAAATGACCAAAAGGACCACACTCTTTTGTTCAAATGCAAATAAGTTGCATACTTCTGGATCTGTGACCTTTCCATTAGTAATTACCAGATTTCATCTTACTGAGGCCTCACACAGCCCACTTGGAAAAGCTCATCAATTGTTTTAAGTCACTAGGCCTACTCAAAATATTAAGGTCAGAGATGTGATGAGGAATACAAACATCAGGAAAAATTGAGCAAACAAGATCTGCTTAATGCATAAAGCATAAAGTATATGGGAAAAAAAACAACAGTAATGTATGACTTTCAGTGTAATAAAACAAGTTGTTACAATGGAGTGTGTCATTATTAGGCCAAGTGACTCCTCTGAGATGTCGGTGTGACATGGTGTGTGTCTGTGCGAGAGAGACAGTCTGGAGGTGCCTACACACACCCAACATCCTGACATGTAGTTATAAACTCCCTTTGTTCTTTGACAGCTTGGTGTTCCCACAGGACTGGTCCCCAATAAGACTGGTGCCAAATGGACAAAAAAGGAGGGAAGCCGAGACCTTCAAATAGTACACTGCTGACGGGTTATAACAAATAAAATAGTTCAAAAAAGGACAACCAACAAATGTTGATAATAATTTAATTTCTAATGTCAAAAATTTGTTACCTAAATCAATTTACAGTGGAGCTAATGCAGGCACATTATGGATATTGTAAATCAGTTGCATTTGTTATAGGACAGCAGGAGATAAAAATACAAAATACTTTCCATAAAATATACAGTACCCCCCTTAACTGTTTAATACAGAAGCAGGGGGTTAACTCACTATGGACGTAATTAACACTTTAAAAGTGTAATACTCTTTAATCATCTCACAAATGAAATGACATAGATTATGTGTATGAATTAAGGGGTAAACATTAGCATCAGCACGTAGAGCATGATTGAATTAGTGAACAAAGTTATTTGCACCCAGCTTTCAAGCCTGTAGCAGACCTTAATCAAATAGTATTTGTAAATCATCCTACTTGTGTGTTTTAATGAAGTTCCAGATAGGTGAAGACTGTCAAATAAATTGCAGCACAAACAGCATTTACACATCAAATTGGTGTACATTTCTGACTTACTTGATGTAACAGTCTACAAGGTGTCAAGATAGTAATCCCCATTCATCCAGCAATCCAAGAGATTAGAACATGTGAAGAATTACTTTTTGACCCTGGTTTGTTTCACGCCATGTAAGCGTCGGGCTTTCAGTACAAAATGTCCAGAGGAATAAGAATTTCACTCTAACACTATGAGGACGCATGAGAAAATATTTTCCCATTGTTTCCTCTTTTATGAATATTTTAAAAGTATTAGCAACAACAATAAAATTAGAAAAATATTTCATTGTTACAAGAACAAGAATGAGACATGAAAAGCATTTAGTTAAACAGATAAAATCATATGTGCTCTTTGAGATAAACATTGAATATAAACTCTAAGTGTAACACTAGCCAAGTTCTAGTTTAGTAGTGCCCTAAAATATGATTTAATTTTGGTTTGGATTAAAAAAAAAATTTGCTAACTTTGAATACCAATATCCCTGAATGAAAACTCCAACCCACTGACTTTGTCTCTGATTTCACAGATTCCTGACATCACACATGTAACAGAGCTAAAACCTCAGGGCTCTCCAATTGTGAAAGTACCAGTGGTCAAACTCAGATAAACTATGCAGATATGTAAGCTAAATGTGCACGGCAGCACCAAACATCAGGCTGCTGTTGTGTCACTTTGATAGTCTGGGGATCCAAGGATGGAGCCCTGCCACACTACTCCTCGCTGAGCCAGCAGTCAAATCTGCTGAAATTTAGTGCCACCAAGGGGCGCTGTTGAACTGATCCTCTTTCAGAAATCACATTCTTTGTGCATGTCTAGGTTCAGTGCAAGTTTTTCTCAGAGGGAGGCAGGGCACGGCCGAACTTGGATACAGACGAGGAGATGATTTCTCTCCATTTCACTTGCACATCATTACTTTCACAGAGAGGAGGTCTATGGGTCTTCAGTGTGTGGGGAAAAAACTGATGGAGGGCCTGGGCTGGACTGGGCTGCAGTGCGTCATTCCTTCTCAACCCATGTAGGGGTACTTCCATTCTTTGAGTGGGACGTGGGTCTGTTTGACCACCTGTGGCGATGTCCATCTCAGAACGTAGTGTGGACCTCCAGGTTTGTCATTGGTTCCTTGGAAAAGAGGAGGGAGTACTGTTCAGTTTTTAACATCCAATCAGACAGAGCATGCCACTTCCCTTTTTACAGTGATTTTATCCAAAGCATCCAACAGCACCATAGGTGTACACTGTCTTAGTTGTGAACAGCTCAAAAGGGAAAGTGAACCTGTAGTCCTTGCAGTACCGGACTTCTGACAGGTTTTAAAATGCATGAGTGGGAGAGCAAGTATCCTCACCTGAGGCTCTGGCGCCACCAAATGGCTGCTGGGCAACAATGGAGCCGGTGGATTTGTCATTCACATAGTAGTTCCCTGCAGCGTTCCTTAAGGCCTTGGCTGCCTCATCAATAACGCTCCTGGAACAAGTTAAAGATTTGTTAAATTATTGTCTGTGAAAGTGTCAAACACAAAATTATCAAATGACCAAACAGGAAAACTGACAAATGAAAAACAAAAGCGCCATCATGATTGTAAAGATCATTGAGCATAACAGCATTCACATTTCTGTCAAGATCTAACAACACAAGTGTTATTCTTAGTGTTTCTAATCGAGTAAATCTGTTGACAAGTGTGTCCTATTGTTCTTAATAAATGAGCAAATAAGTTGATAAATGTGTCTTACTTGTCTTGAGCAAATACAGCCCCTGTCAGGGCATATGGCGACGTGTTGTCTATCAGGTGCAGCACCTCTTTGTAATTTTTCTCAGGGTAAACATAGACAGACAGAACAGGTCCAAAGATTTCCTGGAGAAAACAAGATTTAACAAAGTGGGCACAAAAAGAAGCTTGTGTTTCTGAGATGCCTTGAAGATGCTTTGTAAATATGTTATTACATATACCAAGATTTCAGTAAATTTCTTACAGGATCCTGCAAATACTCTAATATTTTCATTTATGGAGAGGACAAAGGCAAGGGGGCACATTTTGCTAAGACCATCAAAATCATAATCTGTTCTCAGTTTGTGAGGCAGGGTGTGAAATATGGGTTTGAGCCAGCTTAGTTAACCAAACACCAGTGGATGTTTTCACAAGCCAGATTTAACATGTTTATTTAGGCAATCCATGCATTCACTCTGAGGGTATGAGACTCAATGTCTTGTTAACCAATACGCTCTACATGGGCTTACCCGAATGGACAAGTGCAATTGCTAAAGCATAATTGTTCCATATATTACAAAATAAGTAGCCCAATTAAAGCTCCCTTAAACTGCAACAGTTTGTGCAAATGTACTTTTACAGCAGTGAAATTACTGGCACCCCTTCCCTACCAGAATTCTAGGAAAATCTCTGAATTCCTACCTCGTTCATGATAGTGTCCTGTGGGTCTTTGGTCTCGATGATAGTAGGCTCCACAAAATAGCCTTTCTTGTCATCACATTTGCCCCCAGCAATGACAGTCAAATTTGGGGAGGACTTGGCATGATCAAGCCACTTCTTTATACGACCAAAGGACTACAGGGATAAAGGAAAATGTTTGCAGTCAATTGAAATCCATCATCTTCTCTTAATAAGAACAATAGATGATGCATAAATTATAAAGGAAAAGTAAAGAAAACATATAGACAACTTTAGAAATGACAGATGGCAAATGATATGGTGAATACTGTACCTTATCATCTATCACAGCAGAGAAAAAGGTGTTAAAGTCTTCCACAGGCTGATGAAAAATAAAGGAAGATCATTAGCATAACTTAAGAACCCAAATGCAATTATGCAACTTTTTCTCTTTATATATCATGCTATTTTGAAGTGACTGTTATTATGTTCATAACATGAACATAATAACAGTCAACTTGAATTTGTTAGCTTTCCTCGTCACAAACAAACTGTATTGTGTGCTAGTCTTGAGGGAGCTTATTAGCTCACTCCAAGCTCTACCTGAAGCTGAAAGTCTGAACGTTTTTCATGATATGACACATTTCCTGAGCGCAAGCTCAACAAGCTAAAATATTAAATGTTAAGGTATCCCTTCAATTTTTGTTTTGTTTTCTGGCTCAAGGGCAGCATAGTCTCTACTTACATCTCCAACTTTGATGTTTTTGTGTATGGCCAGGAGTTCCTGTTTAATCTGCGGCCACATGGTGTCTGGTACATACATCCTGGAGCAGGCGGAGCACTTCTGGCCTCCATACTCAAATGCTGAGCGAATGGTCCCTGTCACCACACTTTCAACATCTGCAGACTTGTGAACAAAGTGAAAGTTCTTCCCACCGCACTCTGAAAAGTATGAGAGGTGTAATGAGAAACAGAGAAAAAGAGAGTTGCACGTACGCATCCTTTCCCTATTAGTTTAACTAACTTTACTTCAGGTGTAAGTTTAACACTGAAGTCAATGCTTAAAAGCAATGCAATGTTTCAATCAGATGTGGATCACTGTCATGCAAGAGCAATCATGCTGCCTGACAATCGCCTAAGACCTATATTTGCCTGAAATGTTGAACAAAGTTGCTAGAAGCATAATTTATTTGTATGTGTGCTTTAATGTGCACCTTGGCAATTTGGATTAACAGTTTGATGTGACATGTTGCTGCCGCTAGTGGTGCTGCTCACCTCCTGCCACCCGAGGAAAGTTCCTGTAGATGTCCAGGTTCTGGGCTACCTGTTTCCATAGACGCTTGAATGTCCTAAAGAGAATTAAAAAAACATAAAAACGTGGAATGATACCATATTCAAATAATACAAGACTAATATTGCAATAATGTGGATGTGTGGAAATTCAGGTGGATACAGAAGTTTAAAGTGAAGAAATAATAAATTCTAATAAAGTTGTGGCTCAGACTGGGTGCAGAATTGTCCAACAAATAATAAAATAAAACACAGGTCACAGGACAGAACTTAAGTTACATAACTAACTAAAAAGGTTTGAAATGTAAGTATGATATAAAACATCAACGGTTATTTTATTTGGATGTGAATGAATTTTTCAGTGCTATATTTACACTTTGGGAAAACGTTACTTGGTATTAATTACTCAGTATTTCAAAGTAAATCGATACTATTACTGTGCCTTAAAATAAAAAAAATAAAAAATAACTTTTCATGAGTGAGTTTTTCCTTCTTCCAAATATCTTAGTTTAGAATGAAGCTTATAATAAAGAAATGTCCTTACGGCACACTGCCAGTGAAGTTGATGCCTGCTAAGTGTTGAGAGGAGGTGATAGCGTCGCCAAACACTGGCCCATCAGCCGGCAAAAACTGGATGATGTTGGGGGGCAGACCACACTCACGTAGGACTTTGTAAACAGCGTAGCTAGCAGACATGGCAGTGTCGCTAGGCTTCCAGAGTACTACATTACCCTGAAGGAAAAAAAAGGAGAAACAAAAACAGAAATAAAAAAAAGACAATGACAGGAAACAAGAAACAAAAAGCATCCAATTAATAGTATATAATAGTAAAGATAGTATGTATATGCAAGATCTTGCTTTTTCCATGAACTACAGTGACCAGACACTGAACCAAAGTTAAAGATGTCAATTGTTGATTACTCAAATGAAATTATCTTCAATCATGGGGGCAGAGACAATTTCAAGAAGGATTGAGACAACTGATTCAAAGACTGTTCAAACTGAAGGAGACACTAACTAACTATCCTAAATATTTTGTACTGAGTTGACAGAGATTCTGACACAATACTGGATCAACCGTCCTTGCACTTACCATCAGAGCTGGGGTACCTGCCAGATTTCCACCAATAGCAGTAAAGTTAAAAGGGGCGACGGCTGCTACAAAACCCTGAGGGAAAAGGTAAAATTAGATAATAAGACTTTTGTTCCAAAGTGAGAAAGCAGCACTAATACCTTAAGAAAATTTTAGAACTTGTTAACCCAAGTGCTTGGTTAACAAAAGTATAACAACTTCAGATGAACCACTACATTTTAGAAATACTGAAAAAAAAAAAAAAAAAAAAAAAAAACAGGTAAAGATTTTTTTCTTAAACTGAAGTGTAGCATTTTGGAAAAGAGCTCTGTCCTCATACAGATGGCAACAATCCCAATGAGGTATATGATAATAAGGGTGTACTCCCTTATTTGACACATGTAAGTTCAAATGCTCTCACCTCCAGTCCACGATAGAGCATAGTGTTGGTGCTGCTTTCTGCGTCTAATGGCTGCTGCCCCTCCAGCTCAACAGCATGTTTGGCATTGAATCTGAAGAAGTCAATCAGCTCTGCAGCAGCATCAATCTCTGCCTGTATGACTGTCTTACCCTAGAATACACAGGCAAAACAGTGTATAAAATGAAAATAACAATACTCGTAGAGAAGAATTTCTTGGACAACAATGCAGCCAAACCAATACATACTAGGGTCTAAATATTGAATATGCCACTAAAGTAAATGCACAGACTACACAAATGTACTGCACTGCAATCATAAATGCCAAACACACATGATTTCTCTTTCTGAAAAAGACAATTTGTAGGCCAGGACATCTCTGTAGGCCCATTATGCTTTGTCACACATTTTGCAGCTCCCACAGTTTGGATACTGCACATGTTCACATTGTGATTTTGATAGTACTTACTAATTTGTTCATCCGTAGCATGAACTGATACATCATATATAGCCTATGATATACTGATTTATGTGTGGTAGGTGTTCAGTTCAGTTCTAATGATACAGTGTAACTGTAAGGCCATTAAGAACATTACCACACCTGTCCAATCATGGTCTTGGCGAGGATTTCTGCTCTCTTGGGTCCGCTGATGACATCAGCCGCCTTGAAGAGAATCTGGGCTCTGTCCTGAACAGGCTTCAGGTCCCACTCTCTCCTTGCTGCCACAGACGCCAGGATGGCTTTGTTGATGAGCTCCTGTATCCAACACATTCAGGCAAGAAGAAACAATTTGTTACAATTTGGTTATTGCATGAGGCATTTTCCCTCAAAAATACATGTTTAAGTCCCAATGTAAAAAAGGAACGAATAGAGAACAAAAATATATAGTGTAGTACATCTGAGACATGGTGCCTCTCATGATGCAAATTACCTTGTCAGCATAGCAGAACTTGGCCAGCTTATGTGAATGATTGAAGGGCTATGAAAAGAAACAGAGAGGAAATGTAAGTGAGAGTTATTAGACTACAGAACCTAATGAATCTTATCAAGAAAAACTTCTGGCCGCTGATAATAACAGTCAGACAATTATTACAACTAAGTTCACAACTTTTGTCGGTTAGGCTACCTTTTTGACAAATGAAGTACAGTTGCTGTAGCTGATGAATTAAACTTACGGATAACTGATATCTAATGTCTTTGGTCCACACATGTTCATCTCCAATCACACAGGGGATCTCCTCGGTCTTCCCTTTCAGATCACTCAAGGCCTGAAAAATCAGTCAGGCACAGGACAGGCACAAAAAATGAAACTCAATTTAAATTCTTTAGGTATGTATATTGCACTTGTGTTGGTGAGATCATATGCATATGCATCCTAACCTTCAGGAGCTCTTTCCTCTCTGCACTGCCTTCCTTGAATCCCAGAATGGGCTCATTCTTCACCTCAACAGCTGCACAAGGAAAGGTTTTGAACCTTAAAAACATAAACACACACACACACACACACACACACACACACACGCACACACACACACTGCATGAATTTTATGCTACTCAAAAGCTTTACTAGCTTAACAAGATATTACAGCTTTTTTACAATGATGTAATCCCATAAAATCCCATTTCTGTTCATTCAGAGCTGGTCTGCAGGCTGTCTGAGTAAGGAATCAGGCCAATAGTACAGATCAGCAGACTGTGCTTTTGACCTGCTCAGGGTTTAACTGACCATGAAAATCTTGGTCACGGTGAGAGGACGCTGAACTCTTTCAATGAATAGACAGGAGCGCCCACAAATGGTTTTATCTTGAACCACATAAGTGCTGTGCCAAAATTTTGATAATCCCACTTTGACCTCTAATGCCTTCTCTCCTGCGTGTATGATTAACTACTGCAGTCTAAACTTTCCAAACTGAAGGTCATATGGTAGATAGTGGCCAGCTGAGATGGAATAGCTAGTCTGGTGGCACACAGAACATTTTACTACCCATTTTCTTTGTGATACACCCAAATCTCCCTGTCAGAGATAATCTACACACATATGGCTGGGACTGCACACTGAGCTTTTGTGTTTATACATTATGGCCACCAACTGGGAAACATAACAAACATCTGCAAGTCAGAGAATCTGGGTCGCTCAAAGTTTCTCCCAAGTTTTTACAGGTGGTGCAGCAAAAGCAGCATAAGCTGGCTTTTAAAAAAGGGGTTTTGGGAGCCCAGAAACGCTTGTGACAAATTAAGTATGCAAGGAGTATTTGCGACTTCAAGCTTCCGGGAACTGATAGGCTAGCAGGCGGCATCTTGTTACGAGGCCATCACAGTTAATGTAACATTGTTGAGAGGCCTTGAAGCAAAAAGCAACTTCGGTGCCCACTACCACAATAGGTTGGCCTATCTTACATTATTGCGTAACATGCTGGACAAAAATACTCCAAATGAATACTACCAAATTAGCAGTGCAATTACACTGTCAAAGCATGCTAGCCTTTCTGTTAGTGAAAGGCTAGGAGTGTCCTGTCTTCCAAATTAACGGTCAAAGCACAGCACCGTAGTTAGCATTAATGACATTTTGAAAAGTCAAGCTTGAGGTGAAGGAGTCTCGTGTATGCTCATGTGAAACAAGGTACCTACCCCCTCCAAGACTGGCAGAGAGCCGTTCTTACGCGCAGCATGTCTCAGTGAAATGATGCTAAGAGAAAATGATGAAAACACAAGTGAATACGCCTTCTAAGAAACCAATTCACCGAGCACTTAGCTCATGCACCAAATTTCGATAAGATACAGGAGAAATATTGATTGAACCTGTTTGACTGGTGTACCGTCAATGAACGCACTGTGGAACGTACTATCTCCTCGTGGGGATGTTAGTTTTTTTTAAATGCCATGTTTCATTTTACTGTTGTAAAATAGCTCATTTTTGGACAGCGTTTCCTATTTAATAGAGAGTTTGTATTTAAATTGTGTGTGTCAACAGAATTAAAATAACGCATATTATGTTTTCATGACAATTGTGAATTTGTTTCTAGAAAAGTCTCGCCTTTCTGGAATGGAACTCTCCACAGGCAGCGAGGGCGAGTCCAGATGGGCCAATCAGCGAAAAGGAAAATATCCTCAACCAATCACGGATCACGTTTATGATTTCAGAATAGGGAGCTCTATTTTTGACAGATCCCTGATCTACGGATCACACTGGTGTCACCTTCATTCATGCCCAGGTGAATACACACGGAATACTTCGGCTTACCTTTTAAATGTTCCTTAAGTGTCCCATAACAGTAAACTGTGCAACACGCTGCCTCTGGGTATCAGCATGACAGGCTCGCTTGGTATTTTTAAAAGGAAACTAAATACCTTTCTTGTCAATCTGGCTTTTATTTTGGAGTAATGTTTTCAGTTCACTCATTGACTTTCATTAGGGCCCGAGCGCTGAAACAGCGCGAAGCCCTATTGTTATTGTAGTGTTTTTTCTTCTCCTTCTCCTTCTCCTTTCTTCTTCTTATTATTATTACGTCAAAATAAACCTTAATTTGACCCCCTAAACATGCTCCAAAACTCACCAAATTCGGCACGCAGGCCAGGTCTGGCGAAAAATTTGATAAAATGGACAAACGGACCCCCTAAGTGCAAAAATGGGCTCGGTAGCGCCACCTAGGCACACAAAGGCAGCCCCTGCAGCCCACAGGAATGTGCTAGAAAGACCAAACCAACACCGAAATGTAGGTCTCATCAAGCCCTACAATTCACGCACTGACACCCCCGACCTAAAACCAACAGGAAGTCCGCAATTTGCGTTGCAAAGTCACGTTCTCGCCCAAAATTCAACCTTTGAACAAAATCTATCTCCTCCCAGGGCGTAAATGTCAGCGGCTTGAAAATTGCACAGATGACAGAGGACACAGTGCTGAACAAAAGTTCTGAAGGATTTCGTCATTACTCGATTAGTTTGGATTTTATAAGACCTCCAAGTCAGAGTGACCAGAGCCAAAACCTCATTTTTTCCCATGGAGTTTGGTGTGAAGAGGCTGACCTTTGGCACTAATTAAGCTCCTGGAGTCTAAACTAAAAGTCTGACGGCTTTGAAAACTATGCAGATGGAAAGAGGGCAAAAATTCCTACAAAAATATGTAGTTTTGATGTGGATTGGACCAAGTTTGTGGTAGCTGTGAAGAGTTTTCAAACATTTTTGACTCTGGTGTGCTCTGCTCTGCACTCTGCCTGGACATGTGACTCACTCTAGCTGCCTCAGGAATGCGCAATACACACCCATTGTAAGAGCTCAGAGGGAGCAGAAAACACTCTCAAACTAAAACTGCCATAACTCAAAAACGGTAAAAGATAGCAAAATCATGTAAATGGGAGATTTATAGATCCGAGTCTCGTGCCTCGTTTAAACTTTGAATCAAGTCTGTAACTCAAACGGTGATCGAGCTGTGACCCCTCAAACAGGGGTGGGTTTTCTGGATTTTTCCATTGGATTGAATGAGGATTTCTCTGCCTGCATTTTGGTGTGATCATGCCACAGCTGCCAGTACTCAAGTCAGTCACACACTAGGACATGCTAAGGGCGCCATCTGCTGGAGGGGCACTGCTAGTGGCCAGAGGGGCACCAGCAGCGAATGTACTACCAGTGGGTTTTTGTTGGCGTCGTGTGTGTGTGTGTGTGTGTGTGTGTGTGTGTGTGTGTGTGTGAGTGAGTGAGTGAGTGAGTGAGTGAGTGTATGTGCCTGCATTTTGGTGTGATCATGCAGCAGCTGCCAGTAGTCCTGTCGGTCACATACTAGGACTTCCGCGGCCTTTCAAAATAAAAGCCCAAAACTCTTTCAAAATAAAAGCACCGAAAAATACCCTCAAAACTGGCACAAAGGGACGAATTATCTGCACTTCGACATGCGCGCCATCCCCGACGTGCACGGGGGGGGCGAGGGCCCGTCCAACGCTGCTTGCAGCTTTAATTTAAAATTTTTATCCTTGCGTTTATTTGACTCAATTTTTATTTTATTTTATTGAATTTTATTTAGTTAGTTAGTTTTTATTATTGTAATTTTTAATCCAGAATATTTTTTATGTTGTCTATTGTTTTTATTTGTTTATTTATTATTTTATTTTAATCTTGCTATGTGAAGCACTTTGGACTGCATGTTTGTATGAAAAGTGCCATATAAATAAAGCTTAGTTGAGTTGAGTGAAGTAACTGGAGTAAGTTGTTTCATTTTCCCCATGTATGGACCATCTATGTGAGATGCACACCCCTGTGATGATGGCATGATTCAGTGTCATGCTCCAGTCTAGGACAACTCGGGTCTCCTTCACTTTAGCTATAACATAACAACCCTGTCATAACAGTAAGAAAAACCTTCTGAATAGCCTTTATGGACCATGGATCACTGTAGTTAGCCCAAGTGCACCATGAAATCTGAATTCACTACCCTTGGTGTGTGCACTTTGCGCCTTAAAAAGGTGGAACTGGTTCCTTCCTTCCCTCTGTCCTCACTTGAGTGCTCTTCATGTTTTAATGTGATACCTTGCATATAATAATCAATACAATCAAACTGCCCTGCTTTCAATGATGATTTGAATCTCAGCTGGAATATTTCTGGACAGGAAAAAAGTATTTAGCCTAATACGTAGAGGGCAGGATTACTATGTGATTAGAAAACTGGATTAGTTTGAAAGGCTAGGGTTAACATCATAGCTGATGCAAGAGAGTGTAAGAATAAATGTGAGATGTGAAAATAGAGTAGTACATGAGATGGTGACCATCTCACATTCTATGCTTTTTTTCCCCCTATAAAAATACATCAGAAAGTAATACACTGTATGTGCAATATGTTTCCTACAGGGGAATAGTGTTGTGGGCTTCTGCAAAAGTGGAAATATTAATTAGCTCCCTGGTCAGCAATTTGTAGGCCTGCTGTGTAACTGATGTAAGATCTGTCAGACCTCTCAGGAAAAATGCCAAAAAACAAAACAACATATATGTATGTATGTATGTATGTATTCATTAATTTATTCATTTGTGGTTGAATTTTTGGTCTAAACAAGCTTCATCAGGGCATATGCATTCATACCAGATCTTCCAAGCACACAAGTAGCCTATATGCTGGTGTCAGACAGGAATGGAGAAGGAAGTTATTTTCTGTTCAACATAAATTCATTTCAGAGGTAGCCGCAGTGGTTCTTGAACTGAATGACTTTCACTCACTCATTGATGTGAGTGATTGCAATAGTTGTGTTGTGCATATCTTGTTTCTAACTACAAAGGATTTTAGAACCTATGCTGACTAAACTGTACTATCTTTAAACACCCCATCAAACAAGAATGGTTTATTTACTTATTTCCTTATTTGTTTGCTTATTTATGATAGACTTATTCAGTTAGACATTTCTTCACGCTCACTCTTTTGACTGATCTTTTGTTTCAGTGACTGATACTTTCCTTTTGAATTCTTTGTTTCTTATGTGCTGCATTCTTTTTTGTTCTTGAGTGATATATGGAAGAACTAGAAGCTACTGTAAACTGGAGTCAAACTCCTTGTATGCATAAGCACACTTGGCAAATAAAGTTGATTTGATTTCATGTGTTCTCAGGCTGAAAATGTATTTTTTCATTAATTAATTAATTCATTCATTCATTCAACCCCTTTTGCAATGTTTGCAAACATGGAAGTAAAGCCTGTATTTGTAGATTTGCATTTTGAGTTTTTTTTTTTTAAAGAATGTAAAAAGTGATACTAAAATCACCTCAAAAAGTCTGTCATTATATAAAAGGTATATAACACATACAGTTAGTTCCATAAGTATTTGGACAGTGAGACAATATTCCTAATTTTGCCCTTGTACACCATCACAGTGGATTTGAAATGGAGTAATCAAGACGTGATTGAAGTGCAGACTTTCAGCTTTAATTTAAGGGGTTGAACAAAAACACAGCATTAACTTTCTGACATTACAGCCAGTTTTGCACATTGTCACTCCATTTTCAGAGGCTCAAAAGTAATTGGACAAACTACACATAACATACATAACTATAATTACAAAGGATTACATTCAATATTTGGAGGAAAACCCATGGGGTTTTGAGTCTGGAAGCCATGGACACCATCACCAAATTTTTAGTTTTCTCCCTTGAGATGCTCTTCCAAGCCTTTACTGCAGCTGCCTTCAGTTGCTGCTTGTTTGTGCGTCTTTCTGACTTCAGTTTGGTCTTCAGCAGGTGAAAAGCAGCTCAGCTGGGTTGAGGTCTGGGGACAGACTTGCTTTCACACTATGTATTGGGCCATTGTCCATCTGCACTGTAACATGTCATCCTAACAGTTTGGCTGAATCTGATCAGATAGTACAGCCCTATAAACATCAGAATTCATCCTGCTACTTCCATCAGCAGTCATATCATCAGTAAACACTAGTGACCCAGCTCCACTGGCAGCCATACATGCTCATGCCATAACACTGCCTCCACCATGCTGGACAGATGGTGTGCTCTGCTTTGGGTCATGAGCTGCTCCTTTCATTCTCCTCACTTTTCTCCTCCCATCATTCTGGTACAAGCTCATCTTCGATTCATCTGTCCAGAGAACCTTGTTCCAGAATCGGGCAGCTATTTTAGATGTTTTTTTTTTTTTTTTGCCTAGTCTAATCTAATCTAGTTTAGTCTATTCTGGCCTTCCTGTTCTTGAGTGACACCAGTGGTTTGCACCTCCCTGTTTACCCTCTGTATTTATTTTTTCACAAATGTCTCTTGACTGTAGATTTGGACAATGATACTCCTACCTCCTCCAAAGTGTTTTTGACTTCCCTAGATGTTGTGAATGGGTTTCTCTTCACCAGGGAAAGAAGACATCAGTCCACCACTGTAGATGTCTCCCGTGGTCTTCCAGGTCTTTTGGAGTTGCTGAGCTCACCATTGCATTCCTTCTTTTTCAGGATTTACCAATCATGTCTTGATTACTCCATTTCAAATCCACTGTGGTGGTGTACAAGGACAAAGTTATAAATATTGTGTTACTGTCCAAATACTTATGGAACTAACTCTATACAATATGTAAAATCATTTAAAATACATAATTTTAATTTAAAATTGCACACATGCTCTTTTTTCCATTTACAGTTTTTTTCAATCGCTTTTTCCAGTATAATGAAACTCGGATCCACTTTGTTGTCATATTCATCTCCAAACCACAATAGAAGTTTTCTTTTGCAAATGTGTACATACCTTTTCATTGGATTCACAAATTTTTCACGCTCTTTTGCACAACACTTCTCACATGTGTCATTTACATGGCCCTGACTCCACTGACTTCACTATGGTAGTCAAAAGCAAAACATCTGCTCACAGCTGATAGAAATGACCTGCATCACTGTGAAATCACTAGTGTACCTGCATCACTACCCTTTCCACAAATCACCATTCACCAATCAATCAGTATGCACCTACAAAAAAGGAGGCCTATAAATTGTATTCTGTATTTTTTTTCAGCTCCTTAGAGTTTTTCTGTGTAATACTGTATGTGAATTACAGTATTTCAGTTTTTTCCATCAATACAGTAAAATTTCACTTCAAAGTCTTTCTAAGTTTGGATGCAGTTCTTTACTGTAAGTTCACATTTGAATGTGTAGCACACAGGAGAACCTTGTTCAAACTGACAGCTGTGTTTTCTATTCTTTTGTCAACATGTTACAGAACAGTAGAGCTGATTGAAGGAATCTGCTCATTTGGGCAGAAGTTGAGTTGTTTGAGGGAAATATTGGCTTTTGCTACTTGCTTTACAATATGTAACTATGTAAATTGTCAAAAAAAAAAAAAAAAAAATATGACTGCAATACACAGGAAAAAGTAAGGTTGAACCTGCTCAGCCTGAAAAGGGTATGTTGCATTTTGGTGTTGAGTATGAAGTGAGTGAGTGGCTGGATTAACTCGCTTGACTGCAAGTTGTATTGGGCGGTGACAAAATGTGCTTTTGCTGCATGTTTGAAATGTTTTGCCATGGTAAGGGCCTTTTGCAAACAAAATGTGTTATTTTGGGAAGAGCGCCTCTCATTAGGCCTATGGATTAACTGTTTTGATACCATGGTTTCTGAGTTGACAGAGGAGGTAAAGCGATCGAAAAAAAACTGTAGTAGGCATCGGATTAGCCAACGACATAGGCACTGTGCAACTTCTCTATGCAAAACATAAGGTTTCCACAAGAGGACGCCATTGCTATCAGTGTGAAGTACAGTACAGGCTTGTTTCCCAGTTAAAACTGGTTCAAGCCAGTGAGAATTTGTATGTTTTGCAGACTGACAGCTTTTACACATACAGAGCACTTAAACTGTGTGTAGCAAGATTATGGTCTGCCATGACAAGGCTGGCAGCCATGTAGGAGTTGATTAACACAAATCCTTCATGTTTTTGGCTCAAGAAGCTGATTCATACTCATAAAGTTGTGGGTGCAAATGACAAGCGTCAGACCTTTTATATATCTATCAAGGATAGATGGATCGTTGACTTCTATTGTAATCCTAACTCAGTAACTCTTTATGCTATGCTGTAAATTTCATAACGTGCAGCTCAAACTATTATCTAGTTTAATATGTGGCCCAGAACATGAACAGTCACTTTTAAAAGTGACAGCTGTTGGTTCCATTAATATTAGTTTGTTCATTTCAATGTTTGAATAGCTTCAATTACCCAAAGCTCTCAGGATTACATAATGGCTCAATCTGACTTTGAAAGCATTTGTACTTGTGAAACAGGACTTTATTGAGGCGCTGCTCAGTTCAAAGGCAGAATGGTTGAAGTGCAAATGAACAGAACAGCCCTATTTCAAATCCAACATTAAGACTGAATAACTTTTTTTTTTTTTTTTAAACTTATTTATTTATTTGATAGGTGATGGTGGAAAGCCACAAGAAAACTGGGAGACATGGAGATTACACGTGATACAAGGCCTAAGTCAGATTAGACCCTAGAAAACTTTGATCATATGGTTTGTACCTAAGCCAATTGAGGTATTAGGATGCACTGAGAGGAAGTAGCCCACTCAGAGAATGAGAGCTGTAGCTTGATGTAAATATCCTGACACTCTTCTTGAAATGAATTCTGGACTGCTTCTGAGTAATAAAACACTGGATTTGGGGTTTTTGCTCCCACAGCTCATTTTTAAGTCAACTCAGATATAAAGTTCGTTGTATTTGAAATATCAAGGTTACTTGTACTCAGCTAATCAGCTCAATCAGAGTAGTTCAGCAACACTGATTTCTTAGTTGCCTCAGCTATAGACCATATTCACACGGCGGCCAATGTTGTGATCATGTCTTACTGCTGTGTTCCAGGTTGCACATCGTACAAATGTAGGGAATCTGACAAAGTGTTGTCATGTCACTGCTCCCTGATTGATGAACAACTGAAAAGACAATGAATAGTAAAAATCTGAAGGGTCATCAGGCCATATTTCAAGGTAATCAACATATTTGATAACCCATTAGCATTCAGTCATTTCCTAGCTAACGTTACCGTTTGATAGGGTTACATGATCAGAAAGGCATACATTAATTCTGACATGTTCATGGCTTCTCACGTCCGGACATCTGAGTGAAAGTGGGTTCTATGGACCATATTCACATGACGGCTCAGGGTGGGAAGCTCCAATGTTGTGATCATGTCTTACTGCTGTGCCCCAGCTTTTATCTTTTTTCAAGGCGGGGGAATCTGACATATTGCTGTTGTTGTCAAATTGCTGTCCCTGCTTCCTGATTGATAAACAACTGAAGAGACAATGAACAGTGAAAATCCAGAGGGACACCGGGCCATATTTCAAGGTAAAACATTTTTGATCACTTACTAGCTTCCATTAGACAAAAGCTAACTTTAGCGTTCAACTACTCCCGAGCAGATGTTGCCATTTGATAGGGTTATGTATGATACGATAAGTAAAAAGTAAATAATTATGAAATATAAACAAACCTCTTGGACACATTTTTTAAGTCCACTTGCTAAAGCTTGGAATTAAATTATGTGTTGCAGTGAGCATAATGTCACATAACTATACTGAGTTCAGCAGAAAATTTCTGAGGTCGGGTTAAAACACAGCAGGACAGCTAACGTTACACTGCAAGCTTCAGCACAGCCAGTGGGTTTACCTTATATGACGTTATGCTCACTGCAACACATACTTTAAATTCAAGCTTTAGCAAGTGGGATAAAATATGTATTTATTTCATAAATATATTAAACATATTTCATAATTATTTACTTCTTGCCTATTGTAGCATATAACCCTATCAAATGGTAATGTTAGGTAGCAAGCGGTTGAATGCTAACGGTAGCTGTTGTCTAACTAGCTAGAATGTGATCAAATCTTTAGTTTTACCCTGCCATATGGCCCGATATGCCTTCATATTTTTGCTTTTCATTGTTTTCGCAGTTGCTGATCAATTGGGAAGCTGTGAAACAACATTTTTAAACTCACACTCCACAGCACAGCAGACTACTGATCAAAATATGGCAATTTTTTTTTCTGTTTGTTTGTTTTGGCATGATCCTTTTGTTTTCTGTTTTACTCAACCAACACACACCTCATATTATTCATAGCATTCATACACCTCCAGACATCACTGATACTCATGTCTACACCTCACTGAATTTATATTTTTGATATTGACTTTAATAAATTTGAGTTTATTATTGTTAAGCTTGGCATGCGTCTCCCTCTTTTTGTTGTAGCCTTTGAGCCGGTCATAACAAAGTAAAATGTGACTCAACAGCTTTTTGCTTTTGTAGTTGAGTATTTTTACTCACACTATTTTTCAGTATTTTTCATGTCATCAGTGACTTTAGATAGCGACTCCTGTGTGTGGTGTATTTTTGCCAAACCTTGTCTGTTGAATATACTTTTTTTTTTTTTTTTTTTTTTTTTTTTAAATACCGATAAAGGCTTTGTACTGTGATGCTTAGTTTGCTGATATTATTTCCTGCAACTGATTATTACTAGCTAAAAATGGGATACTATGACATGATCTTGTCATGACTTCATTATGGACTGATTTCCATATAACTGGTGCATAGATAAATCAAAACACAGCTTTATAGGCACATTTATTGCACTGATTCTTAATTTTGGTACATCAGTGAAAGTCACTGTGTCTTGCCCAACCTAGGGTGGTAAATTAAGTTCAACATAGTGACACTGTATGCTTAATAAATGAATAGTTCATTCTGTTCTTCAGACCTCAGATTCAGAGGACAAAGCTACAAAAGGAGTGGACATTGGCCCTCTCATTGTTGAAGAGGAAGGTGGAAACAAGCAAGAGTTACTGGCAAAAGACATTGTTGATGTTGCTGAGGAGCACATCATTCTGCATGATCTAAGACATGTTGCAAATGCCTTTGCAGTACTGATGGGTCTTCTTTTCTGCCTTAACGCTGACTATCCCAGAGGACTGAAGTATACAATTGAGCCTCACTCTTATTCTTGTATTTTACAAGCACAGAACTCAGGCTATTTTGTATACCTTTTTAGTAGATAATTTTATTTTATTAGTAGAGAAATGTTAAATAAGTGGCATTTGTCTTAATTCTTAGTTATGCCTCATGTTAAGTGTTTCAGTTTCCCAGAACAGTCAATCAAATATCCTGTACTAGGAAACATATCAGAATATTCTTAACAACCCTGAAAAAATTGGTGGTTTTGTGCACAGAGTAAGGAATTTTAAATTAATACCAAAATGGCATAAAATGCACTTAAAAAGTTCCATTTATGTAATTTTAATGGGTCCCTTATTTAATTCCTGAAACAGTAAGTGAAGAGTTGTTAATTGCTCCTTGGTTTTACCTTTATTTGGTAACCCTGAATTTCTACATAAAACACAAAAGCCCAAATTTACACCACAAATGGAAGCCAGCACTTTCAGTATATTATTAAATACAAATGTCATGTTGCACACTCATGAACGAGCCCACAAACTGGTAGGAAAGGAAGAACAAAACAATTTCTCCAGATGATTGTCCCTGGAAAAAATGTTATATTTCATTATTTTGTGTTATGAATTATAGTGGTACTCAAGATTTTTTTTTTTAATTGTACTATTTACAAGCCATATATAGTCAGACTTCGCATGTGCTGTTGTCTGTTCCAAGACTGATGTAGACACAGTCTTGAGTGGAGAATGTTCCAGGACCGATGTGGACATAGGGGTAAGGCTCGTCTTGATGGGTCTGCCTGACCTCATCCAGACGAGCAGTGGTCTCCTCCACCAAAGTAAACATCCGTCTCCACGGGCTCTTCTCCTTCTCCTCCTTTGTCCTTCTCATTCCAAAATAATCAGTGAGTCTGCTGTACCTGAAGCTGGGCATTCCTGTCAGCCTGGACTTGGAGCTTCTCCTCCAGTGCGGTCCTTTACTTCTCCCACTCCTGCTCCTTCATCAGCTACATGCTCGTCTTTGTGCTGCTGTCCTCCTCCATGCTCCTGACAGTATTTTTCCAGCTGTCTTCCTTTTGACTCAGCTCTGTTTTGCAGTCCTTCCATCTTCTTTCAGTCTCCTTCCGGGCACACTGTGCCTGTTTCAGTTTACTAAGGATAACTTCATTCTCCTACATTAAACCAGCTACAGTTTTTGTGAAGGTGGTAACTACTGATTCTCTGAGTGCCCTTTCCTGTCCTCCAGACAAGTGATTTGGGAAAGCAGGTGACTCTCTGTGGCTTTCCATTCCTTCTCCCACTGCTGCTTCTGGTTTCCCCAATCTGTGTCCTTCTGAGCCAGACTCTTTTTGTTTGCCTCTCTCTGAACACTTAGGTGTTCCACGAGGGACGGAAGCTTCTCTTCCATCTTTGAGCATGTCATTCAACTTCAGTCTCTTTCTCTGAGAGGAGGGTCAGTTTCTTGGCTTGGATGTCCATTCTTTCATCAAGGTCTTTCTTCTCCTTCTTCACAGAGGACAGTTTTTCATCAGCCAACACCTTTCTTTCATCCTCCAGTTTGTCTTGCGCCTCTCTCAGATTCCTCTCCATCCTTATTGCTGTGTGTGTCACTTGTTTCTGATCACATCAGATCCTTTCTTCTCTGGAGAGCTATGCTTTCTGAGCTTCCAGGAGGGCTTTAAAGTAGTTGGAGGTACTGTGCGCCTTGATTGTTAGTCTGGCATTTTCCTCCCTCATCTTGTCATATTCCTGTTTGAAAGCCTGATTGAAAGCTCTCAAGGTCTTCCTTTCAAGGTATTGTTGCTCCTTTTCCGCAGTCGCCTGTTTTATGGCCTCTTCAAGCTAAGTGATCTATTGCTCTATTTGTTGGCAACTATCTTCCTGTGTGTTGTTGTTTTTAGGAGCCTGTTTCTTGGCAGCAGCCTGGAATAGCCCAGGCAGGGGCTGCCTGGTGCATGGTTGCCAAATCAGTGTAACCCTGGTTCATTTTAGCCCAGTCAGGGGCATCTTGTTCCAGGATGGTAGCCAAGTCCATGGTATCCTGGTCCACAGTGTCCTGGACTGTTGCATCTTGGTCCAAATGTCCTGGACTGTGGTGTCTTGGTCCACAGTGTCCTGGACTGTGGCATCTTGGTCCAAATGTCCTGGACTGTGGTGTGTTGTCCACAGTGTCCTGGACTGTGGCATCTTGGTCCAAATGTCCTGGACTGTGGTGTGTTGTCCACAGTGTCCTGGACTGTGACATTTTGGTTCGCAGTTCCCCAAGGGGTTAAACACCTCAAAATCATCTACGTGCAAACAAAAAACAATCTTGAAATCTTCCTCTGTCAAGAGAGAATTGTCTTTAAAGTGGGAACCATCCCTGTGAGATTTGTATTCCTAGTGACAGATGTGGCTCCTGTCGTATGCACCCTGCAAATGCTGTAAGAGTAACTGTTCAATGTGTAACGTTAACCAGTAGGTGAAAACACATTACCTTTCACTGCTGGGATTATGGATTGTGTTGACTGGTCATCACATGTTTGCCTGAATGGATGGCTTTGAAGAAAATTGACCTATTTTGAGCTCAGAACAGCTGCTGAAACTTTGTATCTCTAAGTCAAAGTCGTGGGTTGAAAGGTTTTACCCTCGTGGGCCAAGTTACCACAAGATTATTTATATCATTAATTGATTGATTGATTAGTTAGTTAGTTCGTTAGTTAATTAATTTTTACTCACCAAATCAGTTTGCCAAGCACAAGAACCATGGTAACACCAACAATAATGGCCACTGTCACTGAAGCCATGGCCAGCTGCACCTGGGCTTGCTCAGGCATGTTCCAGAAAGTAACGGAAAACCCCAAACGGATGATGAGTGATCTGCATGTGTGTAAATGTTTAATTAAGACAGAATTTCAATAAATTTACATTGTCTAAGTTAGTCCAACTCACATTCATATTCTCAACACAAAAATGACAAGTAACTTATTTAAAATGAGTGTCAATAACAGGTTGATAAAAACTGAGTTAAGCCTGCTATTGTTTTTTTTTTTTTTTTTTTTTTTTTTTTTAATTAAAACCCATGTTTGCATTTACAGTGCAGCTGTTACTGCTACAGTTACTCCTGTTACATGTACAACTACAACTTAAAGGAAGACAGCTATTACTACAACTACTGCAACAAGTGTTAAAACACGTTCCAATACTACTGCTATTACTGCTGCTGCTTGTGCTGTATATGACCACTTTGACTTGCGCTTCTTTGAACATGCAGGATGTCGTTTTCAGAGACACCCTTTAAAACCATTGTAAGTACCCACTTTCTTATGTGGACATAAATTTCAATCATTTATCTAAATATATGACTGCGCTTTGGTTTCAGCGACTGAAAGTTTATTTATTGTTTGGTCCAAACGACACTGCTGCACTAGATAACTTTTTGAGTTCTAAAAGTTACCATCTTTACATGATGAAAAACCGTCATACTATGGTTATACTCAGTAATTCTGACGTATGTACGTTCACTGTGTAAATTGTGAGTCGGGTGCACTACCCTGAGTGACTGCACTCGTCTATGTTTATGTTTGCGTTCGCGTTCTGCCAACCGACGTATTTTGTACCAACCGACGCTCCGTGACGTGGGACCCGTTTGACAAGAGGAGGACTGTTGAGGCAGAAATTAGCCTGTTACACGGCAACAGTTTGTTTAATATATCGTGTGTACTCAGTCCTTATAAACAAATTACTGAGGAGATTGTAACCGGAGGAGAGAGTCGTTTAAAAAGAAGGAACCGGTAAGTGTTGCTACCAGCTAGCCGTCTGCACTGGCTTGCATCGACTAGCACTGCTCAGCAAGCCAGGATAGCGGAGGAGCTTCAGTCAGTGGCTCTGTGGCTGTCACTGAGTCATTAGCCAGTTAGCTAGCAATGCTATGCAAGGCATTGGAGTATGGTTATGTACTGCTGCAAATGATGACAGATATGTCTTATTGTGTGGTTGGCCTAAGGCCGGCAGCGGGTCTCGCCAAAGACTTTTATCATGCCATGTAATTGCATTTTAGCGGCTAACTACAGTGAAGGTGCAGGTAGGGCAGCTTAGCTAGCTAGCAGGCTAGCTAGCCCAGGTTGGACTTGGCTCAGTTGGTGGTTCTGAACTCATCACACTGGTATCTAAGCTGCCGGCAGTGTTGCTGTTAGTAACGTTATATGTCTGATGCTGTTGTCAGTTGATAAACATAACGTCATTCCTAGCCCAGGCAGCAGCTAAATACCCAGACACAGTAAAGTCATGATTTTCCAGCTCTCCTCTGCACACTTACCACACCGTCACCATATCCATCCTACTGTAACAGATTTGAATCAAACCTGTCTCTCACACACATACTCAGTAGTGTGAGTAAACACTAACTTGCGGGTTAGTCAGAGGAGAACTGTGCAATGAAGTAAAGCAGAATGAAGGAGACCTAGCTGGGTCATTCATAGTCCAGATGCAGAATACATGTGAAGATGCTTCTCAGAATTAACATCTGTCACACAGACAACATGATACTGGTTTTGGAACTGGAAAGAAGACAAACTCTTCAAGAGGTCCAAGGTACCGAGAAGAGTTGAATAAGTAAAAAGTGAATAGCGGAATCATATGCATTGGATGTGGTCTGGTGTATCAGGTCTCATGCATAGCTGCTTATTTACAACCATCTTTAGTATAACAGTAAACTACAGCATGTGTTTTATCAGGTTTCAGTTATAGCTTCCTTATTACACTTGTCTTTGTAGCCCTTTGAAGCCTTTGTTCTTGTAATTTTCCCATATACAGAGATGGCTGTGATAAACACAGCTCTCAACTGGGAATTATCTGCTAGAAAAAGAATAACAGTGTCATCATGACATCTAAATTGGGCAAACATGAGGTACAAATTCAGACTTTGAGGACACCACTGGCCTCTTATTGTTTTGTCATTTAGCTGGAAGCTTAAAGTGTCAAAGTCTCAAAGTTTTTTTCTTTGTTTCCCAGCAGTGTATGGGTCAGTTGACTCCAACCAGGCACCATGAGCTCTAAGGGGGGTGGCACTGCTCTGACCCGAAGGAATTACAGGCTGGCTTCAGACACAGACAAACCTAAAGCCACAGGTATGGGCTGATATGAGACTATTACATGTACAGGTATGATACACACATATGCGTAAAGGAGCCTTAAGTATTCAAAGAGGTTTATTGACCTTGATCAGCAGCCAAGTTATTGTAATAACATTAACAGGTCTCTGGCGCACCTTATGGATTCCTAAAATGGGCAGAAGTGCGCAGATTTTCATGATAGAATGAGTAAGCCTGTTAATCGGAGTAGAGATCCAACATACATGTTAAGTGTGGAGGTAATTCATCTTGATGCATATCACTGCGGCTTTGAAAACAGAAATCTCAGCACTAGGAAGAGTAATTGTTGTGTCACTGGTATTGATCAATAACTCCATCAACCTTCCTATATACGTATGAGACATATAGCAATGGTTAAACCCAAGCCAAAAAATAAGATGCAGAAAAAGCAGAGAGACACATCTGAAAGAATATTAATGGGCTAATTCTAGTTTTTGACCTGACATACAGGCAAGACAGAGCTGCAGGCTATGGCAAACTGGCATTTTGGGCATACAACTGCAATTAAATTTGTACTTTCTTTTTTTATTTTGCTGACAGTCATCTGGTAATTGAAATTGTGCTGTATTCTCTCTCCCTCTCTGTCAGGTATCGTGAATGAGAAGTTGCTAAGTGATTACCTACACCATGTGTTCCCTTCCACCAAGCAGGGACCTGCGCTGGCTTCCCTCAGGTAGCATGCAGACACAGTCTTCAGTCCTTCTCTCACCCATTCTTTACTTTGTCCGTCCTACACTGTGTCTCCCTCTGGTTACTCATTGTTTGTCAGCAAAGAAACAAATAAAAGAAGGGAGTGAACCCCCTCATTCTCCTTCGCACAAGGTTTTTGTGAGAAAATATACTTGTCCAGTCAGCCTAAATTACAAAATGGCAATGCATTAGAGAGGAGCTTTACATCCATTCTAATTGAGCTGTAGATTTGGTATATTTGCCCAAATTCTGCTGTGTGGTGTGGACCCTTCTCGAGTCATGAGAGGATCTTTTGCCTCTCTCATCCCTTTGGTATCTTTTTATATAAAATAGCACATCATTTCCTGTTCTGAAGTCCAAAGTATTCAAACTGTTATCATAGATAGATAGATAGATAGATATACTTTATTGATCCCAGCCAGGGAAATTCTGGATCATTCTTATCACTTCCTTATCACTTGGATCAATTCTTATCACTTCCATGTGGAGTTGCCAGTGTGCGAAATTGCAAAGGATAGCCTTGAAATAAATCATAGACATGTAAATAAGCTCACTCATATTTTAGCAAGGAGGCTATGTACTTGCTAATGAGCCAATAAAGCCTCTTTGTTGGGCAAGCCTTTGTTTGAGGTGATTGATAAAGCACATGATTTTGCCTTATATAGCAACACTACTTTGGTTATTATGCCCTTTGCTTCAGCAGCTAGCATGCATACCTGAGATTTTCATGAATAAGATATCATGCAGTATGTTCAAGTGTAGATGTTTCTGCTGATGGCCAGGGTGTTGTGGCCATGCCTCCAGGCTTGTGTGCTTCAAAATTCCACGTCAAACTTTAAACTGACAGTAGGCCTTTTTTCAGGCCCCAGGCTGAAAAAGTGACCTGTCAAGATTCAGCACCCATCTCTCAGTGATCGAAAATCCCTTATTATTAACTTTGTATCGTGAGTAGTCACGACTAATAGTAATGTGATTTGCATAAGCTCTCTACATACTTTCCATGCTCCTGATTGAGTTTTTGTTCGCACTATCATGGAATATTGATGGCTGTACACTAGTTGTTGGAACAAATCAGCTCTACATGCGTGTTCACTTAGATGTGGGCAACACTTGGAACAGGAGACTCAGTGCAGGGTTTATGTTGATGATGTCTTGAGCAATGTGTTTAAATTGTTGCTGTGTTACAAATATTGACTGTGTGTGTTTGTGTGTTTGTGTTTGTGTGAATGTGAATGTGAGACAGTGTGGTACCTTGACCTAGACTAGTGTTACAGTGCCCTAGAGCCACTGGCCCCTTTCCCTAAGCCAGGCAGACTCATGTTACCCCAAGCAGCTCTATACATAGACACGCCCCCCAACACCCCCCCAATCTCTAGAGTTGAGGAGAATGACAGTGTGTGGGAAGCTTAGTTGTGTAAGGTCCTTCTCCATCTGATAAGGTTGCTCCCTCTTGTGTGTCCTCATTCATTTCTCCTTTAAAGATCAACAGCAAGACTGTCTGCAGCTTACAGTGAGGCTTAGGTGGTGACATTACAACAGGTTGGGTTTCACATGGGGCTGAGGTTTAAATGGCTCTCGCAGGCCACACAGCATACCTCAGGTGTAAAAATAAGACTAGTGGTACTCATTTAGTGGTGTTGTTTGTAGAAAAAAAAGAGTTGATCAGAAATGTTTGAAATGGAATTCATATAAATTAAATGGGGAGAGAAACCTTAGTCTTCCATGTTCACATTCTTGTATCGCCCAGTATAGTGCTACTTGTATGTAAATATATAGGGAAATTACTGCCATTTGTTGCTGTGGCTGATGAGATTCTTTTCTTCTGCATTCACTTCGACGGAGTAAGCCATCATTTCGAGTTGCTTCTACATTCTGAAATCCAGTCGACTGATTACAGAGAAGGCGGACATTTGATGTTTGGGGATTTATCAGCCACTCTTTTCCTATTGACAGAAAAATTAGTCTTCTGCTCATGCTTTCCTAGTCCTTTAAAGGATCCTAACAGTGATTCTGCATTTTTAACATACTGTGTATGAGGGATATATGGATATACTTTGCATTTCTGCTATAATCTTTTTGCAAAGCATGGAGTCATATTAGAACTCCAGTATCATTTTTCCCACCTTTTATACAGCCACTGGTTTCCATTCATTCCACTACGATGCGAAAATTAACTTTCAGAGACTTCAAACTTTATTCACACCAGTATTCGATCACTGTAATAAAGTCGTCCACATAAGTTTTCCTAAAAGCAGCAGCACTGTTGTGTTTTGATGACTCGAAATAGGGTGGAGTGAAATGGTTTCTCTGCTGGAGAATATTCCTCAGGGAGATATTTGTTTTACACAGCCAATTATCAGTTTTGTGGTTTATGAATGGCAATGACTGTCAGCCACAGAAGCAGAACATTATAAGGTGGGTGTTTCAACCAAAAATTCAAATTTGGAAGTCAATGTGAAGTCACATGGGCCAAACATTCAAAATCACTGGTGTGGTGTTTTAAAAGCTTGGCATTGATCAGTCATCCCAGAGGAAGGTTGCTGATCTATTTAGCAGGAATTTAGAAGATCAGACTTGCTTTCAGAGTTACAGTTACGGATTGTTGGAATTTACATGGGTTTCATGGCACTTATGGCCATAAAACCCTCTCAGCCTATAAAGGACCATGTAAACTGATGGTTTGAGTAAACACATGAAACCAGCCAAAACTGGTGTCATGAGTTTTATTGTTTTTTTTCTGTGACAGTACACAAGGTTTAACTGGTGGACAAGAGGAGGACCATGATTATGGACCTATATATCAGCAAAGCAGGGGGTGACAAGCAAAAGTTGGTTTCGCAAATCAATAGTGCAGTAATCAGGAATGATTCTGTACTCCTCTAACTCTTGATACTGATATTAAGAGATTACTGAGATTACTGTTACAAAGGATGCTGCTGGGGTAAAAAGAGGGAAGAAAAAACAGAAGTGCTACTAAATGTATTCCAAGTGAGTGTAATACTTCCCACATTATTTTGAGTTTACCCAGTGGGAACAGAGTTCTGTGTTGTTCATTATGTAATACTATTTGCTGCCTCCCCTTCCTTCTTCTGCTGCTAATTTCATTCTTTCTCTTCCTTTTTTTCTCCTCCTCTGCTTAAGGAAACCTCTTGGCTTCCAAGAACTTGGGGCTCACTTGGAAAGACTGCTGTCCGAGGGAGAACCTACTGAGGACACCAGAGGTACTCGCACACTTAAACTCATACACACAAACACAGAGGTATGTTAACATACAGTGGCATGCAAACAGTCAGCATGCTTTTTGTATTTTTCAACATTCTTCTCATTTCTGTCTTCACTGTTGGTAACTGCCCATAATTCCATCTGTTTTAGCAGGTAATTATTCTCCCCTCAGACTTCAGGGTTTATTTTGTAATTGCATATAATTGCATCCATATTCAAATCAGCCTCCCATTGAGAGCCAGCCACGGTCTGGTATTGCATATTAAATGGCTTTTTGTGGTCACACCTTGGGAAGCAAGTTGAGTATTTCTAACTGGCTCTTCAAAAACAACTTGAGGCATGATTACAAGGTGGTAGTGAATGAATGTGCAAGTGGTGGTGGCGCTTGGTACTCTGTATATTCCTGCAAAATATAGCATAGAAGTTGTTATTGACTACAAATCAGAACTCAAAATGAGTTGTGGCCTCAGTGTTGATTGGAGCATAATATGACGTGAGTGCTCCACATGACAAGTATTTGCTATGTTTGATTGCAGGGTCGACTGAATTTACTTTGCCCATAGTGGTATAATTGCATGCTTTTTATTCTCTGATGGATTTATTTGGTTATACCATCAATTTATCCCTAGACAACATCAATTTTATATGATGCAAACTGAGTGTTTTACACTGTGCTGAGTGATCTGACTTTCTATAGGTGATGGTTAGATTATAGTTCTAGTAAATTCTCTTATTCTTGTTTGTTGTCCCTCTGTCGAACCATCACTGGAACTTTTATACAAAAGTTTGTAAGACAAAACGAAGGGGGAAAAATCCTATTATTTTATTTATTTATTTGTTTGTTTATTGCCATGAGTCAAGGCTTGGACAGCTGTCCTGGTTGCCTTCCCTTGACACAGCCATATTTCCATCTGCTACAAGGTACAGATTAAAAGACTAAGCAAACACAGAGGCTAGCCTCTAGAATTGTAGTAGCACTTAATATTTTTCTGTTTCTGCAGATCAACTCATTGAAGGTCGTTTGGGCCCTCAGACAGTGGTTCTGGATCACACTAGTGGCTTTGAAGGACTTCTCTTTGTAGATGACGACCTGCTAGGGGTGAGATGAACTAATATACAGACTGTTTTCTTGGTGGCATTTTTGCAGAGACATATTGACACCTTATAGTTACAGTGACACATGGTACAAAGACAACAGGATATCCATAACGCGCAGCTAGACAGTGAAGACTGACAGTTAATTATAAATTTCTGTAATTTGCATGTGATCAGTCTTACTGATCTCTTGGACTGTTAGCATGGTCCATCTGGCTGTTGTATTGTCACATAATGAGAGGTAATAATCTCCATTATACCCGTAAACACAATGGAATTTCTGTTCCCTTATTTGCTCCTCTCTCCTTTTCCACTTTCAGTAGAGTGATCACTTGTCTGTGAAACTTCAGACATAACAAGCGTTCAGACTCTGTTCCTGAAATGGATCAACTTCTTGCTCAGTGACAAGTGACATGCTTTGCTTCTGCTTTTACCTTCAGGTCATCGGCCACAGCAACTTCAGCTCCATCAGAGCCACTACATGTGTATATAAAGGTGAATGCCTCTGACAGGTCTCCACTGTATGTCAGTAGAACTCTTTCAATGTATATCACGACAAATGATCGATGGTCCATAACAGAGAATGTCTCAGGGCATATAAAAGTGGAAAGTACAAAGGGATGTTTTTAGATAAAAATTGTCACTGTTAGTCTGATTGCCTCTGAACAATCTAATGATGGCTCAAAGTCCACAATATTGTGCCATGTGATAACCTTGTGCTTAACTTACATTAGTGTGCTGTTATGTTGGGTGGGGTTGTTTCTGTCTAGGAATTGCAGAATACTCCATACTGTTGTTCTTCACAACAGATTGTTAGGAAATCAGATTTATTGGCACAGATGACCCTGATTAGAGTATGACAACAGTATTTCATTGCATTCCTCACACTGTATTTATTTAAGAGTGCATTACAACAGTAAAATTATCTCTAATGCTACAAAAAGTGAAATACATAAAAAGTATATTTTACAGTACTTTCTCAATAAAACAAGTGTTGTTTTAATAGTTAGAATTAATTACTGTTACAGTAATATATCCAGTGGAAGCCTTTTGAGTATTGTGGTCTGTTTTGCGTCTCTCTCCAGGGAAATGGGCATATGAGGTGCTAATCTCCTCCCAGGGGCTGATGCAGATAGGGTGGTGCACCCTCAACTGTCGCTTCAACCAGGAGGTACACACACACACACACACACACACACACACACACACACACACACACACACACACACACAGTGTACACATACTAGACAAGCATAGCCACAGTGGCAGCAGCTGCTGATTAGTCTCATTTTCAAATCTGTTCAGTTTCTTGTTAAATGGCTGAATAATGTACAATAAACATATATATTAGAAATGAGTATTATAGGCTTATTCTTATTAGTAAATTAGTATATTTAGCATAGTTAAGATGCACCTACCTTATGATTATTTACCCCTTTTTTTGCCCAGGAGGGTGTGGGCGACACTCCGGACTCGTATGCCTATGATGGGAACAGAGTGCGAAAGTGGAATGTGACTACCACTAACTATGGAAAGGTGAAAGAAAATACAGTTGATTTCTAAAATGAGATCCAAGATTTATCTTGTATCTTATTGTATTTCAGTGAATAGCAAGGATGTCGATTTTGTTCCTAAAGTATTATTCTGTGTTCCAAAAGAGAGCCATAAATCCATTCATATGCATTCTTGTTGTATTTTACTAACATTCCTAATATTTAGCATAATATATCTTTTTTTTGTCAGTCATGGGCAGCTGGAGATATTGTCAGCTGTCTGATAGACCTGGATGAGGGAACCATAACTTTCTGCTTGTAAGTCAAACTTACTCAGTTATATTACTCAGTCCTGTCTTAACAATACATGACTGTCTTTTAATCTATTATATTGTAATCTTCTATGTGTTCTCTTGTTGTATCTATTAATTCTAACTGTCCAGTTTGATATGTGGCCAGCAGCCAACTTGCTCCTGAACACTTTGTTTTATTATGAAAGCTACTAAGAAATTAAACGGGTTGGCAAAAGATTCAATATACTTGGCAGGGAGACTGGTTGGCAAAACGTGTTTCATCTAATGTCTTTATGCTTTGTTTTGCATGTTGTCAGGAATGGCCAGTCTCTGGGCACAGCCTTCACTAACATTAAGATGGGTCCAGGCATAGCCTACTTCCCTGCCATCAGCCTCTCCTTCAAGGAGTCAGTGGCCTTCAACTTCGGGAGCAGACCTCTCAGATATCTTTTTAGCCCAACAACAGATATACAAATATAACATCTTATATTCATTTAAGTTTATCAAGCTTTTAATATGAAGGGTTTAGAAAAAAATGCCATGCAATTCTGTTGCTTTGCTTTTGGAGACTTGGAATGGAGTTTGTCATTTCATTACTGTCAGTATATACAATGTTTAACTTTAACCGAAGTGCGATTCACATACCCTGTGGAAGGCTACCTGCCCCTCCAGAACCCCCCCACTGCTGACCTGTTGAAAGCGCAAAAACTACTGGGCTACATCAAGACTGTTCTCTCCACCAGCATAGATACACAGGTAGGAGTTCAGGTTTCATTCAGCTCTGGAAGAACCTAGACAAATGATTACTTTTGAAAACATAATGGTGAATCTCAACATGTTATGGAAATGTGGAAATTGGCTAATTTTTTAAAAATTCATATTTTCCACCAGGCTGGCAGAGATGTTTGATTCGTTTAATTAATGCCAAGCTTATTGCTGTAATGCTGGTGCAACAAAATAATCTCATTAAACAGCTGTGTAATTTTGGATTAAACTAATTGTGCTGGTATCAAATTTCTTTTTTGTCAGCCAACCATAAAATGATAAGTTGTTTGTGTTAGAAAGCTCTTCTCTGAAGCTCTTTGCAGAGCAAATTATGGTCTGTTTTTATCGCTATTTTTCCATTTGTCCCAGCATTTTCTATGTTTCATTTAGGAATATACATGGACAAATATACATAGGTATACCTAGGCAAAACCATTCTTCCAACCTTCCCACCTCTGTCCATCCTTCCTTTCATTTTTTAATAAACCTTTTTCTCTTTTTTTATGTATGGTGCAGGAGGAGAGGTTGGTAGAGAAGGACTGTGCCTCTTGGAGGCTGCATGGAGAACCCACTGTCCTGATCACTCTGGCCCATATCTTCAACCACTTCGCTCCCCTTATGGTGAGAAGACAAGATATTAAATATTTGTATGCATGTGTCTGTGTTATTATATGCTCAACTGCCTTTTGACAATGTGAAAATGATTACCAAGGTATGTTAGGTATGTAAGTAACATGTTTTATTGGGAGCACAGAGAAAGGTAGTGATATTGTTATATTTTGATTTAACCAGTGTCAGTTGAGTGTGGTACAGGTCTTGACTTTTTCACTGACTGGTGTTTTTTGTTTTGTTTTGTTTTCTTTGTTCTTGTTGTTAGGGTATCTCTAGTTATGTTGTTGACAAACTTTTTTCTTCAACTTTCTTTTTGAAACAGTTTCATACAGTGACTATAGCAATGACCAATCATGTACATGTGTATAGCCTTCTCCTTTCTTTAATCATGGTCTGTTGAAAAACCCAATAAACAAGAAGAAAAACCTCAGTTAGAAAAGAACACAATATCTATAAGAAATTCAAGAGTGTTTGTTTTAACTTTTTAAAAGAAAATCTACTTTTAGTCTATCTGATATTTCTAAGTGTAAGATTTTCATATGCTCTGCAATATGTCACTGTTAAAACTATATGCAATGTGTCCTGACCCCCAGTATAAAGTAGTGACAGTGTTATTTGTTAATGTGTTGCCAGTGTAAAGTGTACCTGGTGGAGGATGTGCTGATGAGCTTCCTATTGGGAATTCTGGAAGGAGGAGGTTCAGTGGATGAACACCCTCTCATACAGCAGCTACTGGACCTCTTCTGGCTGCTAATGGAGGTACACACACACACACACACACACACACACACACACTCTCACACACACGCACACACACACACACAAATTGATAAATTTATACATTGCAGGAAAATAGACAAATAAACACAACAGACTGACATACTCATGCTCATCAAATGGGTAGTCATCAGTTGTCTCACCGCTAAAAGCTGCACTATGAAAAATAGCCAAAGGTTTGTTTTTTTGTTACAACCTTTAGACTCATGTGACAAAAGATAAACATGTACAGTGAGCCCAGCCAGTGATGAGAGCCATGCAGACTCAACTATCAAGTTGCATGCTTGTTCCACTTTTTTGTCAGTTGTGTCTAAAGGGTTCTCATTTGAATCTATTCATGGTCATTTTGCACCTATAATAATCTTTTTCTACCTATCCATCTGTAAGAATCTTTTTTTTTTTAATCATCTGGATCCTCCTCTTTATCTACATCTCTCCCCCTGAAGTGGATTTAATAGGCAAGGTAGATCAATCCAGAATCATATCTCTTGCCTCCATTCAGCCAATCCGTGTGTTTCATGGATGGAAAGAACAAGCAGCCTTAATGTTTCAGACATTGAGTTTGTATACTAGCTTCCTTCAGTTGTCTGTCTCTGTTCCTGACAGGACTATGAGGTGAACGAGTGCCTGAAGCAGCTGATGATGTCATTGCTGAGGGCCTACCGCTTCTCCCCCATCATCCCTGACCTGGGCTTCCAGGTAGGATTGGGGTCCGCCCCGCCCAACCGCCTCCTAATGAGCTTAGAGCCATGGCCTGAGCCCTGCTCATTCCCCTGGGCCCCAAGCCTGTTCTCTGGCTTGGGCCCTGACTCACAGCAGTCACACAGGACTCAGCAAGAGTCAGAGACTCTGAATAGTAGTCGTCCTGGATACACACAGGTGAGTTGGGTGGTGTTCCATTCTGAGACGATGTCATGCCCTGTCTCTACGAACTAACCCACGTGAGTGCTGTTGTATGTTATCAGCTCTGAAATACGGGTCTGAATTGCAGTCCTTCAGGGAGGCCAGATGTGACTGGACAGAAACACTGACACTTGTGTCGTGATTCTTGATGATGCACTGTCCATTTTAAAAATAATCCTAACTACAGAATAGAATAATAATTATAAAATTTTAACATATTTTTCCCCACTTTTCCACAGAATCTGTAGTTCTCAAGTTATGCACATTTTAGTAAGTTGGTAGTGCACTTAGGCCACATGTTGAACTGTCAGGTTACAAGGTTCATTGTCACAGCTCAGAATGAGTGAGGGAGCCAGAACTGCTCTGCATGGCAGACATTCATATATCCAGAATAACTGTCCACATTTGGAAAAGGGATTTCATTTCCATGTTCCAGGTTCCAGGTTTTAAAGAGCATGGGGTAATGAAAAGGTTTGATGAAAGTAAATGTATTATTTTTCCAAATATGCATTTTGAGACAAAATGTGCACCTGAAATTCATGCCTCAATATTTCCAAAACATCAATAACTCCACCCTCGGAAGTGTCTGCATTTTTAAATAAAGGTCTTAAAGTGGCATATACTGGTAATGTAAAGGTTGTTCCATAATGAATTTTATTGTGGTAGCAGCCATTTTCAAGTGTATTTTCCTGCTGATATAACTGGATATATCTTAGAACAAATATAATGACTTTTCTACTTTCACACAGAGGTACAGGAGGGAGACCTGACATTCAAGTGGCAAAAAAATGATGGAAGTTAAGATAGAGAAGAACAACTTTAACAGAGTGTTTCAAACTTTACTGCACTGACAGATCTAATGCTATTGATTTGTACCGGTGTGTACAATCGATATTCCATCTTGGTATACATGTGTCAGGCATTCAATGTGTATTTCCAAAAGGAATCTGAGGAAAATGATTGTTCTCAGCCCACTGAACCAGTGGCTCACTGTACACATGTTTTGTGAAATTTCGACAGTGAAGCAAACTGCCATATTAGGATCAGCATCCTACAAGAGAAGTGGGCTGACTGTAAACCAACCAGTAGTCACGCACTAACAGCAAAATGTTGGCATGCTCTGTCCCCGCATAACACATTTGTTAAATCCCTTTTTGTTTTGTTATGCTGATTGATATACTATATCTGTATGGCAAGGTTGGGGTCAATTCTTTTTCCAGTCAGTCAGCTTGATGAAGCCATCACCTACATTCTTCCTCATCTAACACAGGATCTTTAAATTGACAGAAGAAAGTTGCTTTTCCTGAATTTGCAGAATGAAAAGTGAATTGACCTTGTCCTACCTGTATATATTCATTATACATGTAGAAAGTTGATTTGAGTTGATGTGAATCTTGACCATTTCAGATCCACTATCTGCGTCTGACCACAGCCATCCTGCGCCATGAGAAGTCCAGGAAATACCTGCTTAGCAACGTCTTATATCCTTATATTAAAGACTTGTAGAAGTCAGTTAAACCGACTACTCACATCACTAACTTAAAAGTAGTCCAGTAGCAAGCTATTGAATTGGTTCTGCTCAAGGTTTTTGGCCTTGGTAAAAGGGTTTTTTCCTCACCACTGTCACCCTGTGCTTGCTCTTCGAAGATTCTGTGAAGTGCTTTGAGATAACTTTTGTTATGATTTGACACTATACAAATAAAATTGAATTGAATTGAAGTTGGCTCTCTACCTCGTTGACAAGCATTGGTTTCATTGGTTTGAGATTTAGTAGACTCACCACAGTAAGTGGTGATTTTCCAATGAATTCCACCTAGCTTACTGGCTGCGGTATGTATTAGTATTGTATTAGTATGTATTACAGGAGGGAAGAGCTGAATACAAGTTCGGCAGCACAGGCAATTTTTTTTAGTTTAAAAATATTTTTCTCCAAGTATTTTCGAACATATGCAGTAATGTATTTTTTAACACACCAGTTATGTAATCTTGAACAGTGAATCATGACCTGCTGCTTTTTGTGTTTGTCAGATACTGTAAATCTAAATTCTAGTGGGAAAAGAAGGTCAGACCTTCTTAAAATACCACCGCAATTATATTCTTATCATTCGTCTGTATCGAGACCATGCTGTATCACATGATGTGTGATCAATTGATTAACCAGATGGGAACCATGCCAAATTGTAGTTTTAATCTTTAACAGAAATTTACATTTGATGTTCTGCGTTCAGTGGTGTTCTTCTACATAAAGACCCCTCTGAGAGTGAAGGAGGCAGGGCTGGAGGAGCTCATCCCCACGACCTGGTGGCCTACACGCTTTGACAAAGAGGTGAAACCAACTTACTCACATTACCAACTTACTGACTTGTAGACTGACAGCAAAGATGGCTAACTGACTTATCAGTCTCTCGGCTGTAGTTGAAGGCTAACCACAAAATTTGAATTGACATAGTGGTCTTTCCCATTCAAATGTGCAATTGAGTGGTCGTGTAGCTGGCACAATTGGCTGCTATGAAGTGTTTGATAATCTTGTTGAGGAAATCACCATTGATTTGGTGTGTTCTTTCTGCACATGAAACAATGTTTTTTTTTTTTTTTGGCGTGACAGTATTGTGAAAATCCAAAGGAAGCCACGTAAGGTATACTGAAGGAAAATTCCATAGTAACTCCGATGTGTCCTTCAGTTGTTCAAGTGCTGTGGGGCTAGCTGTCTGTCAACCTATGTGGCTAGCATTATATGATCAGTTATTTGAAGTTTTTGCTTCTTTATCAGTGAAAACTGACTGATTGCTCTGTCATCTAAAAACATGACCATCGATTGACTTACTTGTAAACTGCATATCTCACTTCTTGACTTTTTTTTATTTCCTGCACCCAGGGGAAAGATGAGCGGGATCCTAAAGATGAGACTGCAGATGAGCGATTGAGACGTCGGGCCTATGAGAGAGGCTGCCAGAGACTCAAGAAGAGGATTGAAGGTGACAGTTAATTCATCTTTGTTTACCTCTTATTTATGGATACCTTGTTAGGGACCACTTCACATTTATTCACCTTTTCATCTCCATTTACTTTCATTTGACCAGGGTAGGTCATTCTTAACACTTTTTCACAGCAAACACCACAGCTTCCACACATGCTGAAGAGTCTGGAAAATGATTTTTAGCTTGTATGTACATAGTCTGAAAAATGTAGATAAATATTTTTGTAGTCCTGATGCATTTTACTACATTTTTCATAGTTAGTAATAGTAGACCCAGTGTCATTTCAAGTTGTGATATTTGTTTTGTGAAATAGGTCTGTTTATGGCCCGATTCACAGTTATATGACTAGCAGATATTACCATACGTCATGCTGAACACCATCAAAAATCTCTGAAAGTGGTAAATTGAAGTGTTTTGTCAGGAAAATGCATATCACACAAAACACTCAAAACAAGGCTCATCTGTATCTTGCCTTGTTTTATCCTGCTATGTTTTGTGATACATTATAACAGCTCAAGTGAACTCTCCTCTCCTCTCCTTTCAGTGGTGGAAGAATTGCAAGTTCAGATCTTGAGATTGCTGCTCAATAACAAAGACAAGGGGACGGTATGTATAGCTGATAAATTGTAAATACTAGTTTAAGGAACATACAGGTATAAGGACAAAGGTACAGTGTTAAATGACCATGCCAGTGATTTTTCATGTTTGGCTTAAGATCAGCAAAATGTATATACTTCACAGCAGTTGTATTTTAGAACTCCAGCCATTGGTTTACATTCATTCCACTACGATATGAAAATGAACTCTCAGAGACTTCAAACTTTCTTTACACCAGTATTCCATCACAGTAATAAAGGCGTCTGCATGAGTTAAACCAGCAGCACTGTTGTGTTTTGATGACTTGAAATTGGTTGGGGAGAAACAGTCTTTCTGCCAGGCAAAATAGACCCAGGGAAAAATTGCTTTACACAGCAGGTTATCAATTCTGTGGTTTGTAACTGTTGATGACTTTATAAGGTAGGTGTTTGAACCAAAAATTAGATATGAAAATCAAGGGATTTTGATTTTATGATATGAAATCTCAAGTAGCCCTGCATGATTTGGTTTGTTCCAATGTAAAATGTGGGTGAATTGTAGAAAATGGGCCAATAGTTCAAAATCACTGGAATGGTCCTTGAAAGGGGCAACATATCTAATGCTATGATTGGGTCCTTAGATCTTCCTCACAAAGATCTAAGGACCCTGTCATTGTTTGCTACAAAATATTTCTTGCAAGTAAGATGACGATGTGTAGGAGCCTCTTGTTTCCTCTGATACTGAACCAGGTGTGAAAAAGTTGTTTTTTCGTTAGTGTGCCTTTATGTGACTATGGCAGAATATATCTTACAACTTATGTATTGCATAAGAATGCAATACATAAGTTTCATTCCACAGCAAGTCCAACTTTAGTTGAAACCAGACTGCGTGCCTTTTCAGCTGTTTCTCAGCTAAGATTTCTTAGCTGAAAAACAGCACTAATACATCAGGAGGGTAAGCTCTTTGACTTGGAGGAAAGTTGTGGAATTTTTGTGTCATAACCACCATGAACCCTGCTTACTCTCCTCCAGTCTGGAGACTTAAACCTGTAACCATCTTGACTTCAGTCTTCTGGCATCATCTCTGCGGCTCAGTGACTGTGATCACTGGGCTGCTCAGGCAACGACTGAAAATACAATTAGAGAGTATGCACTGTACCGCATTATTGAATACGCTTGGTTGGAGGCAATGATAAGACAAACAGGCAAAGCCTTTTCTGATTAAATGGAAAGATAGTGAATACACAGCTTTGTGAAATGGTTCAATTGATTTGCTTGACTTACCTTGCGCACCACAGTGACAAAGCTAATTAATAGGATGTTGAGGTTTTCACTCCTGATCTCAGCTACAGTCTGGGGTCTTGTTGGGCCGCAGTTTGATCCATTTATGTGTGTTATTCTCAATAAACTGATGTTTAATAAAGTCAGCCTCAGTTTGTCAGTATCATATTAAATTGGTTATGGGGTCATTCCCTTGTTAATTTTCAGCCTCTGTCCTTGCTTGCGTGTTTCAGGGTGAAGCCTCTCGCTACATCTTCCTAAATAAGTTCAGGAAGTTTCTCCAGGAGAACGCCAGCAACAGAGGGGTAAGAACTTCTGTGGCAAGGCAGACGGACAGAAAACCAGTGGACAGTGGAGTACAAGTTCAAGACTCATTGATAATTTTGATTTGCTTCACATCTGCATACATGCATAAAAGTGTGTGTGTGTGTGTGTGTGTGTGTGTGTGTGTGTGTGTGAGAGCAGCACCCGACCGCATTGTGCCCCCCAGAGTACATGGTGTGTTTCCTCCACCGTCTCATAACAGCTGTGAGGACTTACTGGGACGACGGCAAAAGGAAGAGCCCGGGCAGCGTAAACAGTGAAGGTTTGTGTACAATGTGATGATTGTAAATCTTATTTATCTACTGTAGCATATCTGTTATACACATTGTTCTTGTTTTGCTCAATTACAAATCCTTCAAGGTTTTCACTCCTGACTTCAGCTGTAGTTTGGACACACACTATGTCAACTGATGTCTCTATATGTGTCATGCTCAATAATTTGATGTTTTATTCTTATTTTTTTGTTTTGTTTTTCATTATTGACAGCAGTGATGTGATAATTTCATAGTCACCCTTCAAGGAGAAATTAATGAAATCATTAAATTAAATAATCTAAATGTCCATTGGTAAGCATTTTTAAAGAACACACCAAAATGAGCCTGATACATATTTCGACTGTGACACCTTCTTTGATGTCTTGGCTCCTTGCTGGTACTGAGTGAGATGACATGATGCATATAATGCTAACAGTGCTATTTCACATTAAAAACAGTGTGGCACTTTGCAACACTTCATTATTCATGGTGTTTGGTTTATATGTGTAACTTTTTGTTCACGTTTCATTTAACCAACTAGTCTCTGTGTAGTTGACTGCTGCATCACCCAGCACTAATTAGCTGGCTATTCCCCTAGTTGATCCCACCCCTGCTAATGACTGAATGCTAATGTTTACCCCTCTGGCACTCCTCAATAACAAGCCATTATCACGGGTCCTCTCAGAGCTGTTTCATCTTCTATTAGAGACATGCATTAGCCTTCATGCCCTCTGTCATCTCTGCTCTGTAAGAGGTCCGGGACATTGTAAACCTCCCTTGGTATTCATTACTTAATGGAAGATATTAGCTGTTAAACAGCTGTTAAGTCCATGCCCCCATGGCGTGTGTGTGTGTGTGTGTGTGTGTATATATATACATATACTGGATGAGTGTGTCTGCTCACTTGTGCCCTGTGTGTGCACGTTTTCCCCTTTTTCTGCTCATCACCCCAGGGACCAGGCTCATAATAATGGAAAATGGCAGCAAGGACAATTAGACTCCTTGTACGTTTACTGCTCTTGTATAATGAAGGTTGTTTATGATGCGCCTGCTCTTGCTCACTATCTGTTCTTGCCTCCATTCTCTTGTCACTCTTTATCTCTTCCCACTCTGCCTCTTGGCCTTTCTCTGTTTAATTTTCTGCTAATTTTCTTTCCTTTGCCCCATGTCCTCTTTCCTTTATGCCATGGTCTTTCTCTGTCCTTGCCTTTCCTTACTGTTTTCTTCCGTCCTTCCTCTCTCTCCTTTTTTCCTAGGTGCTTTTGCCTCTTCCTTTTCTCCCTGCTATACCCCCTTTTTTGTCATGTGTTTGTTGTCTAATCACCCTCATCCCATATCCCTTCCCCCCTACCCCATCCCTTTCTCCCTCTCTCCCCTCTTTTCCATCCCTCCTTCTTCTTTCTCTCTGCAGAAGCCTATGTCCCTCCTCAGCTCTTCTACAATGGCAAGGTGGACTACTTTGACCTGCAGAGGCTTGGAGGCCTCCTCTCCCACTTAAAGAAAACACTAAAAGGTTGGTATATCTTCAGGATCAACTGGCAATTATCTGAAAATAGCTGAGAAGTTGGTGTTTAATACCTCAATTTGAAAATTAACCCCTTACTGCTCCACCCCTTTCTCCACACCCATTTTCTGGGGAGGGGGCATGGTAGCCAGTCCCATGTTCAATTATGTGTCATAAGGTGTTGCAGCAATTATTTGGTTGATACCATTTGTTACACAGATTTGTTGCAAAATGTAACCATTCTTGCCCTCTCACATTAATATAAAAGGTCAAAAATCCCTCCAAGATATACCTAATGCATGCCTGCAAAGGGAAGACCCATGGGTGCCCATAGAACCCATTTTCATTCAGGTATCTTGAGGTCAGATAAGCAAGGGATGATAGTTTTTCCTTTTCTAAACTTTTGACAAATATTTAGCCCACTTGCTAAAAACCTAGCTTGACATACTTTGCATCAATTGATTCCTAAGGTCATCTTGTTTCATATTATACCAGGATCCTCTAGCTTTAAAACTGACCTCTCTACAGCTTATGAGACAGCATGTTGGCCGGGCCTGCGAGCAGGTCATTGGAACATTAAGAGGTTAATTGTTATTAATGAAGATATTTGAGACCTGAAGAGACCTGTCGTCTTCTCCACCCGAATGAAACAATTACACATTGTTTTCCTTCTGTGAGCAGCAAAATTAGTAGTGCACTGGTGAAGCTCCAGTGAAAACTGCTTATCAAAGAGGAAGGCAAGTTGACGTAAACAAAGCTCAGCAAAAGTTGTTTGTGCAGTGTTACTGAGCTCCACTAGAGGGAGCAATTGGTTTTCGTTCTCACAAACACACACAAGTGCACATTGTTTCCAGGTTTGTGTTTTGAGATAGTGATTTGAAAGGATTTTCAAACCATAACACTTTGACACATTGATCAGATGTTGTTTTACTGTAGCCTTTCCTTTTGCCTGCTTTTTGTGTAACCATGTAGATGCATATGTTGATGTATGTGATGCATGCATTTTTCTTTTTCCTGGGAATATAAAAGACCATTTTGCTCAAGTAAACTACATCAAATATTTTCATTTGTTCTGCTTTATCTAGCTTGCTGCCACTGCCGCTGCCACAATTAAATCTTCAAAAGACAAGCTTTTCCAAAACAGTGTTTTCATGCTTGTGTAATTTAAAATTACTACATGAATTTTTAATAGGATTCATGCATCTTAGTGTCAAGATGTTTCAAGAGACTGGCATCCATGCAGCTTGAATGCTCACTCAAGAGAAAGTGAAAACACTGAAATTGGTTACATGTTGTTTTCACATGGACGCAGCGCTGTGTTTGCGTCCTTGCAAGCATAATGTTGTGAAAGTGATGCGCTGGAGTGCAGTGTTTTGTTGTCATTGTCAGCAGACACAGCCAGACAGGTGTATAATGTGGATTGATAATCCCCAGTGGGCTCTCTCTGCACTGACAATATGCTGTTCATTCAATGCCAAGCATGGCAGGGCGGCATGGCTAGAATAAATTACCAGCCAACAGTGGGTAATTCGTTTAGATTTTTCCTGAGAGAGAGAGATCTGGTCTTTTGTTTTAGATAGAAGAGTGATAATGGAAATTGTATCAGATGCTCCTCAAAAGTTGCCCATTTTTTAATGGGGAGAGAAATTACCAGCAGAAGACATCAAAACAAATAATCTCTCAAAGGCTTATTTAAACAGTCTGTCAGTTGGACACTGAAACGGCTCTTTTAAGTTGCTGCTGGTTCTATGAATAGCCTGTTCTGTTGTGTATAAGGAGATAACGGATATCAAACAACAAGGGAACATATTGTTTATCTTGTTTGCCTGGCTACAGGCAACACATGCAGAAAAACAAAAACAGGACACTACCGCTGTTTGTGATCATCTTGGTATTGAGAAGAGCCACTTAACTAATAAAGCTGTTGCATAAACAGTGTTATTAAGCATGTATGATGCACTTTCACAGTTGATATCCCCACTGTTCCGTGATCCTAACAGGGTTGAGGTTGTTTTTGTTGTCTTTAGTTTTATAGAGACCCGCTGCATCATCACAGACTTTGAGTTATAAAACAGTCTGCTAAGCTGTCAGAAACAGATTAGACACTATCTGTCTTGTTTATGCTCATCATCCACTGACTCAGGGTCTAGGAGCTTGTTATTACACCACTGCCTTGGTACTGACTTGGAGCTGTACTCTACAATATGGCAAGATCAGTTTTGTGACTCTCATCGTCCAGCGAGTCCAGCAGGGTGTTGGTTGTTGTCAGTTCAAACAAAGTGCTTCATTCATACCAAAAGCCCTCTTCACAAATGACTTGGACCTACTGGCTTGTCATATTCCTAGGATCAGCTTTGTGAATATTTTTATCTCACACATGCTGTTTGTTGCCATTCAAAAATAGAGCTGCATTTAGGAAGGGAGCTTGTAATTGGTGATAAGCTGTGACCATCTTGGTGCTGCTTTGGATGGGAAATCCATATCAGATGGGAGGAGGAGTGCTTAGAGGAACTCCTATTCTGCTGTGGACACCAAGCATACTGCTTGGTGTTTGCCAACAGTAGACTGCACTCTCTCTCTCACACACACATAAACACACACTCACAAAACTAGGGAGAGAGAGAATTCAGTGTATTCAGTCAGTTTCGACAAGTATTGATTTTCACGATGATTAATACCCAGCAGGTGGTGGTCATTTCAGAAATTGGCTTGGCCTCAGTGTACAGCGCCAACACGGCATGCACATTAGAGAATTAAGCTGCAACCGCATGAAAGGCTCTAGGCCAGCATGTTTTATTGTTAGTTGTAAACAAAAAACATGTAGTTGAATAGGTCGTTCTTCTAGTGGAATTTTTTTTTGTCATAACTCTGATAACTTCTTATAACATTTTTACTGATTATTTTAAAAAGGTGTGTATTTAAAAACTTCAGAACTGCTGTAAGATTTTTTTTTTTTTCACTTTGACGCTAGGCTAATGACTCAGATTCGAGGGACTGAACCACTGGATGTACAGAAGTGAGAATGGTATCCAACATCTTGTCTCAAAATCCCTTTAACAGAGGAAATGCAGCATGGTTTGATTAAAATGGACCAAATAGGGTCTGTGTAAAAATCCACTGAATCATTCAGCTTTTGAACATGATATTTCTTTTCTGCGCTGCCCCTTTCTTTTTGTTGCTTGAAACAATGCTACACTTAATGTTGATGTTATTTTTGTACGGCAGTAGAAAAAAGTTAAAAAAACAAACAAACCAAAAAAAACATATGCTTACCACCATACCAACCATGCTGAACTCTAAAAGTTATAGCAGTAAGGCTAATGGAGTTTTTAAAGTTTTAAAGTAAAATGACACAAGCTTTTGTAAATTTTTGGGGCTGACCCGTTGACAGTGACTTGTACTTGCTCGCTGCAGCGATAAAGATCCAATGTCTTTCCTGGCATTGAGTTGTGTGCTACATCTTAACAGCCTCCCATATTGTTAGCAGTTGTGTCTGTGTCACTTATCATCCAGCGCCTCAAGTGTATTTGCTGCTGTTGATTCAGAGCATGTGCTCCAATCAGAGCAATACCCGCTGACTCTCATGACTCTCTGTCTTACAGTTATCTGCAATATCAAAACAGTTTGCCACACTCATGGTCGCAGGGCAGTGATTGTGTTGCTTTTCATCAGATGACTCTAGGGGGGTTCAGGCTGTTGTTGTCCATTTCCCTCTAAAGGGAACACTGCAGTCATGAGGCTTCTGGCCCCAGTAGGGATGAAGTTGATCCTGTCCCTCATCCAGATTGATTTGGCCTACCAGCTGAAAGTGATGCCTGACTGGAATGCTAATGTGCTTTGTATAATGAGACTAATCCACGAATATGTTAGTGCATGCATGTCTGTCTTACTCATGCAGCTTACATACAACTGTCACAATTCATTCATTATGGAATGACATGATTTAAGTAAATTTGATATTGGTATTTTACATTAAGTTAGGTCAAATCCATTTGCCCTTATTTTACATTCACACAGTGCTTACTAAGTTTTTTTAATGAGCAAAAGTGTGGCTTGAAAAGTTAAAGGCACTGGTAGTGTTAGAATCACATGATATGTTTGTGAAAAGAAAAGGGCTGCCTGACATTAATTTTTGCTTTTTCAGTCAAAGCTTGAGCATTTTCATATTCTTCAATAAACTACGAGTGTGCGTTATGTGTGTTTTGATGGAGTGTAGGTTTTTCCTGGGCCAGATTGATCCTGACCCTCCGCCAGTGTGCATAATTGCTTTTTCCTGTTCTCTTTCTGTCTTTAGGTTTGTTGTTACTCAGTCACTTCCTTTTTTCTTCCCACTCCTCCTTCATTCTTAGCCTTGTGCTTATTTTCAAACTCTTCTCTCTCTCCCTGCCTCAGTCTTTCTCACTCATTTTCTCCCTCTTTTCATCCAAGTTGTCTCAAGGTGGAATTATACTTATGCAAAGATGCACGTCAATGTCTCTGGAGCTACACAGAGAAGGGTTTTATGGGGAACCGTAGGCCACAGAGGTTTGTAGGGGAGCCACTGCGACAAACAAACAAGGAGCAGATAGAAAAAGCGCCTTGCAGACTTGGTTCGAAAATAAAAAGGCAGTAATGCAATTTCTTTTAACTGGGGGCGAAAATAGATTTGTGTTTCCCGGTTTCTTCTGTGTTTTCTGTATTTTGTGGTGTACTAAATGTGACACTTCCCTTGAGTCAACACGTAACAATCCGTAGGCTACGAGTAAGCATGAACACCGGACAGAGACGTTTCCAAACAGCACCCGTGCATGTTTGCTGATGTGCAGACGGAGCATGTTCCAGCCTTCACTCCTACCCTCCTTGTGTCACACTTCCTTCTTTCTCTCCCTCTTTTCTCATTTGTCATGCGTTTTCTCTCATCAGTATCTCTCCCCACCCTGCTCCACTCTACGTGCATCTAATCAAGCCTTGATTAACACCACCCATCATTTAGCCCTGTAAATCACTAGGCCATTCATCTAGCTAGCTGCTCTCATGATGTGAGGTCATCTGTTGTTAGTGGAGCTTGACCTTATTTATTGATTAGCTTACTGATCAAGTTGGTTGACTGCTAGGCAGGGATTTTTTCCAGTTGCATGAACATGTGAGAGGAAGCCAATAGTTGTTTGGAATTCAACAGACTGGATTATGTTCAATCCCTAGTTATTTATGGGTTCATAGTTTGAGAATCTTCACCACTTTTTAAGGAAGATGTATTGCAGTAGTGTTTGTGCCAATGATTTTCAAAGACAAAATGAATGATGGTTCAATTAGGTCCCCAAGTCATTGTGCCTAAGTTAGTTTATACAACTACAGGATGAGCACATGTAAAAAAGAATTACAATACCTGGATGATGGCCTGCAAAATCATTTGTAGCCTGCAGATTGTTGATATCCAGAGAGACGCACAATGAGTGCAGGAATTGAATATGCCTAAATTCTGAGGTTATTATCACCAGATACAACTAAAAGTAAGAAGTACACAGATCAACAAGAGAGTGCAGTACACAAAATGTCACTGTGTTTTTCTCGAGAATTTATGTAATGGAAAAATGGGAGTTAGATAGATTAAAGCTGAGGATAAAATATAGAAAACCAGTTTTAGGTAACCACAAGGAGAAAAAAAATACTCAGCTCATTTTAAGTGCTTTAAGGTAGTTTTGACCTCACATTTTGATGGAGGGTCTTTATTTTGAGAGTTGTTCACTTCATGTTACCGGGCTGGCCAAGAATGAAATAATCCTTATTTGATAAGATTATTGTCAGTCTGTTTTCGTGTCTGTCTGTCTAGCTGTCTAGCTATCAGCCTTTGTCTTTTGCTGTATTTATCGGGTGACTCAGCCCTGAGAGCTGGTAGACTTGTTTGTGTTGGTGAGTTGATTTTCTCATTCTCATCTTCTTGGCTCAAACCGCCTTCCCATGAACAAAACTGTGCAAACTGTTGTATGACTGTTGTCCAAAACAGCCTTTACTCACATATGGGTCCAGTTCTTCCAAATCTATCGAAATTTTAAAACTTTGAAAATTCATCGAAAATCCGCCTTATTCACTATGTTTCAACTTTAACCAGAAGTGTAGACCTGAATCAGAGAAAACTTGAATACACTAAAGCCTTTTGTAAATCATGATGCCCGTCACTCTGAAGGGAGAAAAAAACAACCTTTTAACTCCTCTGTACTTTGCTCGATTTTCATCACAGTTGCTGTGCACCATATATAGATCTCGACAAGTAGTAAGTGTGCTTTCAAATTTATTCAAATTTTAGTCTTTAGCACAAAATTGGCTGACTTTCAGTGTTACTGTATATATTTTCTGTAATAAATCACCTAATAATTTCCTAATTTGTTTGAAATTAATTTGTGAGAGAGGGGGCATGTGGTAGGTGACTAGATTTCATCCATCTGGTTGACATTTTAACAAATTTCTGTAGTAATTTGTTGTTGTCCTTTTTGCACATTTTTTTAGCTGTGTCATATTAGAAGTGAATAGGAAATGAGCATGCCAAAGAAATCATTTACAAAACAGCCACTTTCAAAACTAAAAATATGATACATTGCAGCCTAATAGAAATGGTGAAGTTCATCATTCCATTGTGTTCCAAAACTGTAAGCCTAAAACAATTTTTGGTCTGTCCATTGCACAACTGCAGTGCACCTTCTTAAGATCAGAAACACACAAAACATGTATGAATGTAAATATTACTGCAGACAGGGCTACTTACAAATGATTTAACAACTTGAAAAAAATCATGAAATTAATTTTAGGAAAAGATGAGACAGTAGATAATATTTGTTGAATTTTATGAGCTAGTTTTTTAAAGTCCCCCCCATTTTTAAAATTTTTTTTTTTAAACCTTTTCAGTTGTCTGTTTAATTCAAAAGAAAATAGAGCATTTAAAAAACAGTCAGAGTTCAGAGTAACAACTTTCAAAATAACTAATCATTTTTTTTCTTTTTCCCCCCCAGAAAAATCATTAGGGTGAGGGTATTTTTTTTCTCAGATTTTACTCATCAACAATGGCTGTATAGATTTCCTTTGTTGGTGCCATGACTAAATTCCTAAACTGAGCACAATTGCCATATTGCTGCTTGCAGCCTGTATGCTGTCTGTTTTTCTGTCTCTGTGGTTTTCCGAAACACGGGAAGGCTATTTAGCCCGCTAGCAATGTGGTTTGAAGTTCTGGGTCAGGATTTCTTTTCATCTGTTTATTTTTGGTCCAAAACATTTAGCGGAGAAGAAGCCTGTAGGTTCTGATAAACTTCCTTTCAGGAGCAGTCAAGCTGGCCACTTGGGAGAAAAAAACAAAAAAAATTGAGGCCATGGGTTCAGTAGACCCTGTCCTGTTGATGAAAGGACTGCTGCTTCCTGTATAAAGGTAGAGCATGTCTGTTTTATATTGGTAGAAAACCTGGATATTATTTGGACTTAAGTAGGTCACAGAGGTGTACAGTGTACAGCCCGAATGACGGTTGTCTGTCTGTTAAGCTTTTGATGTCTTTTCTGTAATGTTTTATTTTTGTTCCTGAGTTTTTGTATGAAAGTTGCTTTATCAAACTGTCAGAATGATGTAATTCTGTTTCAGATCTTTGTCCACATCAAGAAAAATCTTATTTTCCCTCTTCTTTTATTAAATAGGTGCGCCTGCTTGAAAATGAAAATGTTGGATGGAAGTGAAGCATTGCTTTTATATGGTTTATTTGTCCCTACCAGATGACCTTGCCAGTAAAGCCAACATCATCATTGACCCTGCAGAGATCCAGGCCACATCTATGGATGACTTGGATGAGGATGAAGAGAGCGGAGCAGCACAGGTTTGTGTTTGCATGCATATGTGTAACTGTGCTTTTGTGTCTGTGTGTTTGTATGAGTTTGTGCTTTACTGGCAGTAGGGATGCACTGATCCACTTTTCTTCAGTTCTGATCTAATACCCAGGCTTTGGGTATCGGCCAATACCAAGTACCAATCTGATACAAGGGCTCTTTTTCCTTGATTATTATTTATTATTAATGTTATTGTCTTTGTTATTGTTGGTATTAATATGCAAGGTTACAAGAGGCTGTAGTAACCCACACAAAACAAAAATACACAAAAATGCATTAATTTAAATGTATTCCAAAACAATTTATTAGAACTGTAGGTTAAGTCGCTTCACATACAAAGGTGTAAGAGGTGCCATGTAATCAGCACAGTGCATCTGGGAGGGCATTGCCAAGGAAGCAGAAAACCTCAGCCAGGCTGACATTCTGTTGTGGAGGCAGTAGTAGTTGATTAACTACAGAAATATTGTGGAAATACTACAGGTGGCATTGTGGGTACGTGTATATTGAGTATCTGTCCGTGGATTGGTAACATGAGTCTGATATATGATCCGTGCATTATGTCTGGATCAGCGTAGATGTCTGATACCAATACTGGTGCCGGTATCAGATTCCTCTTTATCTAGCAGGCTGTGTGTGTTATCATTTATCAGTCAGATATGGGTTACATGGCATGGTCTGTTTTTATTGTGTTGCATGAAATTATGGTATTTACAGCATTATTATCAGTAACAGGACAGTTGTTGTTCATGTTAGCTGTCAGTCAAAGAAAAGTCTGCAAAATTTAAGTTAAAATAGTCTAAATTTTCTGATGGTCTTTGTATCTTAATATGTTGGAACCCTGCGCTTCCAGTGATCGCAAACATAGGCTAAAATTTATTCGCAAATACTATGGAACCCAGTGTTTTCATTATACATGTATTTTCCCTCCCCCCCTCCATGATGTGTATTTGGATACATCACTGTTTTGGAGTTGGGGCTGTAAAATGATATTTCTATGGGGTAAGACCATGTGTGCGCATGCAAGTTAATACAGTATCTTTTAATGACAGAGACCATTTGGTGCAGCAGCTATGGGTGGAGCTCTGGCCCGGCCCAGCTGGCTTAGTTCTCCTACTCTTGGCCGTGCTAACCGGTTCCTCAGCACGGCTGCCGTCAGTCTCATGACTCCCAGAAGACCGTTGGCGCCGCCTGAAAAAGTTAAAGTTCGCACCCTCGCTGTGGAGCAGAGGACTGAGGAGGACAGTAAGTGACTGATGACTTTTCTCTGTTTGATTGAACAGACATAGCCTCTTCTCTAAAAGCTTTTCATATGAAAATGTCAACAATTTGGGCTACAACAGAGAGATAAACACCCATTATTTAATACCCTGTAGATTTACCCTGTTTGCTTGAATTGATTTCACATTTATTTGCTCCCTGATGGTATTTGTCAGCACACAGGAGATGACAAATTTATGTGAAATACAAAAATGTCTCCTAAGCAGAGAGAGCATGTGTTCCATTAAGAGAAAGTTGGATTCACACAATAGATCTTTTGCCTCTTTTGTAGAGTACCTTGCATACCCTTTAACATTTGGTAATATAATGCATTTTTTTCCACTATTTTCTCTGCTACCTGCCACAATAAAGAAATTTAGTGATGAGCAGTTTACCGACATCACATTAATGAAGTCCATAAGTCTCCTTTGCATTTTTTAGCTCATTTACTACCCTGCACACACATTTTACATTACTACTGACCATTTTGGCAGGCATCCGTTCCCATTAATTTCATTGAAACATGAAAATCAACTTGCAGAGATTTGAAACTTGCCAGGGATTGCCACAGTTGGATGACAGTTATCCAAACCAAATGGGTGAAACAATCTCATACCGCTTCCAAACAACCTCTCACCTCCGGTCACTTTTGTTGTAGAGCGGTAGACATTGCCAAGGGTGATTGATTATTGTAGTCTTTGCTCTACTGCTTTTTCTTTTTCCCCCCTCTCCTCTTCCTCTTTAACCTGAAGTTGAAGGAAGCCATGGCAACGATGGCCTGTTGCTTGGGCGACCATTGGAAGAGCCAGATCAGCCAATTGCAGAGAAGTCTCTTTTGGAGATCGTTGATGGGATTGTGATGATGTATAACCTGAGCGTGCATCAGCAGCTGGGCAAGGTGTGTTTTCTCTGGGCATGCAAATGTGCATTGGTTTATCCTAATGTCCACTTGCCTGTCTCTATTGAGTTAATCTGCAGCCCCAACCCACAGATACTTCACACTCAAGGAAAACAATATATTCCATTGCCAGTAGACTGGACAAGCCATTGATGGCAGATCTCAGGTGTTTTTAAATCCAGCTGGTAGTTGTAAGGTCCTGATAAAAGGTTTTTCAAGCAAACTGCCCATTTAAGATGCTTGTTAAGTGTGTACCCAGATTTGAATTGTACATGTAAACCTGTTGTAACTTTAAAGGCCAGCTCCCCCCTAAAAACCAATGTAAACAACCCTTCATCAGCTCTTGAACACAAACAGTTTGAATGCTTGAGATTATAAAATGTTCATGCGTTGACTAGGTTTTATTTGAACACCATATTGAGCAATACATTTTACCTACACCAAGCGAGCAGCTGTCTGATAGATGCACAAAAGGTTAATGCTGAATATTTTATTCATATATTCAGAGTCTGACCTTAAGGTCCACAGGCTGCTTGCACTGCAAAAAGCTTTTAACGGGTGAAGATAAGATGTGGTTGGTCGGAGTCATTACATTTTCAAATGCCTTACACTCAGGGGATTGATTTCCTTTATAGAGGACAAATCTAATTGCTTGACAGCAACTAGATTTTGTCAGCTTTTTCATGACAAAGCTCATAGCTCATTGTATATAGTCATTACATGCAATCCTTGTCCTGCTCCACTAGTCTAACTGGGTTGGTCATGTACCCAAGCCTGCGTTTTTCTGCAACTATAACATTTAAGTTATGGGCCAGCCAGTCTAGAGTACAAGTTAGTTTAACAGTTTCAGTTGAGCAGCTGAAGTGCTGCTTAGACCCAGTGTTTGAACTTACAGAACAATCTGCCTTCAAGGTTAGCATCTTGTTCAACATGACAGGTGTCCAAAAGCAGATTTACTCAGTCTGATACCAACCCAAGCATTTGAACTATCACAGACATGTTATGCTTATGACAAAAAGTCCAAGACAGATGCACACGTGAAGGAGAGAACTTTATTCCAAGTCAATAGCAGATAGTGATCTCAGGCCAGAGCTGAATGTTGGACCTAGAGGGTGAGAAATAGTCAGTGAAGTTGTTTACAATGCTCAGGTTTATCATGAATCAGTTCAGTTACCTGTCTTATCCTTAGTAGCCACCTTTAGCAGGTTGTTTTGGACTCGCACTGCTGGTGTCGACTGCCATGTGATACGGTGACTGGACCTCTCCAGGCGTGTAAGTAGTTTGGGAGAAGACAGCTCTTCCTCGTTGGTAGCTTGAGCGAGAGCTGAATGAGGAGACTGGCTCCAGATCAGACACATCACTAAAAACTGGCTCAGGGCTCTCCTCCCAGTCCCCTTCGCTAGTGACCTCAATGACATAGCCACTGCTTCCATCCACAGAACCATAGTTAGAGTGTCCAGTGCTTTCAAAACTTGACATATCAGGGACTTCATGAAAACCCACACTGCTGTACTCACTTGCATCAGTGGCTGCAAAGCCACCATCTTGCCCTTTCTCAGCTCCTGAGTAGCTGCTGCCAACATTTGAGCCATAGAAATTGCCTTCGAGCAGTCTTGTCTCACTGTCATATGCACTACGCTGAGGGGAATTGTAGCCTTCACCCTAGGAAACATACAGACCACCATAGCCTTCATCCTGGGATGAAGGAAAATTGTCAAACTCACTACCCATACCATAGATATGGTCATGACCACTGAAAGCCATAGAAGCATCACTGCCCTCATAACGCACAGGCCCATACCAACTGCTAGGTTCTTCAAAACCTGATTGACTGCTAGCCTGGTAAGAGTTAGAAGGCCCTTTACCATGTAAAAGCCCAGAGCTACTCGGCTGGCTGCTGGGATTCTCCAGTGATAGCTATTGTCTGAGGAAGAGGGGTAGCTTTTAGAGACAGGCCCTGCATTTCCCATGCCAAGGTTGGTGGAGCCAGCTGGTCTGAGAGATGACTGGCTGGAGCTTAGCTTCTCACTGGGATTCTGAGAGCCAGGGAGCTGGACATGATCCCTAGAGCTGGGGTAGGACAGGGCTGGTAGAGGGGAGCTGCTGTCAGGTTTGCCAGACCTTTGATAGCCAGGGGGAAACAGCTGGCTAGTCAAGTCTCTGGACATGGAAACAGGGTTGTTTGAGACAAATAAGATAGAAATTAATTTTAAAAGCTAGCTGTTCAGGATTACGATTCCTGAACCCAGTGTACCTATAGGAGGTATGAAAGATTTTTCAATTCTAAAACAAGTTGCACTGCCAATCAGCAGGCATGAAATCCATAACACCCTGCAGAGACAAGAGTTGAACAAACCAACATAAAACAACCCAATGCAAAACATAAAACCAAAGTCAATGCAGCTTACCTTAAGGAATGTTCATTAAGTACAGCCATTTTGTTCTGAAATTCAGCTGTAGCTGGCTCAAACACTTTACTGAACAAACCCCCCTGCTATACTGCTTCATCAGCCATGTGCTCCTTATAAAGGATCCTCCAAACCACCACCTACCAGTTGATGGCTGATTGGCAACAGCTGTTGGCAGAAAAGACTGGGGTGTGTCAGTTAAGCTAACAGTGGTAACTTGGCCCACTGATGTCCATTGAAGACTGAGGCTACGTTTACACGTAGTCGGGTATTTTGAGAAACGAATATTTCCCTCCCTCCGTTTTCCAAAATAACAGCGTGCACACGGCATCGTTTTCAAAAAAGTTTCCGTTTACATCAACCCGCATAAATACGCCGTTGAGCACCATCATAACAACCCCAAGCCTATGGGCGGCGGGGTAGGAAGAAGGAGAAAACCATGCAAGCCAATCAGAAGCCAAACCTGACAGCAGTCCACCCAGGTCGGACCCAAGCGATGCTGGCGGTGCCGCTGGCTGGCTCTCTGTGTTGGAGGGAGGAGACTGACCTCCGAGCCCTTATTCATCTCTGCTCCTCTATATAAAAAAGCTGCTGTAATTGAAAATGCAAACATATGGACAGAAATGCGACTGCTACTGTGAATGCATCCATGATCATCACCATTATAGACATAATTTACGTATATCATGTCTATGATCACCATAGCCAAATGTAAACATTGTGCGCACTTTTGGCACGTGACGTCGGCTGCCTGAAACTCTGTATTTCTCAGTTTTTCTCAGTTTACATGCAAACGCGAAACAGGAGTTTTCCTAAATCTCCACTTTTGCCGGAGTTTTTAGAAAGAATCGTTTTCAGAGGCGAATTCGCCGTTTGCGTGTAAACAAAGGGCACAAACGAAGGGAAATGTCGCCGTTTTTAAAAATACCCGTGTACGTGTAAACGTATCCTGAGTATACCCAGGTTTTCATCCTTTTTGTTGTTGAAGTTGTGATTATTTGTGAAATCAGTTGTGTAGTGTTGTGTTAAGTTCAGATATCAACCCATGTAGTTTTGGTCCTATCTCCTTCCTTGCTCAGAGAAATTATTGATTCCTCTGTGACTAAGTAAAAGTCCAAGCTTCATTATAATGCATAAACTACTGCTGCTTTTATCAGGGAATTTTCTACTGATGAAAGGGGTGAAGGGTTTGTTGGTACACAGAAGGAAAAAAAACAAAGTTTGTCACTGGGCAACTTGTATCTTAAAAAAAAAGCTACTCTTAGTGAGCGAGAAAAGCAAACTTGTTATGACAAAAAGAGAAATGAAGACTTAAACTGCAAAACAAAGGAAACACAGACTGATCCGTGGTGGCTCAGCACCACATTATCAGACAATATAGTTCTTCAGTTTAGCTGCCCCATCTCTCTATTACTCTGTGTATCTTGGGTTTACTCAGTAAATCAAGGCTCATTCGGAATTCAACCCATGTCTGTCTGTCTCTTTCAGCTCAGAGCCAGTAATGTGTCTCTAACATTTTCCATTGATTATGCTCTCTCTGTGGGTAACTTTTACCCAAGACAACCAGAGTAGGCTCATCTTTATAATCATCTTTATAGCATCATTATAGAAGAAGTATTTTAAGTGCGGAGGAGTCGTGCTGGAAGAGAGCTGCTACTTTCCTATTTTCCATTTCCTTGCTTCTACAAACTTTTTACTACTGTAATATCAGTGCCAGGTCCTTCTTTTGAAGATGAGGAAATAGATTCAGAACAATGTATGTTTATAGCAATAGGATGGGAGTCAGTTCTTTACTTCTTTCTAGATTTATTAAGATGAATCACAGAGAACATTTTGTTGCTGTTTGATGGGAAGAAATTATACTTGAGCAGTTTCAGTATACATTTACTGCCTTTGGAAGGCTATCCATTCTTTTGAAGTGATAAACAAGATGTTAAAGTCAACAAATAACCAGTGAGCTGATGGAGTGAAATGGAGTGACATGATCTTCTTAGCTAGCACCAGCTATAATCCTTGCCACTGCATTCTCTATAAGCTGTAGATGTTGAAATGGCTATTCATTTAATGAACCAAAAAAAGATTTATAGTTACGGACATGCAAAGTATATGACAGCATGTTCTTGGTAAGTGATTGAAGTTTCTCTCTTCTCCCAAATGAGTCTCAGTGGTGTTCTGTTAAAACAAAACAAAACAAAAAAAAAACCCTCTCTGTATTTCCAGCATCTCCTTTTAGGCACTGCAGTGGAATGCCTTTGGCTGGATTTGTTCACTGAAATGCAAATGGAATTTCTGATTAGGGTGGAAATTTTGTAAGTTATGTGGCCAATCATAAAAAGGCCGTTCATAGCATTCCAAGTCTAATTACAAATTTAATTAATAATATTAATATCCCCCATTTCTGTTCTTAGGGCTTAAATAATATTCCTTTGTAACCTGTCATGTTTTTATAGCCTTACAGTGAAGAGTCAGTTGTGTATGCATGTGTGTTGCATTTCACTGCTAGAGGTTTCCCCATACTTTATATTCACTCCTCTGTCACTCTTGAGGAGGTGCCATGATTACAGCACAGCTAGAGCCTGGGGTAGTTAAGAGAATATGTGCATGAGTGTGTGGGTGCATATTATGCATACATGCCCCTCTATGTTAAATGTATATTATGCATATTATGCATACATGCCCCTCTATGTTAAATGTCCTTCTGTCTTTCTCAGAATTGTGATGTCTCAGTTTTACTCTTGATTATTTTAGGACTTTGTACACATAGCTCCCATTAATTCCTAATGGGAATTACTGATATATATATATGTATATATATATATATATATATATATATATATATATATACACACACACACACACACACACACACACACTTTTTTTTCCTGTTCTGGTTTCCTGATTACATCCCTGCTGTGTGTGAATGTGGTTCAGTGATTGCACGTCTCTCTTGCTTTCATTCTTCCAGTAATCTTTCCAATTTCTGGTCTAGTGCTGAAGCAGAAATTGGCTTTTGCGAGTGCCAGGCATCTTGACCTTTCTGATATTGCTATGTCCTTTCTCTAATTTAAAGGTATAATCCGCAAGTGATGAAAATACCTTAGTCTTCCTACTTCCGTGGATCTACTATAACACCATGTGGTGCAATGACCATTGCTGTATCTGGAAAGTTACGGATCACTGTTTTAAGGAAATGTGTCTTTTTACTCTGCAGGCGGTCCATCTCTACCATTTGATTGGTCATCATGTAGACTTACTGTTGCCTTAAGCTGTTTCACATGAATCTCACAAAGTAAAACATATTGATCAACAAACAAGAGGCTTCAGTTTTGTTGTTGCTAAAAAGTCATTCAGTATTGGGTTTAACAGAAAAATACTAATATTTCCATTAAGTCAATAGGCCAAGATATATTCTGCTTAATGGGGTGTTCTGACAGTGTGGATAGACAGTCATTGTCCCATTGTGTGGGCAGTAATTTTTTGGATTTAGTATTTTTTTTTTTTTTTTTACCCAGAAATAAACACAAACTCTTAGTGCTACAAGTTGATCAATGTATATTCATTGGTGGTTTTAGCATTTTATTCATCCAGTCGACCTTGTCTTAGTAACATACATAGCCCTGGTGAAAGCCAACATTTGTCGGAATTGCATCACATGTAGTGGCTAGAGTCAGAGTTCAATATAGTATGTGCAGACATGTGTCTTGATGGAATTTCTGTAGACACATTTTGACAGTAGCATTTCAGAGCTAATAAATATCATGGTGCAAAGACAGTGATCAGTGCATGAAAATAAACACTTTGCAAAATTGCACAATAAAGATAAGAATAGTTTAGAAAATACAATGTTTATCACAATACATACAACCATGTATGTGGTTCTAACACCATGTTCATTTCACATATTGTGATGGTAGTTGCTTTGAAGAATAATCTTATCATTCAGAGTGATATGGCCTAGTTGGTCATGGTCATGCCCGGCTACCATCAGCATTAAATATAATGAATACTGTTGACTAGTCAAGATATTCAGAGCTGGAAAAAGTATATAATATTAAAATGGAAAATCTGTAAGAACCCTTATATGAGTATGTGTCTTTGCCCTTCCAGATGGTGGTGGTGTCAGATGATGTTCATGAATATGCTGTGGCACTGAAGGACACAGAGGAGAAGATAGCACGATGCCCTGCAAGAGTAAGCACAATATTTTCAGAGATTAGTGCCTTGCTTAGAGAGACTTGAATATTAGTCATTATCAGTCAAAGTATCTATGGTCATGTACAGCAGTGGTGACTAACTTTTGCGTGGTTCAGTCAATTGCAGAAAGGATGGAAGAAGGGCAGAAATAAATTAATTAGTGTTTGTTCTGTCTTGCAACACATTTGCGCTATGCCCCGTTATCCAGTGCATTTGTAGATTCCTATCTCAACTACATTTTTTTATGTTCTTGGTGAACCATTTAAAAATCTAGTATTTTGTGTGTGTTTTTAAGGCTGTATCCTCTCCCACACATTTTTCTATTGAGACTTTGTAATGTAAACAGGGACAGAGAGTGCCAAGAAAGCTTGTAGTACCTGCTGATATCATGTGGAAAGTCCCTGAGTGAAACATAAATATCAAGTCTATACACTGTGGTTTTTGGTCATTTGTTCAGAGGCCAGACATTCTGGAGGAGCTTCAGAAAAGCCAGAAGGTTTTTGCTGAGAAGCTCAACCACCTCAGTAGGAGACTGGCCTGGATCAACGCCACCATCTACTCCAAGGTGATTTAGTCTCATGTAGTTTGCATGTTCATGTGCATGTACGGCCTGTGTTTGAGTAATTTAGTCTTAGAATCTCAACCTGTTTTTTTGCTCTTAGTTGCTGTATTTGTATGTATTACTCTCTCCCACTCATTCCATCCATGTCTGCCTTTCTGTCTCTAGGAGAAGATGTTGGATGTGTACTGGCTGCTTCGTGTGTGTATCAGGACGATTGAACATGCTGACAACACAGGCTCCTTGTTTGCCTTTGCTCCAGAGTTCTACCTCAATGTAGCCATGAATGCATACAGCGCACTCAAGAACTATTTTAGCCCTGCAAACAGCATGGAAGAACTACCAGGTAATACATAGAAACTAATTATCACACTGATACCCTAACCAGTAATACCATCTAGCATTTGAAAGCTCTTTCTTTTTTTAATTTAAAGAGTTCCGAAACACACATTTCATCCTATTTCTGCCTGCTGCACATTATGAAAGATGCGAGCACATGGGGTAGAACAGTGAGTGTGGGTCCCAGCATAGATGCATTCATTTCTCAGTAGAAAAGGATCGGAATTTCTGAATTATACAATGTAGACACAATTTCTATATCCATTAAGCCCTCTAAACCCCACTGGCCATGATGCCCTGGAGAAGCGACAGTAACTGGAGAAGAGTAGCAGCCTTCTTAAGCCCTGTTTGCACTGAACTAGTATTACCTGGGGACCTCATGTGATTTAGATATTACCCACTCACATTTGTGTTTCATGCAGCAAACTTACACGGGATAAACAAAATCTGTATTTCACTTAAATTTACTGACATTATCCCCCTGGATATGATTAGAAATGTCAAGCCTCCACGTAACTAAAAGCATCTGTATTGAGCCTGTTGAAAGATAGAAAAATGCTCCTTCCTGCACACTGCCATGCATGTCATCAATCCCATTGTCTTTCAAGATTTCACCATTCTGATGGATTTGAGTTTGCTCTTGAATGGGTCTCCATGCTGTGTTGCTTGATGAGCCTTGTGTATTTACACCCAAATTGCTGTCATAACTTTAATTTATAATTTCCACTGCAGACTCCATAATTCTCAGAAGGAAAAGTGGCAGAAAAAAGGTGAAGAGAAAACAAAAACTTTGATTAAAAAAAAAAAAATACAACCCCAAATTACTGAGATACTGAGTGACACAGGACTAATGTAATCCAATGACCTTTGTGTTTTCTGAAATATGGTTGGTAATATGCACTGGAGTTTTTACTTCACAAATTGCAGACATGGCCCATTTGCAGGGTATTAAGATCACAGATGACCTCTGCTATTGTTATATATTATGATAGGTCCCAAGGTAATACTTGTCCCATGCAGATTGGGGTTTACCTACCTGACAATGATGAGAATCACTCTCCAAAAACAAAAGGCACCACACAGAATGTAGGATGACTGAAATATTGATTATGGCTTTGTAGCCTGTCAAGGACCAGATGGTGTGTTCTTTGCCTGTTAGTTGGCAGGTGGTAACGTTAGATTGACCAGAAATTTATATGACATGTAACGTCTGTCAAATACCAATACATTTTATTGCTTTGTATTGATTGAAATAAAATGTTTCACAGATAAATATAGAGCAGATATAGAATTCATTGTAATGATTTATGTGCTTTGACAGCTAAAATTTTATCTCACATATTAATGATTTGTCTCAAGTCAAATACTACTTCTACATGAGGGTCCTTGATTGAAAAAGTTTGGGAACCCCTGGGTTTGAGAATGAGAGGGAAATGTGGTTGGGTTTCTGCAAGAGAGGGACATACCCCAGATCCTCTGGTTCTCATACCCACCCACTTGTTGAGCCTGAACTATGAAAGATGACACTGTTGTGCTGAGTGTCACAGCACTTTCACTACTCAGGGGTCTTTTGAGGTATCTGGATGTGATATTAAACCAAGATTTAGAGCTTTATCAAACTGAACTGCTACAGCCCCCACAGCTCAGGGCTTCAGGGCAATAGCTGGGATTCATATCTTCATCATCAACTCTGGCAGAATCTTAGTCCTGTTTGTTGACTATGGTGTGGTGTAGTGGTAGGCAATATAGCCAGTAGTTTTTTTCAGCAGTAATGGTATATGTATGACAGTATAGGCAGTTCCAGTATTTCTATTTGGAGACTGGTTTACAAATGAAAGAACTCTGAAAATGCCTATTTTTTGGCTTAAAGTAACAGTCAAGTTAATTGAATACTTTTAGAAAAAAAGTATCCTATGATAGTTCTGGAGCATTTTATTTGGACCATTAACTCAATGGTAAAATGGAGACAAAAGTAAATTAATAAAATAAAATTATTAACCACTTGCATAATGAATAAATAGCTCTTGTAAAAATGACAATAATTCTGCTCCTTTGTATATGAAATTTCAATATTTATGAAATGCCAAGGAGTCAGTTTTGTACCAGTCGGAGTTCTTGTACATTGTAATTACGCTGACTTTGTTCCCGCTAGGTGTTTACAATACACAGCTCACTCTTCTTCTCCGTGTCTCCTTTCGGGCAAATATACATAACATGATGCATGTGAAGTGGCCCCAGTTTTGCAAGTAGGAGCACTGAATGGAGGCAGATAGGACATCGTGACCCAGTTCCATTTGTTTTAATGCTTAACTGCTTTAGAAACTGTTTTGACTTGGAAAAAAAATTAATTCAGTCAGAAATTGTGAATTTTTTTTTTTTTTTGGCAAATTTTTTATCACCATGCTGACCTTGAATGAATACATTGTCCTTATATTAGACATATTTAAATTTATTTAAGGTGGAAAAACACTTGATTAAGCCTGTCATCATTTAAGTAAAAGACAGAGAAAAATGGTGTACCTCTACATTTTTAATCAAAAGTCTGGAATAACTTTGTTTTTGTTTGCATACAGCAAACCATGGGGCATGGTTCAGTTCAGTTCAGTTCAGTTCTTTATTGTCCCTCAAGGGGAAATTTGGTTTGCAGAGCAATACAGCATACCAGGAACAGTCATGACAATCAAGACAATGACATCAACAATCACAACCACAATACAATCATGAATAAAATGGATAAAATCAAGCTGTCCATAGAAATAAACAGTAAAAAGAATTATGACAATACTAATAATTAAGTTTCAGGACCTAATGGAGTGCTTTTAGTCAATGCAGGCAAATTGACTAACTCCGTCAAGGCTCAGTGCAAAATAAGAAGCTTATTGCACTAGGAATAAAAGAAAATTATACGTAATGCTTCTGACCCTGGAGAACCTATATCACCGCGCAGAAGGAAGAAGAACAAATTCTTCTAGAAGTGGGTGGTCAGGGTTTGCCAAAATTGACTGCGCCTTCCACAGGACTTGTCGATTATAGATATCTGACAGTGAAAGCTGTTGTGTGCCAATAATCTTGCTGGCTACCTTGACAATATCTGACAGGCGATTTTTGTTCTGCACCGTGAGGTTACCATACCAGCCAATAATACAGAATGTTAAAATAGATTCAATAAAAGATTTGTAAAATAAAACCATCAGAGTCTTATCCACATTAAAAGTGTTTAGTTTGTGCAGAAAATAAAGTCTCTGCAAGCCCTTTTTGCAGATTGCAGACGTGTTGAGGTCAAAGTTTAAGTTTTTATTGATCACTGTACCCAGGTATTTATAGTGCTCTACTGTCTCAACATGTCAGCCTTTAATAGTGGTCGGAAGGGTAGAGGGAGAGTTTTTGCTAAAGTCAATGGCCATGTCTTTAGTTTTTAACTTCAGAAAGCGATTGTCACACCACTCTACAAATTCTTCCAAGACTGGTCCATGATTGACCTCTCGAATTTCACAAGATGCCTGTCATTGTGTTTGCTCCTACAATCATTACTGTAAAGAATATACAATAAAGGAGACAGGACACACCCCTGTGGTGACCCTGTGGATGACAGCTGCTTCTGGGAAAAAACACCGTTAATCCTGACTACCTGCGGCCGACAAGTTAAAAAAATCCAACACCCATTTCACCAGTCCAGCATCAAGATTCCAATCTGACAATAGTTTGTTGACTAAAACATGTGGCTGGATTGTATTAAAAGCTGAAATCCAAAAATAAAAGCCTGACGTGTTTGCTGTATGCAAACCATGCCACTGAGAGGTAAGTATTGTGGTAATGTAACCAACTTGTGAGCCCATGTTGCCCATAGTAGGTTAAGATTACTCACGTTTGTTGCTTCACTGGTTGGTTTCTATCTTGAGGCCTGCAAATATGTTAAGAGCTCAATGTAAATTTGAATTTGATTTGAATATAATATCAAATTGTAATACTTACAGAATAAAAATAATTAAAAAAAAATTTTGCAATACATATCAAAACCGCGCCCAGATATCGCCAATTGTATCGTATTGGGGATTCCTGCTGATTTCCATCCCCAGAACTGTACTGCTAAATCTCTACCTGTATACAGTGTGTACCAATACACTGCCCACCACTAGCATGGTGAATAACAAGATCACGGATGAACTGTAGGAATACGACTGTCTAAATTAGCTGATGTAATAAATAGTATCAAACTTTTAAATTTTAAATATGAGCAAAAAAAAAGCTCAGTCGCATAGCTGTAAAAATGAGCTGGCAGCCCTCACACTAATGAATCCACCCATCTGTAGTTTGGGGCAGCAACAGTTTTTCACTTGGGTCAGATTTTTATGCACTCAGTACAGTAGTAGTTCAGATATTTTATTACTGCATCTCAGTGATTGTGGTGGAGCCAGGAGTCCAGCTGGAGGACAGGAAAATAATTGTTTTCTCCCTTAGGAACAGCTGAATGATGGTATCTTAGCAATGTTCAACTCACTCCGAAGTTACATACATTTATATAGAAGGCTTACGATGAAGTTCAAGCTCCCAAAATGTGACATAGTTTTTAAGTTCACTTGAACCACCTGCTCGCAACGGCTAACTAACTAACTAGTAAACTACAAATTCCTGGAGCAAATGAACATCAAATCTGCAAGTCTCTGAATGCACCTCCTCATGAATTACTCCCAAATGAGTATACACAAACACAGAGCATATTTAATGTGCTCAGTTGTTATTTTCACTTGAACAGTGAACCCTCATTTCTTCTGTCATTCTTCTTCTGTCATCTCACATGCAAGTTGCTGTTTCAGCATGTTGGAAGTGTGTGCTAAAGTTGAATTCAGGTCAGCTTTAACTTGTGCTGTCGGGCAAAGACTAACATGCCTTCAATTTTTTTTTCTTTTTTTTTTTGCACACAAGCACAATTCCATTTGTGTATGTTACCTAACTCACTGTTTTTTCTTATACCTGCAGGCTACGAAGAAACCCTGACTCAACTAGCTGCTATCCTTGCCAAGCACTTTGCAGACCCACGCATTGTTGGGACAGGTGAAACACACACACACACACACACACACACACACAGTAATGATGGGGCTCTCTCTTGTCCGAAGGTCTCTGTCTCTTTTCTGTCTTGATGTTTATATACATTATTATCTCTTTTCCATGTCTCCTTTAATTTGTTTTTATTCCTCTGTCTGTTTATTTTTATTCCCCTTTTAAAATATTTCATTTTCTTTCTCTGTCTCTCCCTCCTTTCCCATTTCCTTTTCTGTATTTCATTTTTTCCCCTTTTTGTTTCCCACTTCTTCCGTTTCCAGTTCTTCACCATATTCCTAATATGGTATCCATCCCTGTAAACAGGACAAGAGCCTCCTGTTACTGCTGCAATTCTCCCAGCAACACCAAACTAATATTTAGCTGGCTTTACATGTATTTTTTTATCAACAGAAACTTCTCTAACTGATTATGTATTTGGCAGCTGCTCACATTTTTACTTTGCAGTAATTTCAGACATAAAAGTCATACAGCTTGAAGCTTAGGCCTATATCATTAGGATAATTTAGAAGAAATATGTTTACTTGCCCTTTTTCCTCTTTGCAAGAATAGTTTCTGAGTTTGTAGCTCTTTTTACTTTGAAATACAGTAATCAGCACTTGCAGAACTGTCTTAACGTGTGCTAACCCAAGTACAGTTGTTTTGTAGGCTACAACTTTTTTATGTGTGTGACAAAAAAAAACTGACACATCATACAGTTCACACTCTATAGAATTTCCATAATGGTAATATTAATTTTCACAAGTGAGAGTATGCCAAGTCTTTATATTTGGTCTTTTTCATTGTAACTAATGGCAAAGTGCTACTCTCTATGGTGTGATATTGTTTCTTCTATTGAAAATGTCTGTTTAAAATGTGACTTTTTTTTTTGTTTTTGATGGATTTTGATTGAGAGCTTGCATCTGTGTGTGGGTTCAGTGTCTGTGTGCATGTATTTATGTATGCACTGGGTATACCAGGAGGCTGTGACTCAGTCTGTCACGATGAAGCTGGGGTTATCAGACACCTGGTTCTATCATAGTCTCATCACATCACATGGGTCTCTCAGTCTGAAGATCTTTGAGTTACATCGGTCCAGCCAGGCTCCTTAACAAAATCACTGCTAACAAACTTGCCAAAGTGGGCATAACAAGGGTATAAAAGGCAGCTTACCCATATTGATATACTGTTCAAAGTGTCTGGGTGCATAGAGCAGAGCCTTAGCCAGTGTGTGTTTATGAGATAAACGGGAGCAGTAGCTGGACCAAAGTACTTCCTACTAATGCATTATCTCTTCCTGGTAGCCCCACTTGATGCAGTTCCCAATGTGCCCATAAAGATAACCTTTTGTAACAGAGGGGTTGGTAATGGCCAGTAAAATAAGGCTTATAGCACTGTGGTCTGACTTACAGTGTTTAGCGAGCATGCTCTCTCTGTTCATGTTGTTATTTGCTGCATCATGCCGCAGCCTGGGTCTAGAAGCCCTTTAGAAACCGCTCCGATCAATCTGGGAGTTTGCTGATCATCATCACATTGTATCTCATTGTGCTTGTGTGTTTCGATTGCACCAGTGTTTCATTGTTCATGTATCGATTGCAGATTGCGTCACCTACATTACAGCACGGTTAACAACTATTAAACAAATTGCCTCATTATTGAAGTTGGAGATGTGGGTAAAATCAATGCCAACTAATTTTCTGAATGTAAAAAGAAAAAAGATCACTAGAACAGAGTGTGCATGTTATTCCTTCATTTTGAACAGTTTATTAAACTGTTGGATATGAATAGGGGGACAATTTAAAATATTAAAGTGTTATAAAAGTTCACCCCTAAAGCACAAGCCATAATATATTCCTCCCATGGTGTTGGACATGAAATACTCTGAGAGCTAGATGCCAGAGGGAAAGTGCTCTCCCCATGATCCTGGGGCTTTTCCGCTAATCGTGAATGGCTTTGAGCATTAGACTGGTATCAAATATTACAGCCTCAGTTCTACAGATTTTACCTTGGGGAGAAAGTTGTCCATGCCCACTAATATTGATCACGCTAAGATAAAAAATAAAGCACACGGATATATGAGAGGCCTGTTATGGATTACTAGGATAGTCCTTACCAGTGATTGCACAGGACATGCCACTGTGCTGTAGGAGTCATGAAAAACAAAAGAATTCACATTATTGCCTCCTCCTCCTGGATATAACAAAAATGCTGAATTTCTATTTAGTGGGTGGGCTTTCAAATTGTGAAGTTAAGATGGGAAAGGGGGAAAATCATTTAGTAGAATATCAAATATAATAGGCCACCAGGGCCATCAGGCGATTGTAATTCTGCAATCATTGATTTTGTTGTCACTTTAAAACAATAGGGGGGTGTATAATCATGGTGGTGTATAATCATGTCTATAATCCAATAATTACTAGTTGGCGCTTTCCACATGTTACTCAATAGGCCTCTGCTCTGTTTCAGAGGAGGGTTGCACTTCTAGAAAATGACAGATAGACTTCATTTAGCTTCTGAAACAAAGGCTCTTTACATTTTTTATGTAGTTGTGCGGTTGCCTCCAGTCAAATCAAATCGAGCACAGTTCGACTAAATCAAACATTAAAAATCATTTTCAAATATTTTTCTAATTTTTATGAAGGGAATGCTTACGTTCTCTACTGAAAGCTCATCTTCTACTGCAAGATTAAAAGGGTGAAATTTCCGTCTCTTGAGCCTCTCATTTCTAATGGTTTGAGTGAACCAAGCATCATGTTTTTTATCTGGCATTAAAAAAAATAAAATTAGTTTTTAATGGACAGAGCGTTGTGCCTGGCCGCTTTCACTAACATGTTTCTACCATGTCTGGTGGACAGATGGAGAGTTCCATCTTTCACCTTGGCAAATGTCTTGAAATGGTTGTGTATAAAAAGCATGACTCTGAATAACTCCAGCTCTGGGTAATGTCTTTGATTATCTTCTCTTTACTCTGCTTCATTTTTTTTTTCATGCGCGTCTCTATCGCTTTCATTGTATCTTCCTTTTTTTCTGTCTGTAACAAACCATGTTTCTTTCTCTGCCTTTCTCATGCATGTGCTGTCCTCTCAGATATTAAAGACTCGCTGATGCAGGCACTGGCCAGTTACGTCTGCTACCCACAATCCCTCAGGGCAGTGGAGAGGATTCCGGAGGAACAGTGAGTACTTGGCCTCATTGCCCTCAATGCATGATGTCATTTATTGGTCAAAGTGGTGGGCAGTGTCTTGCTATTGGATATTATGATCCGGCAGCTGAACATTAACTTTCTTTACTTTACTTTAGTTAATTAATATTCAAGCTCAGTAATGTTGCAGTAACTGTGTTATTTTTTTCCTGCTGTACTCTACCCTCATTTTGTCAATTAATTAGCTACTTCTGTTTTGTTATCAACATGTTTCACAACAGCCATTTTGACACGGATAGCAGGGTAAACACAGATGTTACCAATAACTTTTATTAAGGTTCTGTTCCCCTCCGGTGTAACAGAGCCAGGTTTCTGGTGTTGTTCATGCCGACTCACTGGAAAGGCTCCGCTACACTTAATCAATGTCATTAGTAACACCTGTGTTTGCCTGCTATTTCATGTCAAAATGACAGCTCTGAAAAGTCTCCATTGTGTCCTTTGATGATATTGTAGCCTATTCAAAGGAAGGTAATGTACAACATTGGCTTTTCAGAATTATATAAACAGTGTTTTGTATCACTAGTGAGTTTGCTATGTGCTTTAAAACAGCTTACTTAGCCTCACTGATCCAGTTAATGTTAGTTTCCCATCAATTGAAACCAAACACACATCTGGGATAATCTGTGCTTGTTTTCCAACTTAACATTATATGTAGAGAAAAACAAAGCCAAATAGGGAAGCCACAGTATGATTGTACATGCTAGCTCAACTGGCTATCCAGTACATATGAAATGCATAATATGCAGCATTACACATCGTGAAGTTGAATGCATGCTAACATAATATGACAAAACTGTTGCATATGTTGTGGTATAGGGACTAATTAATGCTAAACCATATTCCATTTTTCCTCCTTGAGCTTTTTTTTTTTTTTTTTTAATTTTTTCTGTCTTTGTTTGAGAGCTTATTAAACAGAGCAAAGCCTCTCTACTTCTGTTACTAACAAAACTTTGGCTTCAGCAGAGCTAAGTGTTGATCTGAACTTTGTAAACATAGAGAATAGGCTGGGATTGCAAGAGACCATCTGTGAATGGTGTTGGTGCAGGCAGCTAAGGCTCAGCATTAACTTATGATAACCACATGATGTGTCAGTGTTATTGAATACCAAAATATCACACATATAACTTCTAGTGCCAGATCACTCCAATTCTTTCTTTCTTTCTTTCTTTCTTTCTTTCTTTCTTTCTTTTTCTTTCTTTCTTTCTTTCTTTCTTTCTTTCTTTCTTTCTTTCCATCTTTTTTCTGTCTTTCTGTCTTTTTGTCTTTCTGTCTTTCTGTCTTTCTGTCTCTCCTTTTATCTTAGAAAACCAGGCCTCACATAAATCAGACTGCATTTGTCAGTTAAAAGGGAAACATCTGGTCTGATCTAATTCGGAATCAGTACTGCTCTCTTTTTAAGGCTTGGTAAATTGTGTCTGATTGTGTTTTCACACTAGACATAGTGCCATTTCAAATCTGTTATCTTTATTAGTAATGCAGTTAATGGTATAAATACATAGTGGTTACAAGATTTGTGGCACCAGACAATTCCAGGTTCACTAGATGCTTCATTTGTCTCCATGAATCGGTTTTTAGACAGCTTCTTCCACTAAAGTGTTTCATTAGCTTCACAGTATACTTACAGTGTCATGAGACAGGATAGGGAGACAGGAAAACACAGTGTGAGTCAGGATTCAAATCCTCAGCAGTCACAAATATTTGTCATCGTTAACAAGTGGCTCCACCAGAACACCATTTCTCCTGGTGTGTTCTTTGAATAAAACTATGAGGGCAGTGGAAAAAAAATGGAGAAAAAAATAATTAATTGGGAAAAACCTGACAAAAACAATATGAAAATGCAGTAGATGGATTGAGGAAATGGGTGACGTATTGACCCTTCTTGTGAGCAGTGAGGAATGAATGCTGATTGAGATTTGTATTAATGTACTTTTTATTTCAGACGTGTTGCCATGATGAGGAATCTATTGGCTCCTTATGAACAAAGACCCTGGGCTCAGACCAACTGGATATTGGTCAGACTCTGGAGGGTGAGGATACATACACAGACGCACACACTGAAACATACTTTGCACAGAAATTAAAGCAGTTTAGGTCAGAAATGCCCTTGCCTATTCATAAAATATCTATAAAATTAAAAAAGAGGGGGCAAAAATGTCCCAGACAAGTAGCGCACAACTACTAAGTAAGTAGTAGTAGTAGTCATCTTATTGCAGTTCACATGTTTTTGTTGAGCTGTCAAAGAATCACATGTGAATGTGACTGCTGTACCCACAGGTGCCTGTAACCTGGGGCTTCTCTCCAGTGCATTATGGGTAAGAAAAAGGGGAGCCTTTTGATCAGAAAACAACCAAGTAGTTAGCCTGGAGCAGCAGAAAATGTTGGCACAATGCAGCCAGCAGTAGAAGAAAATGCTGAGCCCACACAACCCATTGCATCTAAATAAATAAATAGATAAAAAATGAAGCTAACAAATAAAAATCTCAGCAGTTGAGGCGGTGGAATATGGGTGAGGACACAGTGGAGAAAACAGATCCATCCTGTTCTGTAAAGGCCTGTTATCACGTTCCAGCAGCAGACAGTAAGTTACCAACCAAAAAGACCCAAACACTCTAAAATCTTATAAAGGTTTATCTAGGGAGAAGAAAAACTAAAAGTTGGTATATCCTATTTACACAGATACACATGCAAGAGCACACACACTCTTCAAGGCTCCGCTGGATCCTTGGATTATGTTGTATGCAGCACTTGCTTTAGTATACAGTATCTTGCATATAATCAGAAGTTTTTTTTTTTGTCATGTGTGATGTTGCAGGGCTGTGGCTTTGGCTACAGATATACCCGTCTGCCTCACCTGCTGAAGACCAAACCTGAGGATGCCAACCTGCCTAGTCTACAGAGTAGGTGGTCCTGCTCTCACCGTCTTATCTGTCTGCCTCTGTGGGGTTCTTCTATCTGGATTTCTTGGTTTATCCTTCACTCCAGATTTTAGTCTTTCTCTACTTTTGTTCCCCTTCCTCTGTCTTTCTGTTTTGTAGTGGCATAGTGGCTTAGTGGATAGTACTTTTGCAGAACTTACCACTAAGTACTAAGGTTTGTTAAGAAGTGTTTTTTATCCTCACTGTGGAGTTTGAGTACTGCAGTTTCCTGCCACAGTCCAAAACATGCAAGTGAAGTAAATTAGTGACTCTACATTTTGAATAGGCACAAGTGTGTGTCTGCCTATTTTATCACTGCGAAAGACTGGTGACCTGTTCATGGCATCTTTCTGCCCTCCGCATATAGTGGGTTAAGACCTGGTTTTCCACAGCTTGAAAAGCATAAAACAGGCAGAGAAAATGAATAAATGTATTCATTCTTTCTCTTTCCTTCCCCTCAGAGATCTTCCTCACTCGTTTCTCTCATTCTTGCTCTCTCATAAGCTCCCTCTGCCTCTTTCTCTGAGTTTGTGGCTTGCCTTTTTGCTTATTCTGTCTAATACTCTGTTGTTCACGTGCTCTGTTGTTCTGTATCTCCTGCTATTTCTTTTTCTCCCATTGTTTCTCTCTTGGGTTGTCAACTTTTTTTTTTTTATGTATGTGTGCTTGAGTTTCAATCAAGCTAGTTTCTTTGCTTTCTTTCTGAAATTTCCACAAATAACTTGGGGCCATGACTGCCTGTCTGCTTCAGGCCTATTTTCAATACATCACTGTTGGTTTTATTGCTTCCATTATAATTTTGTGTGTGTGTGTGTGTGTGTGTGTGTGTGTGTGTGTGTGTGTGTGTGTGTGCATGTGCATGTGCGCGTGTGTGTGTGTGTGTGTGTGTGTGTGTGTGTGTGTGTGTGTGTGCGTGTGCGTGTGCGTGTGTGTGTGCGTGTGTATGTGTGCGTGTGCGTGCGTGTGTATGCGTGCGTGTGCGTGTGTATGTGTGTACGTGTGTGCGTGCATGTGTGTGCGTGCGTGTGTGTGTTTGTGCACTTAGCTTGTTCAGGTGGCAGGGAGGAAGACCAACATTTATTTTTAGAAACCAGGAGAAACAGAAATCTAAAAGTAGGGCACACATGAACGCACACATGCACACACACACACACACACACACACACTAAACACATACTTTAATTAGTCACAGATGTTTTCTGACTATTTTGGCATAGTGAAGATTAACATAAAATCACTGGTTGAAACAAACTGTCTCAACATTTTCACCATCCGTAATGAATCTCATCCATCATAGTATGAATGCAGTAAGTTTATTTTTGTTATCTCACTGTGCATTGGAAGGATTACAGTTGGAATTACAGCTCAACATATTATATTTAAAAAAACAAAAAACAAAAAACTGTATAATTTTAATGTCCAGGAAAGCCAGTCATCTGGCATTACAACTGTCATTTATTTGATAATATGTCTCATTTTTGCAGAAGAATCCTTTGGTAATACTTTACAGTGTGTTGTCACAAATGAGTTTGAAACCTTACATGCATTTAGCGTTTTACTTTGAGCATGCTTCTGAATTTAATTTTCCTCTTTGTTTCAAAGCATTTGCTGCTTGTCTGTCTCTCTCCATTTAATTGTGATTTTCTGCTTTCTGTTCTCTCCTGCATGATAATTGACTATCATTTGTGTGCCCTCTCATTTGCATGCATTTCAGGGGATTTGTCAATTGCTAGTTTCCAAAGTAAGTTATTTGCACCCCTCCCTGTGTTTTCACTGTCATGTTAATGCTTTATTTTAGCTTTGCTTGTGGTAGCAATTACAGTGATACCCATAATGAATGCTGTTTGGTGCACAGATTTATTTATAGAACCTTTCAATAAATAATTATTTGTAAATGCATACATTTTCAGTTTGTATTATCGCAGTGGAAATTGAACCCACATAGTGCTACTCTGCTGATATTGTGATATTACTTCCCATTATTTCCAGACCTTTTAAATGACCCTGTGATTTGTAGGTAATGGCCCTTTACCTCCCCTCCCTATCCCCCTCCCTCTATTGTTTGAAGCAATGTATGGGTATTTGCATACTGCTTAAGTCATTGTTATTATGATCAAATACAACTCATAGAATAGACATGAATCATAACTGACTAACAGAAATTCAAAACATAGGTCTTATTTTGCATCACATATAGTCTAGCAGTATGTGGTTTGGATAGCAATGTATGTGAAGAGAGTAAGGATGTATCTTTTCTTCCTACCCGGCTCTGTCTCTCTACTGGTGTCTGTAGGTTAATGTTTAGTCTCTGCTGCTCCCATACTTCCCAAGCACAGGGGAGTCATTTTCTCCTACTGGGATCCACAGAAGACGGAGGGCAGAGAGGAGAAACTAGGAACACAAGATGGAGATTACTAGACTTAATGAACAATTGACTCCACTGTGTTCCTGTTAGAGTTCCCAGAGGGGATGGGCGTGCTACAAAGCATTCCCACTTCTATTCCATACCCTTCACTCCCTCTTCCTCCTTCTCCTCCTCTTCCCTCCCTTGTGTGTTCCTTTCCTTCCTTCCCTGCTCTCTCCTTTCCCTTGTTGTCTTCCGTCCCTCCTCTGTGTGATTCCCGTGGTTTCCTCCTCCTTCCTCTCTCTCGTGCTTTCCTCTCCTGTCTTCACTCCCTCCTCCTGCTGCCTCTGCTTCTCTTTCTCATCATCGCACTCCTTCTTGTCTTCTGTCATGCAGCTGTTTCTCCGCTCCAAGTAATCTTTCTCAATAGAATCCCCATGGACTCTATAGCAGGGAAAAGTATTGTCTCAGCAGCCCCTAATTACAGGCAAAGGTTAAAGCTCTGTCTCTTTAAGGCCTGACACACGATTGGTTCTCTGCTCAGATTTATTGAGACTAATGGGCTGATGTTACATCCTCTGTCAGTGCAATCCTACCTAAGCATTTTTCACTTCTATTGTCTTCCACCCTTTTCTCCAATATGTTATCCCTCTTAACACAAGCCTTTGTATTCTCTTCTCTTCTCTTCTCTTCTCTTCTCTTCTCTTCTCTTCTCTTCTCTTCTCTTCTCTTCTCTTCTCTTCTCTTCTCTTCTCTTCTCTTCTCTTCCCTTCCCTTCCCTTCCCTTCCCTTGCCTTTCCTTATGATATGCATAGATATGAATAGGGTATTATCATGCACATTATGATTTGTATCAAAATTATGAAATTAGAATGCAGACTTTTGTTATAAAGTTAAATTTGAATTAAGTGATACATTTCTATTACTGGAGCCTGCAGTGGGTGGATATTTTACAGACAAAAATTTCTGGAGGTCCAAAACCCCTTTGAACTGATAAACTGATTTGATTGTAGTGTTTATCTAACTGGTCATATCAAGCATACATCATCACTTATTCAACAAATACTGTCCTCTACTATTTATCATATTGTTTATTAAAAAGAAAACTTACCACCTCAGTTGAGCTCAAATTAAACTCAATTATGAGTTTATGAAGTTCTTTTACTTACATCACTGCATTGCAGTTGAAAACTGAAGTGAAGCAGGACATGGCACATACAATAACATTTAAAATCAGTCAGTATGTAGAATATTGGCATAGTACACTTAAAACATTTTAAATCAGTGAAGGCAGTCAGTATAATACAAGGGTAAAACATAATAATCCAAGGCCACATGGAGATTTTCATATAGGTCAGTGTTACAACAGAGTGACAAACAGCCATCTTGCCATGTGAGAGGGACAGAGATGTCTTATATAGTACAAATATAGTGCAATATCTTGCAAATTTAAACTAATTTTTTAATTTGCACAGGTAAAGTACATAAATTCTGGCTTTTCTAGCACAATATCTCAGATATTGCCTTAATAATCGTTCGAGGTGCTTCCTTGATGGCTTTTATCCCTGATAATATAATTATGAGGTGCTGGCCTATTGCTTGTGTGTGTAAGCTGAACTGCATTATCTTTTTTTAGCTGTTATACCAATATAACCTGACAGATGATTGTTTATAGTGTCCTCTTTCTTGATGTATGTTTAGCCCTCTTTGGTCCTGCTTTGACACAGCCAAAGTAGATCTGTGAGATCCTCAGTTTGCTTAATGCTCTTTCCTGTTCTGTAAGGTAAAATAATGTCATCTAAACAATGTTAGCTAGGAATGACACATGTGGTTCAACTCTCAGATCTCTCTTTTCATTCTTAAGTGGTTAAACATGACATTGTGAATATGTTAAACCTCTCCCAGGCCAGAGTCTCAGTTACATTTTATAAAACTCATCATTCTTAATATTAAATTTTTGAGATTATTTTGTTTATTCATCCCCTCTAATTAGACAAGAACCAGTTCTTTAGTTGGTTTTAGGTACCGTCCATCTCTGGAGCTCCACAGACAAATAGTGGAGCTGCTAACTCAGGACAACGATTTTCACATTTCAGTGTTTTCCTTTGTCCTTTGTTTATTTATGTGTGTACCCTTCTCTGATTGGTGTAGAACCCTGTCCATCATTGCTGCTGCAGAGACACATGGCAGAACTGCTGAGTATGGACAAAGACATGGCTGCCTCCTTCCTCAACAGTGTCCTCAACCAGCTCAACTGGGCCTTCTCTGAGTTCATTGGCATGATCCAAGAGGTAAGATGATGTGTCATGGAGCAAGGTGTTGCAGATCTGCAGCTCTAGGTTTCAGTGTGCCTTTGAGCAAGATAATTATGAGGTGTAAAATTCATGTGCCTCAGCTGAGCTGTCTCTAAGTCCCTGGTAGAGGAGGTAAGAGGATGTACCTTTGAGAAAGGCACTAATTACAGTCAGGGGCCTTTTTACTCTTTTATGAATGTGTTTCAGGAGATAGGTTGGCCCCAATTAATGTTCTTCAGAGCAAATCCCTAATTTATTGAACTTGACAAAGAAGCTAAGCTTCTTGATCTTCTAGGCTTTAAAATGATATTTCACCATAAAGTCAGCAAACACCTTTTAACCCCTCACCATGGCATACCATCATCTATTGCTTTATTTTTATTTAAAATCCTTTAAAATCCTGTGTACTCCCCACCAGTTGTTTTTTCTGTGCTGTCATTCGTCATAGCTGCAGCTAACAATAGGCAAACCATAACCTGTGAAATATAGTAGTCTGTGTAAAGCTCGTTTGAAAGTTCACGTTGATGATCATGTAGAAATGTGACTCATTACAATCACTGAGATCCGTAATGGCAGGCAAAGTAGAAGTGCTCTTTATTACAGAAGTTCATTACAGTATCCATTGTGCTTTCATTGTGAATGTAACCTGCACTACCTTGATGTTTAGTTCAATAAAGAAACTGTGAAAATCAAGTGATGATACAAAGGTATGCTCTTCATGTTAGGTGGAGGTGATAAGGGAAGAATTCTTACCCATATCTGTCCATCCTTAAATCTTCTGTATTCTACAATACTGAAGTTGGGACTTCCCATTCCTGCCAAAATTAATTTTTTGTCCTGAGTTGCTGCATTGCCACTGAGTTTCTGGTTGGACTTAACTGCATGCATCCTTTTCTTATCAACAAGTTTCCAAGGAGCAGCGCTGGAAGTATTACATTTTCATTTGCAAGAAAGGCCTTTAGCTGCAACAATCTGATGATGTGCTTTAGCAGAATTGGCTGGAATTGGAACAGGACAGAATTGGCTGTAATTGGGACAGACGTCATCCTTTTTTTTTAGTAAAAGTAAGTAATCAAGTACTTCAGTCATGTGAACAGGAGGATTATGGGGAGCTGTCAGTTTTGCAATCATGCAAACTGCTTAATAAGACCATTGGCTGCATTATTGGCAGTAGTTACATTACATTACAATGCCTTTACCTCCCTTTAGCCACAGTTGTCATAATGTCCAAATGCCCTACTGCTATATCATTTGAAGACTTGAGAACAGCAGCACTTATACCTCTCCTGCCTACATATAGAGAGCCAGCAGTATTTTTCTCACCTGTTTTTCAGGGACCATGTTGGTCCATTACAGTTGGAATATCAATCCTGCAGGGAGACTTAGGATATGTGATATCTGTGATATCTTTAATACTTACATGTGCAGGAAAGCATAAAGGATAATTAGTGACACTGCTCATCTTCCCTTCTCATAGTTTGAGCTGCTGCCATCTGGCAGGAGATGCAGGGTCCCAGGAGTTGGCAAAAAACTGCACAAAAAAATCTTTCACACTGTATGCCATACAAATGTGGAACTCTCCTTGCTTATTAGTAATGTGCACATACTGTGAGATTGTACATATTTGTGATTATTTGTGCATTTGATTACATTTATTCATTGTGGCAATGATTTCCTTTATGCAGTAGTTGATCTGCACTATTGTGCATTGTGTAATTGTGTTGTTTTGTTTTTATGGATGTGGTATGTGGAGAGAGCCACAGTAGACAAAGTCAACTCTCCTTGAGTGTGTGTGCTAATCTCTTCTAATCTAAGAGTTATCATGTCAAAAACAACAAATGGTATACCAAAATAAATTTCCATGTTGCCCTGCTTGCTGACAGTTACTGCTGACATTGCAGAAGCAGTTAAAAATTATGAATCCTATTTGATTTAATAGCATGAATGAAATTACTGTATTGTACTGTATTGGTGGCTCAGTTTTTATGCACCCTGATAGGGAGACTACTGAATCAAAAGAACCAAGGTTAAAAATTGTGTAGTTGTATAAAACATTCTGGCTAGTATAATATAGCCTAGAATAAGTCTGAATCAGTCAATAACTTGAGTTCTCCTCTATTATATACAGTGCTGGTTGGTTGAAAGCACTCTGAAGTACGTTTGAGTACATACATTTTTGTACATGGCCATCAATCCGACACCCACAGTGTTAGCACTATTCTCTACTCATGCTGTACCATACGGCTTGAAACGTACACCTACTACAGTGTTGGCGTGAAAGATAGCTGTAGATGCAAGGTGCAGTCGACATTTAAAGACAAATAAAGATGTTCCCATTGTGATCCCATGCGAAACTATTATTCTGGGTTTAAATGAAATTTCCTAGTCTGATTTATGTCCCCAACCTTGACTCCTGGATTCCTCTCAGGCCCTGAGTGACTGAGCAGAGGAAGAAGATACACTATGAATCGCCAAAGTTAGCATGATTCATTATTCTATTCCTTACAATTCCTTCAGGATAGTCTACTCTTTTCAGTATCTCATATATTCAACATGACTATTTTTCATTCCTTGACTGATGCATGGTGGACAGATTTCCATAGACACTGCCTACACCATTAGGACAGTATCTTAATGAGAGTTATTTTTTTCTTTTCTGAAGAATGTGACTTTTTTGTTGAAGTTGTGTCTTTTCAAATCCAAGTTTCTAAATCTCAGTATTCTTAAAGGTATGTTGGTAAGCAAATGTTCCCAAACTATTTGCAAAGTTGTGCCAATGGGCCTGAAAATTCCTGAGAGCCCAACGTTCAGTTCACATGAATATTGAGTATCACGTAATAGGTTTACTCTATGGCAGAGTGCCCAAACAACATTTCTCTGTCAAGGGGAAAAGTAATCAAAATAAAACTCAATGTGGCTGGCCGACAGTTTGATTAGTGGCGGTACTGGTTGGTGGTCAGGCTGACTGACTGGAAAAAATAATTTGCTGGCTGACTGTTCCACAGGAGGCCTGAACAGACTGGGCATTAGTCAGCAGCAAGGGAGCTCCAGAGAGTTACTCAACCAGCTCATGGACAGTTAGCTGAATTTCAGGCCTCAAGCTTTGACTGACTTGTATGCTACTTCACATTGTCACGTTTCTGCACTGTAGTGATAAACTGGAAAGGTAAGGATGCATAACAGTTTTACATGAAAACAACATGAATTTTTTTAAATTCATGATTTTACTCATATTGTCACAAAGAATTGTCTAGGTGACTATGTTAAATAAATAAATAAATTAAAGCCTATTATTTCTTGGTTAAATGGCTACAAAATTTATATCCAGATTTAAGTGCAGCAGTTTGAACAGGAAGCTCCCGCCCCTGCATTTGAGTGACAGCCTAGGTTGCAGGCATTTCAGGTAACCGTATCAACTACTTCACCCAACAGCATGCCATTTACAGTCATTTCCAGATCAATACTGGATCGTAATATAGCTGGACTTGCTGGTAAACTAGTTTAGTAAAAAAAAATTGCCCTGTCCGTATTGTTATGAAATACTTCCTCTAACTTGACGTTTTCCTTTCTCCATGAGTTTTCTACATGCCATGTTATAGTCAGTGCTTGTGATCTGCTCATATGCTACTACTTGCCAGAAACTCTGTTGGTCATGTTTAAACTTGCCTGCTGTGGTCTGAGAAACACATGAAATAATTATCATGAGGTAATTTTTTCTGTCTGTCCCTTTTCACCATGTCCTATATCTTTTCCTTTCTCTTCCTTTTTCATTTTTATCTCTTTCCCATTTTCTGGCTTTTGGCATCTTCTCCCCCCAGATCCAACAGGCTGCAGAGCGTCCCGAGAGAAACTTTGTGGACACACGTCAGCTAAAGGTACGTGTCTCAACTCTGGTTTCTCAAGATGAGGGCTGATAGCTCAGTTGAGCTGCTTACTGTAGCAAAGTTAACTTGACTAACCTAACTAACCTGGAATTAAGGAAAGGAAACTGTCTAACCTGGTTCAGATGACAAGTTTAGGACCAATAAGGTAATGTGGCAGAGTTGTGAATGCAGTGATGCTTGAGCCAATCCCAGCCACATGATGTGCCCTGAAATGAATGTGTGAACTGTCTAATATAGGGAGGAGATGCTAACTGCTTGTTACCAGTTAATTTACATGATTTAATAACCTCTGCATCATATACATATGGTAGAAAATAAATATACTTTTCTTTGAGTGGTCTCTTGTTTGTATCTGTAACAAAAACAAGCAACAAAAAAAGCAACAACAAAAAAACACCTTAGGGACAGAGTAAAAATCCCCTCTGTGTCCATTAATAGAGCTTTTCCGGTATTAAATCTTCAGCCAAATGAGATTAAATTGCAGCTTAATGAGTTGTTTATGAGCCTCTTTGTGCTTTGGCCTGCCTTGTTTTTCTCATGAAGAAAAGCATACCATTGATTTCTTATGCAAAACTTAAGACAATTCTTGTCCTAGGTGTGCGCAACGTGTTTCGACCTGTCAGTCAGCCTGCTCCGTGTGCTGGAGATGACGGTCACTCTAGTACCAGAGATCTTTCTGGACTGGTCCCGCCCCTCTGCAGAGTTGCTCCTCAGACGACTGGCTCAGGTCAGTTCAGAACGGGAACAGTTTTTGTTTTTTTAGGAATGAGCTCAGAAGTTGAGCAGAAGTTAACACGGTAGTTGTTAGTGAACATGTTCATTTGATATTAAAGACAACGAAATAGCCATGGCCGACACACACACACACACACACACACACACACACCACAACACACACACACACACACACACACACACACAATCCTATGCCCTGTCCATTATCCACAACCCTTACCCCTCCCTCTCAAATAAAATCTAGGCCACTTGTCTTCACTGAATATTAATGTTTATTATTTTTCTGTGTTATATCATTAAAAGCATGATGGCAATGGAAAACATGGAGCCAATGGTCTGAGGCTCCTGGGAAAAAAGTGCAAAGATATGAAGGCTATCCTATGTTATAGGCCCATTTTTCTCAATTTACAAGGAAAATTGGCCAAATTTCTTGGTGGTTCTTGCCAGTTTCCTCACTGCGGGTTGCAGAGAAGTTTGTTTCAGTCGTAGTATGCCTAAGGCTGTTAAGTCCAAAGGATTCTTGCACTTGGACTGCATAAGGAGGACCTGGCTGAATCCCTGCTCAACAAGTTTTTGGGAAAGCAAGAAGAGGCAGCGAATCCTCCTAGAGAGGTGGGTAATGCTGGGCATATTTGACACACATGCTTCCCTAGCCTGAGGTATGAAAAGTAGTCTGGACCTTGTCTTCAGTCTGGATGGTGACAAGATGCTCCTGGATAGAGTGTTTGCATTCGAGCCCATCCACCTGAAAGGACTGCAACACCCACATGGGAACATTGATGTTCAGGAGGTCCCTGAAGCGGATCTCCATGTCGGCCTCAACCATCCTCATGTAGTCGGTGTAAATGAGGACATGCGGTCATCACAGCCTCAGACACCTCAAATTCACAACTAGATGAAACCGTTTTAGAGCGTGTGTAACGTGTAAACTCCCCCGTCTCAGCTGGAATCAAATCAGTGGATGACGTTGCTGTGACTCAGCAGGTGGCAGGTGTCTGGTTTTAGAATCGTTTTGTAGGGTGTCTGGATATCAGAGACTGAGTTGTTTTCATCGCAGTCCAACAGTGGAATATCCATCTTGGAAATTTGTAACCATGGTGATAACATGGCATTGATGGTGTAACCTTTGGAGAAATTTGTGCAAGTGGAAGAATCTCTTAATTTTCTCCACTGGGGATATCAAGAAAGAGAGTCTCCATTTTCCTGAGGTGACACAGCAAACATCATGTTGGCAAAATTTTATCATGATACTAGTTATACACTAATATAATGATACTACTCTGACTGCAGTTCCTCTGAAGGCAGCATGGAGCTACAACCTGTCGAGCTACAGAAAGCTGACAGAAGTAGAGAGCCATTGCCATTGAAAAGATACACAATCTTATCTAGTGTCACTGGTGTAAACTGGCAGGTTTTAGATTGTTGCAGATCACATTTTTGTCTCGTCGTGAATCTTTGGTGTAAACTCACCTTTAGAAAATATCCCCCAAGAATACCTCAGCATCACTGTTGGAAAACACTACTCTAAAGACTGGGATGCTGTCACATTCTTAGGGATCTTATTTGCCATGGCCAAGGCTTGTCTTTATGGTCTGTGAAAGAAAGAAAGAAAGAAAGAAAGAAAGAAAGAAATATGTATTCATCTTGTGTGTGTGTGTGTGTGTGTGTGTGTGTGTGTGTGTGTGTGTGTTTGCATGTGTCTATCCGTGCCCAGCTCTGTGATTGCTGTGTTGCTCCTTGCTGCAATCAACTAGTAATTGAGAGCTACCTCTGGGAAGCAGCATGTGACTGTATTTGAAGACTGCACTACATTAGATTACAGATACACATTAGTAAGCTCTCTCTCTCTCAAATTGCATTCACTTGTCTACAACTTGTCTGCTAAATTTACAGTTAAAAACAAGGTGACATATTTATTACTAATTGGCCCAGAGGGGTTTACATCTTCACTCTGAGGGATGACATGTTTACGGTTGCTTTGTCAGTTACTGTGCTTCTTAGTGATGCACCGATTGTGAAATTCTGGGTTGATACTGATTGACTAATAGCCAGTGCCGATACTGGTATTTTTAAAAGCGGACTGCTTTAATGTTGATTAGGCTCATTATACTATCTTCAAATGAGCACAAATTCAACCATACAAATTTATGAAACAACCATTCTTTTTGTGAAAAAAAGTTTCAAAGCCTTTTTAGCCCACTACAGCACTATCTGCTCAACGGCCACAGTTCTCTCCTTCAAACAAACACACTGGGTCTCCAGAAATTGTGACCTTGTTCCAATTTGGACTTGGACATCTATACTCATCCCTATTCAATCCTGACTTGCAGGCCTAGTTGGATCAGAAGATGCAGTTCCCTGCTATTGGCGATTGGTTTGTGTGTCATGTTCATCTGTGACAGTGCCTCCGTTTTCTCTCTCTGCTCTCTAGCTCAACATGTTTTTTTTTTTTTTTTTTTTGCTTGACTGAGGGAATGGTCAGCACTTTGGGAAAATTGTCATATATTTTTCATGGGTCTCACACCTCAGTCAACTGAGCGGACAGCCAGGTATTACTAACAGTGACAGTAAGAGAAGAGATGCTCAGTTGTAGTCAGTGTCTGGTAGTGGAACACACTGGTTGTTGTTGTTATAAATGGGCAGTTTATTCAATTTGTCATTTTCTAAGTAACAGACATAATAATAATGATACTATAATCCCTGTTTGTATAATCCTCGTGTCCCATTCCAAACAAATTTTGTTTGTTAAAGGGACGCATTAGGCTCAAGCCCTATATGTATGCCTTTTGTCTTCATCTGTGTTCCTAACTCTCACTGCTTTGTTAGCACTATTATTCTGCACTTTAATCCATCAATCAATCATTTTGTAAAACAGTTAGACATTTTACACTTGTATATATAATTCCATAATTTTCATTTTGGGCCCTATCTTCTGCCACCCGCTATCCGCTGCCACTACCCGCTACCCGCAAATTGCGGATTTAGGAACTTCCGCTATCCCTAAACGGTATCTTGTGCCACCCGCTACCCGCTATCCGTTATGCCGACTCCGTCATTTGCGCCTGGAGGTGTGTCCGTGGGCGTGTTTCATGCGCTATCCCTAAACTTGCTATCTTGCGCACACACTTTAGGGATAGCGGATAGCGGGTGGTCCTGACCACCCGCCATCCGCTATCCCTAAAGTTTGGGCTGTTAGGAGAGCGCGCCCAGGCGGCTTCAATGCGCGCCCCGACGGAGCCTCGCCACGCACACGGTCGGACTGATACCGGGATGCCGCCGGAATGGACTGAGTATATTACTCATATTGACTGTTTAGAGGAAAGACTGTTTTAATTGGACACTTACGCCAGCACGTTTTATTGTTTTATCATAAGCCAGCAGCTGTGCTATATTTTTATTTTTAATATTTTATTAGCCCAATCTACCTTGTCAATAAATTAGTTTACACATAGTTCCACCTCTGCCTCTTGTGTGTGTGTGGTGTGACCCGGGGATTTTACTCAATCAGTACAACCTTGTGACACGTCCACTTGGACACATGTGGCTCCACCTCCCGAATTAACTCGCCTATAATATAATATATAATATGTATATAAAGCCAACTTGCTTTAGCCTCAGTAGAAGCCCTGAGAAAATCTACCTCCCTCTCTCCATCGCGGGTTTAGGATTTAGGATTTAGGATAGCGCAGCCTGCCCTTAAAGGCAATGGCACCTGGCACACTGATTGGTTTAATTGGCGTAACGCCCAGAACACGCCTATACATAATATAGCGGGTAGCGCAGGTGTTTTGCAGATAGCGGGAGGTGCACAAGATAGCAACTTTTACGGGGGAACGCCTCTTCCTAAATCCTAAATCCGCAAATAGCGGGTTTAGGGAGTCTGGCGCAAGATAGGGCCCTTTGTGTCCTTTTGCCTTGCTATTGTAATATTTATTTTTAACCAACATTGTATTTTTAGACAAGTTGAATGATGGCTTAGTACCTTCCTGAGTGAGCTGGGCACGCACACACACACATTGTGTGTGTGTGTGTGTGTGTGTGTGTGTGTGCGTGCGTGTGCGTGTGTGTGTGTCTCGGCCTTGGCTATTTCGTTGTCTTTAATGAGCATATTCGCTGACAAACTACCATGTTAACCTCTGCTCAACTTCTGAGTTCATTCCTAACTTTTACGTGTGAGGTCTAAGGGTATAATCATTCTCTCTACCTCCATTATCAGCACCTGATTGGTCAATGATTTTTGTCTTCATCTTCCTTCCTGCATCCATTCATCCTCCTCCCTGCATCCATTCATCCATCCAGATGTCCCTCCCTCCTTCTCTCCTATCATTCATCCAGCCTCCCACCTTATAACTCATCCACTCAGCCTTTCCATACTTTAGCTCTGTTTTTTTCGAGCTCCTTTATTCCCGTTCAGTACTTTTTACCTTTTCCTCAGACAATCACTCATCCTTCTTTCTTTCATTGAGGCACACATACATTCATACACACATTTGTATGCCTACATAAAGACACAAATTCTTTCATCCATTCATTCATTCATTGGGCTTATTTGGAACTAAGTGCGGTAATAAGTCGCTTTACTAGCATGAAATGTTGCAGCCTAAGCCGTTTCAGTGATAAAGAGTGAAAGAATGTTTATGTAGCTTTTATACACAAAACACAAAAAGATTGCAGGTTCAGTTCCCTCAGTCTGCATCCTGTTGAAGTGAGCTAGCTTGAGCTAGACACTAAATCCATTTTCTTAGGGTTTATTCCAGACAAGCTGCTGTTTCTGCAGAAAATTACAATACATCACTGCCTGTGCACAATAGTTATTTATTTATTTATTTTTTGCCCCTGGGGAATAATGGCTTGTTAAGGTTTTCATGAACTGGATGTAGGTTGAGTCACAGTGGTGCTATTTCAGTTAGCAGTAGATAGTAGCAAAACAGACTTTTATGTACAGTATATGAAAATGTTTCTGATTATTATATCCTTTACCGACTCTCTCTCCAGCTGTTGAACCAGGTGTTAAATCGAGTGACAGCTGAGAGGAATCTGTTTGATCGTGTTGTCAACCTGCGACTTCCAGGTATGTGTGCACACACACACACACACACATACATAACATATTATAATCATAATTGTGCATAAAAAGCAAAACCACCTGCAGATATCAGACAACAGTGTAATCCAGACATAGCAGACCACTGGCTAAATCTACAAAGTCAGTTAAATGGGGAGTTAATTGGAACATTTTGTTTACACAGAATGGACTGAACAGATTCCTTGCAGAGAAAGTTATTGTTCTCTCTTTGTTTGAGCAACAGGCCTTTTCAAATGCTCTGCTGGAGATCAGCACTTATTCAGAGATGGCTTGTTTGGTGGTGGGTGGGCTGGGGGGGGGGCAAGGCTTAGCACATGCAAAAAGATAATTCTGCTCAGCAGCAGGAAATTGAGTTAGACTCCAAGCAGGGAAGAGTGATTTATCAGATGTGACCCATGTAAAGTTCCGTTGTTACCTGACTCACAGAGCCTGGTGGTCAAAATGATTGAATATGAGATTAAAGCAAAAAGGAAATAGCCTGAAGTACGTATTATGTTACGCTCTACTGGTGGTGATAGAATGATTTGATGGATTTGTTTATCAGACTTAGTATGGTGACAATTGTTATTGGCAACATAACATAATGAAGCCACTGGTGAGACTGAATGTGTTTGTGTCATCAGTTGTCGCAGCATGTGTAATATATAACTACCACAAGTCATGACTTGAGCAGGATGCACTGTTCTAAATCAACCTCAGGAGTGGTGAGGAGGGAGAGGAGAAAAGGGCAATTCCACAATAACTGGACTGTATTATGAGAAGGTCTACCAATATGGTAGTTGTAGCTATAACTATACCTGTGAGGTGTTGGAAAAAAGGTTCAGAAACTTTGTAATAAAAAATGTCTGGGGGCTATATTGTTTTGTTTGCCTCTGTTTTCTTTTTTTGACAGTACTTCGGGTACCTTGAATTAGATTTAAGCAAAGGTTGGTGATGTATGCTTAAGAGTAAATGCGACATGATAATGCTTGGTAAGCTTGAATAAAGAGAGGCTGGTAATATTGCCAATGCAATTGCATTTAACAAGGTTACAATAATCTGCAAAAGCAGTAGCGCTTATTCATTGAAGTTAATTCAAAGTTCAGAATTTTCAGAAGAGGATACAGTTAGTCTCTGTTAACACTGGGATTCAACTTCCATCTTAGATGATCCAGTCACAAGTGGCAGCTGAGTCAGATCGATATTCACACCTGGCATTATCATGCGTTTCCAGGGACCACTTGTGATCAGATTTGTAATCGCCCTCAAATCCATCAGAATTACTTATTTCCAGGGTCCATCAGAATTACTTATTTCCAGGGCTCCCCAGGTACAGCACATAACATGTATGAAGGTTGAATCCTTACTGCAGCAGCCTGGGTTTGAATATGGCCTGGGCCCTTTGCTGCATATCATCCCCTCTCTTTCTCCCCTGCCTTTCCTGTCACTCTCTATTGTCACAACTGAAAAAAGCAGAAATGCCAAAAATAATCTTTAAGTATTACTTCTTCACTTTTTTCTTACCTTGAATCCTCTTTCCCTTACTCTAACTCCCACTGTCCCGTCTTTCCCCCCAGTTTTGTTACTCCATGCTGTCACTTTTTCGCCAATATCCCCCGTCCATTTTCCTTATCTCTACCCCATTAATGAAGCTGTTGTACCCAAACATTCTATTATTTGAATCATCTGAAGGAGATGCCGTCACCTTGCCACAAAACAAACTTAATTCAGATTAGCATTTCAACACAAACAGCCTACTCTATCAAATGCTCCCTCCTTCTACAAAGTGATGTTTTGGGACACATTAGTGCTCACACTAGAAATGCTGAGTGATCCAATGTGTCTGTGACCCTCTTCACTGGGGATGTGTATTGTTAGGCTTTTATCAATACTACTACTCTTATTTAGCAATAGTACTCTCCTCAAAGAGTAGTACACAATGGAAAATTAAAGCTTTAAAAACTTTTCTTTGTTAGCTAATAGCTTAGCCTACATTAACTCTGTAAACTGTGTAGTGTAGCTACGACTTATCTGCTGTAGATGAGGATGGGACCATGAGGGGGCTGCACAGCGAGGAAACCTGTCAAAAACTGCACATTTTTGCACATCTATATTGTGCTTGCTCAACAGATGTTTAGATAAATTTCTAGAGTTGCAGCAATTTATCAACGCAATGAGCACTATCGTTGCTGACACAAGTTAAAAGATTTAAACACAGTCAGTAAAGCTATTTATATTACAGATAATACTTTTTAAAATGAAATTCAATATCCCCCATTGCTGTCAAGCATGTGCTTTGTGTTTTCTTCTTTTTGTCTTTCTTTGACATCTCTGCTGCTCTTCCTGTCTTGTCCAAGCTGGGGAAGTGGTACATGACCTTGTTGATTTCGGTGTTTAAAAGAATGGCAAGTCCAATTATCCACCACACCACCAGCATATTTGGTGTTCAAAAAGAGCGTAGAGAGCACAGAATGTAAACACCCAAAGTCAAACGCAATCACCTGATGCCTGCGGTTTCGTTATCATCAGAGGAAGGTTCAGATGAGTTAAGGTCAGATAAATACTGATTGCAGCTGTGTTTGTTCTTGAGCTTTTCAATATTTCAGTACTGACCTATCAGGAGCCAGTACCAATTTAATACCAGTTCTTGATACCCAAGCCTTCCGTTCACACCTGTACTTAGAGCTGTCCACTTGTGATAGGATCACGGGAGCCATTTTGAAACCAAGTGTGAACAGGGTCTTAGTCAAACCCTTCAAATATCTGGATGACTTTTGTGTATGCATGTTAATACAAGACTACTTGTGTGTCTGTAACAGTACATGTGTGTGTGTGTGTTTGTTGCAGGTCTGGAAAGCGTTGACCACTACCCCATCCTTGTTGCTGTCACGGGCATCCTGGTTCGAATTCTTGTGGATGGAGAGAGACAGGGGTAAGAGGTTGCGTGTTTATGTGTGTCTGTGTCTGAAATGGCATTTCAACCATAATATACTTGAGCAATGTTTATTATGTATATGATGTTTATGTATGTGTATTCCCAGCTGAAGAATTCTTCACAACAGGATTTAGGTTGTTGGATATTTGGTGTCAGTGCTTTTGTTTTAAATAGCCATTTTAAAAATCTGAGTTGATGAGCTGAAGTATTATTCAGTAATTGATTTTGGCAGAGCCTTTGGTACTAGATGGTCAATGTTTTGGCGTTTTTGCACTGTACTTTCAAGAGATCACTTGGCAGTCAAACAGTGCTGCCGGCATGTAATCTGTGTTGTTTTTTTTTTTCCACGACACGCGCCGTACTGCTGCCGTGGGCTATGCATGGGAAATTCTGGTCTCTCACTCACTCATTTGTGCCTGTGAGGGACGCTTAATGTGACATGTGCAGTATGCATAACAGAGTTGTGGCTTTGTTGTCCAGCCCGCAGCCTGTCGAGGTTGACACTGTCTGTGTACAACTAGGAAATGCCAAAGCGACATTGGTAAAGTTGTATCATAGATGTAAGATTTTTTTTTTTTCTGTGAATCTCTTAGTTACATTAATATTGTTAATGTGAAGCAGCCATTTCAAGTTAATGTTGTTGGTTTTTGGAAAATTAAACACTTATTTTATTTACTTATTTTACTTACTGTTAGAGAGTGCAGGAAAAACTGTTCATCAATGTTACTGAAACGTCAGTTTTTGAAGCTCACTGGAGGTAATGCTTCCCATGTCTTCTTTGCCAATCAAACACTGTCTTGCCTGCAGAGGAAACGTAATTTATCCATGTCGGTCCTCTGCAGGTGTTATTCACTTAACTCCAAGGCAACCTGCAAAATTTTGTCCACTTGCCATGGTGTTGCTTCATTGTAGCCCCATTTTTAATTGTTGGAAGAATACAGATGCATTGTCAGCTAACAGTAAGCTAACAGTTATGTATGTTGTCTAGCACAACTAGGAGATTAATTTTTTTTCTTCACCTCTCGCATTCAGTTACAGCAGCCTGATGTAGACAAACAGCTGATTGGCTATAAGGCAGTATACTGTCAAACTCCTGTGCAGTCTATGCAGAGCTGCCTCTTTACCAAAGATGTTTGCAGGTCTTTGCAGTGCTGTTTGTATTGTATGTTCTTGATTTATATACATCTAATTGAAACAGTTTTTTTTTTTTTTTTTTGGGATGATTCAGAGTATTTATACACATTTATTTATATACATATACACATCAGAGCTAAAGACATCTTAAATAAAATTCATGACACCAGTAAAAGCGTATTTTTAAGCAATATTTCTTATTGATACTTATCCACTAAGGGGGCTACTAATTCCTGCCAACACAGCTAGTTTTGCATGTACATTTTTACCTTAAATATTTATATTTATCTGCAGGCCTGAGACAGCTACTTTTAAAATGTATTCTAGATTACAAATTATTGATACCTTGTTTAAAATGGCAACTAACATTATCAATCCCTAAGCACTGTACTGTGGCTGCCCCTGCTCCTAAATAGTTATAGGGTTAAATCAAAATGCAGTTGGCAATTTCCTGGTATAGTGCCACACACCTCAAGGCAAGCCTCTTAGGCATAAAAACCGTTTTTGTAGCCTTGGTAGCAGCATTCTGTCGTAAAGGATAAAAAGTAACCTTTACAGTTTACAGGCTTGTTGTTCTGGGCTGCACCTGCTATAAGCTGCCCCTTCTCTCATGGAACACTGCCTTGCTGCACCAACACATACAGCACATGTTCGCCAGGGGTCTGGACCGTTTTGTGCTTGTTTTTCTTTTGATGAGTTTCTGTAGGTGGCACTCTTTTCTTTGTCTGTTCAAAAGTGGTGGCAACTTCTGCTTGTGCTAACTACCCAGCTTTTCTTCTGTTTATTCCAAACAAAGTCCTGCATGAAACATAAAGGTTTCATAAATATATAGGCTGAGTCACTGCTGTGTTACGTTGATTGGAGAGCAGCAAAATGGACATTTATTAACATGAAAATTTTATAGAATGTTACTTTAACTTGTGTGCATCAAAAAAAAAATTACCAATTCGAGAACTATACCGTATCTCTTTAATATTAGCACTCACTGGCACACTGTCCAGTGCTATTGGTTTTTTATCTACTTCATTTGTTTGAGTTATAATTAAACACACCAAGTCCTTCACTGACATGGCTTGGAGGACAAATACAGACTCATTACCACTCAGTTACTCTGAAACCAAATTAAACTTTGAGGGTCTGTCGACAATTTCTGGACATTAATGAAATGATAGCAATAATGAATCAGCTTTGCAAAATTGCGCCCCTCTCAGCCACCCATCCTTAAAATGTATACACTCAAGGCATTGTAGGGTACTTTCCTTGAATTAAGGTATCCACCAAATTGTGTTTAATGCAGCATTCAGACAGAATCCAGCAAACTGGCAATTTGCTTCAGCGTTGTCCAGGGTCATGGGTGTGTCACTTTATGGCCTTTGTGTCTGCTGTCTGCCCGCTGCATTTTTTTGCCTGATCACCCTGCAGCACACACGTTGACACCCCGCAGAGGACTTCTGGACTCCCTATGCAAAATGAACAGAGATAGTGAATTTCTGCCGGACTATTGGACTCTCTGAGAATGAGCCCTCGCAATGTTCTAGTGTGCCTGAGGGGTGGTAATGTGGTTAAGTGGATGATTGGGTTTTGGCAAAACAGAGGAGTTCTAATCCCCAAAAAGAACCGTCTCACCCGTCACTCCACTGCCTCACTGGCAGCAGATAGTCAGACGATGTTTTGGCTCTCCTCTTATAGTCACTACAGTTACACATCAACACTCATATTTATTACTCTCACATTCACAGTGTGTTTCGTATACACACAAAAAATGTCTCTCTCTTTCTCATACTCTCACACCCACACTCTCTCTTACACACACACACACACACACACACACGCACACACAATAATTGCTACAATGGGACATATCACAGGGTGTTGATGCGCTGCAGCATGGAGGAAATTCAATTACCAGACATTAAAAGCTTTGGCTGGTGCCAAAGGAAACCAGAGGCTGACAGGAAGCTCTGGCTGACAGGAACGAGATTCTGCAGCTGAACCACTCTACTCAACTCCAGCTAAATCTCACTCATTTGTTAATGGGCATGACAGGAAAGATATAATACCACGGCAGTAAACTGTGGCTGGATATGCATATGGGCACACGTCATTGTACATTATTGTGGTTGTTCAATTTTTTTTTTTTTTTTTTTTTTTTTTTTTTTTGTTTGTGTGTACATGAGAACCTGCAAGAGAAAAATGCCAAATTACGTTTATCTTTCAGCAGTGACTGTAATAGGATAGGTGTGGTTCCTGATTTTTGTGAGTGAGAGCATCAGTACTCGTGCTGCCATGTTGAAACAACCATAACAACTTCATGCAAGTGAATGTATGATGAAGTGACTGGGAGATGTTAGACAGATTTGTTTTGACCATTTTTCTGCTGCAGCTGTCAGCTTGTTGGCTGAGGTTTGGTCGGTCAGAGAGAAAACTAGGCGACTTTGTGAGCAGCATGTTCAGTAAACAGTGCAAGTCTTTTTTGGCCTGATTTTGGCGAATCCCTCAGAGTCTTAACCCCTCTCTCTGCCCTTCTCCCTCTCTGTGCTATCTGATCTGCTCTTATCCTTTAATGTGATCTTGCCTTTGGGTAGCATTTTTTGGGCCACACATGTTGTAGCATTTCGCCATCTTCTCCATGTTTTACAACATGTAATTGGTCAAGGATTAAACCTTTATTTGCCTTACCATGTGTTCTGGTGCATAATACTTCTGATACAACAATTCATAATCTTTGTCCTTATCTCTGGCAAAACCTCTTCTAGTCAGGTTTATCCCAGCTATCTACGTCATTTCACTTGGTATGTCACCGATACTTAAACAAACCCATGCTAACACATGCGCACGAGCACACGAGCACGCACTTTCTACACATACAGATGTACAGTACAGCACATATTCCCACAGGCTGGTATGTATAAACACACACACTTTGGCCAAAGTGTTTGCATAGCAATTAAGTAAAACACACACTGCCTCAGTGTAGCCTATGGGTCTGCTGATTTATGTAAAGGGTAATAGCCTGCCCCTGTGTACCCTTTTCAGCAGTGTGTCTTGAAGCACCTCTCCACAGAAAGCTGATAATATAGGCTTAGAAAATACACACACACACACACACACACACACACATACACACTTGCATTCCCCCAGTTGGATTTGTGAAGCAAGAATGTGAGGTAGCAGTGTATTTCTTAGGCATACCTTCTCGATACACAGGGGTCTTATCATGCACATACTCAGTACAGGACTAAGCATGTAGATTGTGGTTACACAGATCATCAGTTGTAGGTATAAGGCATTTAGCTTTTGAAGTCATGACCCGTGGGCTCCTAAAGCTCCACGGTATCTTGGAACATTAGTCACACGGTAACACAGGCACTGAAATGACATCAAAGTCAGCAAAGGAGGCCTGGATTTTCCGGCATCCCCCTGGCAGCAGCTGTTTATTATGTAAGCTGCTCCATACAACCAGTCCTTTGTGTTGCACTAGTGGAGCAGCTGCAGGTTAAGTGCCTTGCCCAAGGGAACTCTGCTAGTGGTTGGTGAAGGAGGGGCAGACTGGTTAGGTGTGCACACTAGATGGGCTGAGTGGAATGGTTTTCACTGTAGGGCAATGTATATTTACAAGCAGGCCATATGGGAGAACTGGCAGCCTGTATGATAAACACATATACTCATAAATACAAAAAAGGTATATTGCTGAAGGAGTGCACCAATCCAAAAACAATCATTTTTCTTTATTTTTTAATTCTTTATCTAGTTTAAATCCCTCTATTCCAGCAGTATAAGACCTTATTCGGCTGGTAGGTGTGTTCATGGAAGAACACATTGAAATATATGGAGTGGTTGCTGTCTGACTCTCTGTTGGCTGCTCCGTGCAGTGTGTGCACTCTGCCCACTTGAAGCTACATCACATGTGCTCCAAGTTGATTGAATTCATTGACTGAAGATTGGGCCAGCTGCTTGCTAGCTGAACTGACAGTGGGGGTTGAGATTAACGTGGGACAGTACATGAGTGGCTGCTGAGGGGGGATGTTGCCCAGATATTCAGCTGCAGCCAACATTTCCCCACCAGAAAATAAGGAGACAGTTGTTTGTATTTCTGGCAGTTTAAAGATGAGCTGATTTCTGATGACTGTATTCTTCAGCTGCTGGTTTGTGTGTCATCTTTGTCAAATTAATTTCCACTTAATCCTACTCAAATGGTCATGAAAAGGCCTACTCTTAAATAAGTGCTTGTCTGTTGAAGCAGAGGTTGAAATTGAGAGACCCTTGGGGTGTCAGCCAGCAATGAAAGATGTAATGAGGATCAGTAGATGAGCAGAAAATGATTAAAAAAGTTGAGTAATTGTCAGGTCAGATGAGAGAGAGAGAGAGAGACAGAGACAGAGAGAGACAGAGAGCTCTTTTGATGCAATACCTATTGGTGATTATAATTTGACAGGTTGGAATATGAAAATTGGATAAATTAATACATGGTTTCAGATTGTTCCTTATTATTATTTATTTATTTATTTATTTATTTATTTTTTTACATCATTTTGGTAATTAAACTGAGATGCCTGAGGTTGTCTTGTTACACTTTTCTGTGGCCTAATTGGTGTTTTTGAGAAAGACAGAAATTTGTATTTGTGTGCGTGTGTGTCTTGAGTGTGGCAGCTGGTGAGCCACCCAGTCTGCATCAGTGTTAGGATCCTCCCACCTCTGAGTGTTAACTGATGTCTTCCTGAATCTCAAGTCTAATTGCTCCCAAGTTGGGAGAGCTGACACATACAAGGTGTGAAGTTAACACCAACTTCCTTCCTTCCTGTTGTCTCTCTCCCTCCTTCTCTCACACCCTTTTACCTTCTCCTTCTCCCTATGTTATGTGTCATACACTTTCTCTCACTCGCCTCCTCTTTCTTCGTCCATTGATTTACATTTTAATATAATGGACTTCATTGTGTTTGTGTCTTACATTAGACAATCTGCACAATGATTGGTGGATGGGCAAAGAAGCATGCATACTGTTCCATTGTACCATTTGCTTGCAGCCTCAACTTGAACCTGACTTTTGACCTTTGTTACATGTTGGTGCCTCTCTCTCCTATTACTACCCTCTGAATAGTATGTCATTAAAGCAAATATTTTAGTTTGATTGGACATTGGAGTATTTTGTATTTCAGTATTTTCAGTTCCAATTAACCATCCTTCCAAAAAAAGTTAGGAACTAACTTGTAGCTCACTGGTTTGTTAAAACTGGCTGAGATAGCATTTTCTGTCTCAATATACCTTCCCAGCAGTATACACAGACACACACACACACACACATATTTTATTTTTATTTTTTTACTGTTCATTGTCATACTGAGGAATGCGGCGTGTGAAGTTGCAGACTGAGCAGCTGGTATTTGGCAGAGACCAGAAAGTTTTTTTTTTATCTTAATTCTCTCCAGGCCCTCCCTATGATTATGTCAGATAGATGGGGTTGTATGGGTTCCTTTTTGTAATTGATTATTATGGGTTGGCTGATAATGAAGCTCATCCTACCTTATCTCTGTTTAACCATTTACATTCTGTGCATTCAGAGTGGATGTTTGGGTGCACTTCACATAGTGTAGAACTTTTATTTATGCCATACTGCATACACATTTTAAAGCACAGCATGAAATGTGGTATGTGGAGGGGTTTTACTGGACCCAGCTACATGTCATAATCAGCCACGCACACTAGACACACTGCTGCAATATTCCTATAATATGTCATGGATTTTGGCTTATTTAAGTCTTGTTAGTTTTCATAATTTAATTGCTTAAACTTATGATAATGCATTTTTTTTTATTGCAGAAGGCCTATGAATTAAAATAACAATGTTAATAATAGTCTGGTATAGCACAGCCGTGTCTCCATCCAGCATTTATCCCCTGTAGCTGACATTCTAACTTGAGTTGTGAATTAGGAGTGGGAGCCAATGGCTCATTTATTATCCTGCAACAGGTTGTCATTGTGTTTCATCTATCGTCTTCATTCTCTCCAACTTTTGAAAAAAATCTGCGACTCTGTTGCCACATTTACAAAATTGAAAACAGCCTTCACTGTTATTTGGAAAATAGACTAGGTCTAAGGACTAGGTGTTGGGAACTCAATCATGTCAGGTATTTAAGTAGACAAATTTATGAAAAATCATGAAGTTGCTTTGCTTTAAAGGAAATTAAGATTCACCTGTGTGATGAGCAGTCTGACCACTGCCTCGTTGTTTCACTGTGTATGCCATCGCTCAGTGTGAATCTAGTTCACAGCTTTAGTTAGCCAGGCTAGTGAACACAAACTCAGAGCTGCTCTCCTTCTTTGGTAGTGCCTTTTTGGGTATATTGTGCTGATTACAGTATAGCACCATAGTGGACTGTGCCAGTATTGTGGTCGAACTAGAAAATTCTACTGTACACAACAGTGGTTATTACTCTGAGTGCAAAACTGTGTTTAACTGAGCCAGCACCCAAAGGTGGCATGAAATTTGATGGAGGCATCCGCCCACAATTTCTCATCGCAGGAAAAACCCTGCATATTTTTGTAATGGAAAAGGTCAATATAGAAGTAACGAGTAATCCATAGCGTGCTGTTTTGGCCCTGCAGTATAAACCTACAGCCTATTGATCATGTTATATAAGCTACATCTAATAGTAGTAAAGCAGGGAGAGAGAAAGCAGTGTTGAGCAGTGGGGAGAGAGGGAACCAGAATGGACTTGGACTTGTTAATAATTAAATGGGTAATCCTCACCCAGCACAGAATGTGTTTGAATATGTTTGATGCATTGAAATTCCTCACTCAAGAAGTGCCAAAAGCAGAAATAACAAAGGCCAGATGTGAATTTGTTATGTCATTAAGAAACATATTTTGGAGAAGTATTAGGAGAGATGTTTTCATTTGTGTTTTTAAGTTTTTGTGTGTTTTGTACATAATCACTGTGTGATATAATTGTTTTGCTTCCATAGTTTATTACCTTACAGATAAACTGAGACCAAAACTTACTCAAGTGCTAGGATTACTAGAATTGCTTTCTCCAAATGTTTCCTGTCTCTTTACTTTTTTTCCTGATAAAGTGGTGAAAATGCTATGTACACAATTTAACCAAATAACATTGTAATGATAGTCTATTAGGATGCATCATTATGTAAAACACCATGGTACAAACAGTGATTGCTGCACTTTTCATGCCAGTTTGTCATTCATTTAAGATCAATTATCTATATTAGCACTTTCACTGAATGCTCAACAGGTACCTTGCAGGATCTCAGTATTTTTTCTTCATCAATTACTCAGTCAACTTAGCCTGCCCTTTATTATTCACGATTTTTCACTACACCCACTATTTATTCCATGCTACTTTGCTTTTTTTTTAAATGTGAAATATCACTAATGCTCACCAGGTTTCTACCCTTTCACCTACACTATATTGCCAAAAGTATTCGCTCATCTATCCAAATCATTGAATTCAGGTGTTCCAATCACTTCCATGACCACAGGTGTATAAAATCAAGCACCTAGGCATGCAGACTACTTCTACAAACATTTGTGAAAGAATGGGTCGCTCTCAGGAGCTCAGTGAATTCCAGCATGGTGCTGTAATAGTAATGTAATAGGATGCCACCTGTGCAGTAAGTCCAGTTGTGAAACTTCCTCGCTACTAAATATTCCACAATCAACTGTTAGTGGTACTATAACAAAGTAGAAGCGATTGGGAACGACAGCAACTCAGCCACGGAGTGGTAGGCCACATAAAATCACAGAGCGGGGTCAGCGGATGCTGAGACGCATAGTGCGCAGAAGACGCCAACTTTCTGCAGAGTCAATAGCTTGAGACCTTTAAACTTCATGTGATCTTCAGATTAGCTCAAGAGCAGTGCGTAGAGAGCTTCATGGAATGGGTTTCAATGGCCGAGCAGCTGCATCCAAGCCTTACATCACCAAGCACAATGCAAAGCATCGGATGCAGCGGTGTAAAGCACACCGCCACTGGACTCTAGAGCAGTGGACATGTGTTCTCTGCAGTGACGAGTCACGCTTCTCTGTCTGGCAATCTGATGGACGAGTCTGGGTTTGGTGGTTGCCAAGAGAACGGTACTTGTCTGACTGCATTGTGCCAAGTGTAAAGTTTGGTGGAGGGGGGATTATGGTGTGGGGTTGTTTTTTGGACGTTGGGCTCGGCCCCTTAGTTCCAGTGAAAGGAACTCTTAATGCTTCAGCATACAAAGACATTGTGGACAATTTCATGCTCCCAACTTTGTGGGAACAGTTTGGAGATGGCCCTTCCTGTTCCAACATGACTGTGCACCAGTGCACAAAGCAAGGTCCATAAAGACATGGATAAGCGAGTTTGGTGTGGAAGAACTTGACTGGCCTGCACAGAGTCCTGACCTCAACCCGAGAGAACACCTTTGGGATGAATTAGAGCGGAGACTGCGAGCCAGGCCTTCTTGTCCAACATCAGTGTTTGACCTCACAAATGCGCTTCTGGAAGAATGGTCAAAAATTCCCATAAACACTCTCCTCAACCTTGTGGAAAGCCTTCCTAGAAGAGTTGAAGCTGTTCTAGCTGCAAAGGATGGGCCCACATCATATTAAATCCTATGGTTTAAGAATGGGATGTCACTCATGTTCATATGTGTGTGAAGGCAGCCGAGCGAATACTTTTGGCAATATAGTGTATGTTGTTCACAAATTGTGTTGACTATATGATCAAATTATGGGATCATGATGGGATTGTAAGTAAAGACAGACCCTTGACAGTCCAACATAGTCATCCTAAATTAGTTATCTTTAGCTTTAGCTTTATCTGTGTGTAATTTGGCCCAGAGGTTTCCTTCGGGCAGTTCATTTTAGATACTACACGGCTTACATTGTGAACAGGCACTAGTTCAGTGGTCTATTCTTGTTGCCTTATAGGACCACAGGAAATGTATGCTCTGACCGCCCCAATATCAAATTCCATCAAGGACTCATCCTAGGTCTCTTCTACCGCTTATTCCCCTCATTAGTGTGTTCACACACACACCACCATTTATTAACATATAGCATTTACATTGGCAATGTGTTGACTTATTGTGTAACTGTGTTATTGAAAATCCGCAGGTTCAAGTTTGAGTTTGTAAATGCCTTGACATTTGTCCATCCCACTGACTTGACAGAGTAATACAAATACTTGAAGACTGATGGCCCACCTCCTTTTTAAAGACAAGTGCAAATGCTAGGAGTCTACAAGTAGGCCTCTAGTAATGAGCAGACTTGTAGCTTAGCTCTACAATGATTGAGAGACGGAGTGAGGCAGGAGTGTGAGATGGGGAGAGAGCAGTGAGAATGGGGGACACATAGAGAGACAGGAGAGGCAGAGGAAGAGCAAGAGAAAAACACAGCAAAATGAGGAGAGGGAAAGTAGGGAGTAACACATTAGTTAGAATAGACACATGGAAAAAAAAAAATCAGAGATAGCAAGGGACAGGATTAGGCTACTAGTGGCCTTTCATGGTTGATGCTATATGCCCTGACTTCAAATTTGAATCCTCTTCCAAACTGTGAAGATGGTATGTCGGCATGTCCATGTGCCTGTGTGTCAGAGGCAGGGCCAGAGAAAACAAACCACAGCATGGTGACCAACTCACTTGGCATCAGGCAACAGATGATAAAGTATCTTGCATTTCATTAGCATAGCTAGCTTGGCATCCCGCTATGCTCTGCCAGGTCTGTTATTCATCAATTAATGCATTCTTTTCCTTTCCCTCTGTATGCGTTCATTCATCCATGCAGGGCATTCATTACATATCCTGCATTGTATACATTTGTCTTTTTCAGTTTTACCATACACCCTGTGACAAGATTATCAACCCAGACACACAGTCACATAAAACTCATAGTTCATGTGATTGGCATCAGTTCAACATTTCTGAGCTTTTTTTTTTTTTTTTGGTGTAGTTATCTTTGGAGCATTGCATTAAAACAAAAAGTGAATGTCTGTCAAAACATGAATTGTTCAGAATAACATTTCAAATCAAGTGAGTTTACATATCATTGCAGCAACCATGCAACAGGCCACAAAAAGGCCCAGGACATCCTTGTGGACAGTACTCATGTCCTCTATTCCTTGTTTTAACCCATCCCTCTTGGGCGCCGCCTGCATGCATCCCCCAGGTACTCCTCCAACCGCCACGGAGAATTGTTCGTACCAGAGGCCATTTGCCTGGAGAACAAAACACTGAAGGACAATTTTGCGCTCAATTTGGAGCAATGCTTAAAGTTCCTGTATGGGCTATCACTAATTTCCCTGTTTTTTATATTGCACTCAAATTTTCAGTACAAGTCTTGAGTGTTTTTACAGTGCCTAAAATCAACCTCCTCAGATATTTATAAAACTATATTATATCATATTGTTAATGACACTACTATAGATATGTTAAAGTTGGATTAAACTTTAGCACATCAAAATGAGATTGTGAACTTTACTGTAGATGAATTCACAATATGAATTAAAAACATGCTGAAGTCACACATCTTTTTTCATATTACCGTGCCTTCATTGTAGGTTGTGCTAGTATTTTATAGTATCATGTAGTATATTCTCATTGTGTTTTGTAGGTTGTGTAGTATATTAAGTGTTGTAGGTTAAGTAGTGTATTAGTATACTACTGTGTGGCATCCAGGTGTAATATTAAATCATTATTAATTGAATGTGGAGAGATGCATACAGATTAACACTTCAAGTGTAAGACTTATTAATTAAATCGCATGGACTCGTTTGGGTGGATGTTGTTTTTCATCTTTGTTTCATATCCCACCACTGTACTGCATGTTGCCTAATTTAATGGGAAAACATGGTGCACTCTTCCCCTGAATAGCCTCAAGCTGTGTTCTGAACTAATTTAATGTCCTAATGCATCTCACATGGAGCCTGCTTTACTAATAGGTTTTGGCCACTGGTGGGTGTTGAAGTGTTTGCATGGAATAAATCAGTTAGGCAATGTTCCATTTATGCACAAGTTAGCCGTGCTCAGGCTGAGCTTTGTTCCTGATGGTGGAAAATGTTCTGCAAAGAAGTGGGGAGAAAAAAGAGGAACGATGAAGATTTGGAGAAACTGGTTGATTATCAGTCTATCTCCATGTACCTGTATATGTAAGACTTTAGCAGTCACAAGGTCGTCTTCACATAATTTTCCTCTTGCCTAAAGGTTAGATTAGATACTTTCAAATTTAATTTCATTCATTTATATATACATACATATATATATATATACATACATATATATATATATATATATATATATATATATATATATATATATATATATATATATATTTGATACCAGAAAATATATATTATATATATACATATGTGTATATATATACATATGTGTGTGTATATATATATATATATATATATATATATATGTGTGTGTGTGTGTGTGTGTTTATTTTCCATTCCATTTTTCCTCCTTATCTTCTCATCACATCATCACAGTCTGTTTCTGTCTTTGTTCAATTCTGGGAACCCGTTTGACCAGCTCTCTATCTCCTCTTCCATTCTGCTTCTTAAGTGGCATTTTTTGTCATCTCCTTCCAATTGCTTTGCCATTGTGCACAAAATAGATTCTGTTCATTTCAGTCTCAGTCTGTGGTGGTAACCTCATGGCTATTTGCTATCATTGTTCCTTCTCCCCATCCCTCTTTCTCTTGCTCAGTTTTATTGACGCCATTCCTCTTGTTCCACTGCAACTACATTCCGCCCTCCTCCCCTCAGCTCACAATTGTCATCTCTCTTTTTCTTTTCATTTGCTGTTGTCAGAAAATCATGGTAGAGTGTCGAAAATATCGCAATAGCCACTCGATCTTCTCTTCCCTCGATTCCCCCTTACCTCCCTCCGTTTTACAGTACTGCATCCTTTTAACAGCTTCACTATCATCCTGCTCTTCCACTGTGTGGAAAATCACTGATTTTTTATTGTAATTTTCATGTCCATTGACTCATCTCTCCTTACCATTTTCCTTCTGTTCCCATCAACACTATTAACATTTCCCCCTGTCCTCCTCCCTTCATAGTGTAGAAAATCAATGGTGCTAATTATTGTCCATTACCTCAGGCTGAAAGACATCAGAAGTAGCTCACAGCCATTCAGAGATTAGATTGAGACCAGTGCTAATTAGCTTAGCAGCTTTGGACCATGAGAGGCCTGGGCTCTGGGGATGTTGTTTTTCCACTACATAAACCTAGCCCACTGCGAATTTATTGCTTTGTGCACTTGGCTTTTTGGCCACCCAGTCCTCTCCATTAGGATTATTGTTTTTCAATATATGGTCATTTCCCACTGGATGTAGCACAGTAAATGGTCTGGGATGGTCAATGGATTTGCCTGTGAAGATTTCCCTTTTTGAATGGTTTTGACATTGCAGACATTGTGGCTGAACACAAACAGAACAGAATGACATTTGTTTTTAAACAAATGGTCTTATGTCATGTAGTCTATTGAAGAAAAAACATTATTTCTGTCTTTATACATAACCAACTTGTTGCCTAATAAATAAAATCACACTAGCAGGCACTCACAGAGTGTAAACCTCCACCAACGCTGAACGATTCTCCAACTTGCTGGCGGAAATCCCAGATCTGGATCCCCACCAAAATCAAATCAATTGTTTATTTGCCCAAGGTCTAACAGTCCAAACAATTTCATGGAAATCTGTTCATAAGTTTTTGAAATACCCTGCTCTCAGACAGACTAACTAGCTAACAGGATGAAAACATAACCGCATTGGTGCAAGTAACAGTTATGAAAACCTGCCATACCAATATGCAGCTTTCATCACTGAAAAATAGAATATACATTATTGTCCATCAGTGTAATCCATGTTAACAAATGAAAGCCATAAAAGTGGGAAAAATACCATCACAAATATGGTGACAAAGTATATATTTAGCCTTTACATTATGGTAACACTTGCTCAAGTCATTCCCTGGCAATTTACTTCTAAATTTGCTGTGTAATAATTTTATTGAATCACTTAATTGACTATTGTCAGTCACATATAGTAACTGTGCAGTATTTTACCCAATTATAACTACTGTCACAATTACGAATATTGGAATACTGGACATAAATGACTGAAATAGCATTTATATAACATTTAAATTAGTAAATAGTATAGTATTAGTATAAAACTAGACTCTGGTTGAAAATTCCTTCTTTTTGATCAGTGGCTATATTGGAGATTAAAAAAAAAAAAAAAAAAGTCTGCATGATTTAGTGACTTCACTGACCCATGTTAACCCATGTCAACCCATGTTACCAGAAAAATTCACAGAAAACCAGGAGGTCTATGTGTTATGTATCCCATACTGAACTGAATGTCAGGAGCCACTAGTAGTTGTGACACAGGCAGTGTTTATGTCAGCCCAGTTGAACTCTGGGCCTGAGTGCAGTTCATTTAGGCCACTGTAAGCACGACAATCGCACTCAGGTGCGCAGCAAAACAGCCGTACCGAGACCACCCTGAAGAGGTGGTCTCTGTTCAGCTCCATTTGAACTCTGGTGCGCACCGTTTGTGGTGTGAACAAGGCCAGGCCTCGATCCACCCCAGCTGCCTGGTGTACCCCACAGGTTTGAGCTAAAAAGGCAGAACTTACCTAGTGTTTTCTCAGTATCTGTCTGATGAAGACTTCACAGTTCAGGAGGATTAGTCTGGCCTCCTCCTGAATTGTGCTGATACTTGACTTTGTCGTATCCAGTGCATCAGCATATTTTTTTCAAGCCACAGCCTCGCTTCATTTTCAAACTTATCATTTGCTGAAATTACCAGTGCTACTAACTATCCATGTACTTGTTGTGTCTCCGTTGTTCAAGTTTACTTTTCCTTACTTTTCAGCGCTTTTGTTTTCCGGTTGGCATTCATGGAAACATGACGCTCCGCCAGTGGTGCGAGGTTTGGACCACAGTGAAAACAAATGTGTGTGAATGCAACCGTACTATGAAAAAGGAAACAATGTATCATTTTTGCAATGGGTGTGCACCAAGGGTGCGCACCAATATGTGTGAAAACACTCTCAATTAAATGTCACAGAGGGAAATTATCGAACATTTATTGTCCAACGAAGAGACTGTGGATTGTTTAGAAGGTTTTTATGCTAAAAGTCAACTTGTTTTCTGTTATTCCTAATACAATTAGCGCCTTTTTTCAGATCTAGCCTCCCAGTCTTATAACTCTCCAAGCGCAGGCTGGGTAAAGTATTCTGTTCAGTCCCAGATGGCACCGCAAAATGTATTTGCCCGTCAGAGTTTTTCATACCCTTTTCCCCCCTGTGGCTACAACACATAAACACACAGTTGCTGACACACACAAACACACACAGTGATTGCATGGAAGCTTTCACTGACCTTCTCTCCCAACTGGGTCACAGTAATTGGAAATGAGTTCATTGGTATCACCCTGTATTTCACTGCAGTTGCATCAGTGTCGACTTGTATTGCCCTTTCATCAGTTGTGTTGCTCTTCATCACCGAGTGCCGTCCTGAACCGTCCAGAAGCCCTTTCAAACGTTCCCGTCTATTGTTATGCCTCATCAAGTCTTCTAGGTGCAAGCTATTTTAGATAGCACGTTGTTATCAGGGGTTGCATAATGAGTTGGATAGGATGCTACTGTTGTCATTAAAACCAAGAGTGAGGGGCAAGCATGCAAATATGCACGGACACACGCGTGCACGCACCATATGCACACTTTAGACCTGTAATGTGTAGTCAGGTGCACATTGCATGCAGACTTGTATGCATACATTGTGTAATTTCAGCTGTGCTCATATAACTGGAGGCTCTGCATGTAAAGTGAATCATTATTCTCCATTCTGTTGACAAAGCCAGTCTTCAGCAAACAGAGAGGCCATGTACCTTATTAGAGACTGGACGAGCCATGCTAATTCTGTTTGTCCATGAGGTCTCCTTTACTTGACCTGCTTTCATTATAGTGATTCATATTTCTGTCACCCACATTTGTTATGATCCAATGAATGAGTAGTTTACAATGCTTTAGCTCCATATTATATTGGTTTGTTTTATTTGATGACTTTAAAAACACATAAAGCCTTTAGGTAAAACACAAAAGATGTAAGAACAAAGCCAATAAAACAGACTTGATTATTAAAGTTCTCATGATTTGACTCACAGTCTTGCTTGTATAATCCTGTTCAAAAGTTTAGGATTCATAGCTTGGTGCACTGCACTTTTTAACATCAGGCCAAACTTTTCACTCCTAATATACCAGAACATGTGTCACTGCAACATGTCTATCACTGCATTGTAAGCCAAACAGTCACAGCATACTCAATGTATGCAATAAATACTTCAAAGAGTACACAAACCTTCATTTTTTTTATAGCCTTGCTCGTGAACCGATATTAGTTTGGGTGCACTTCACATAGTGTATTTGTGTGTTCCTGTATTATATTAATACCTATACCCTGATGGCACTTTCATTGCCTATCACAACTTAATCAAAACTTAAAAATAGTTGAAAAAATAACAGTAACAATAACAGGCTTGAAAGACAAAAAATACATAAAAAACAACAACAACAAAAAAAAAAACACTGGTTCAAAATACAAGAGAAATAATTATCTTCTCTCCAGTGATGATAAACAAAAGTAAATCAATGAGCAGTAGAGGTGGCAGTGTTTTGACAGTTGGCACCATTCTGTAATTATGGATCGAGCTTCAAAGTTTGATGATTAGATAGATGCAGAAGCAGGCCAGTAACCCATAATGATAAGCTATCCATGTGTTTTATTAATTTATCCCTTTATTATTATCCTTTCTAAACTGGGACACAGTGGTCCTGTAAACTCAGTGGATACAGCATGGCACAAATACTGCCACTGTGAAAGGCTCAGTTTCTCCTTGGCCCCTTACCCCTATGAAACCTGAACAAAATCACTGGATTTCTTTCAAAAGCTTGATATATTTGAAATTAAATTACAAGTGAATTCCTATCAAATTGCCATAAAATCACACCAAAACAGGAAAATCACCCAAAAATTAACACAAGAAAAGTGAATATTACCTGAAAATATCTATAAAATTAGATATTATGGTGGCATTTATATAACATACACCCACAATTTAAACTATGATCAATACAGAGCAACTGCTGTCACTGTTCAACACTGTTAATTGATCAATGAACATTTCCCCTTTTTTTTTTTTGCATTGCTCTTACTATTTTTGCTTGTTTATAGCTCCTGTGTAGAGGTCACAGTAGTGTGTAACACTCTTTCTATCCAGTAAATTCAGCCAGCTAGATCTAAAGTTTCCTAGCAGCTGTAGAGAAAATATTGGCAATAGAAAGCCAAGGTTGTGCTGCACTAACATATCTGTCTACAGACGCATACATGCATACACTGAATGTAGCATTATTAGGGGAATCTGCCAGATACTGTGCCACAGTCCATTTTGCACAATTCACATCACAGTTGTCTCAAATCTTTCCGTAGCCCATCTGTCTCTCTCCAGCTACATCTCTTCCTCCACACCCCCTTCAGTACATCTGTCAATCTGTCTGTTTCTTGGAATCCTGCACATAGAAATGTCTCACTCTCCCTTCCTCTCTCAATCTATATGTCCGTTACTGTTTCCTCTGGTATTGGCACATGAACACATAGTAAACCACTTGCCTTATAAGGAGTGTCTATGATGAGAGCCTGAGAGAGTGATGCATGTAGACGTGAGCCTTTGTTAAAGCAGGTCAATCTTTTTTACAAGACAATACACAATACAAACAATACCACAAACTGATTTCTCCACCCCTGCTAATATTGGCCATTGGTAAGGCAGGACTGGCTCAAGACAAGTTTGTATGTGTGTATATGGTGGTTATATTTGTGTTCTGTAGTGTGTGCTTGCGTGTGTGAGGTGTGCCCAGTCTATTTATGTGTCTGTCTGTGGAACAGACATGGATTGCCCTCTTCAGTGTTGTATGTAACCTGCAGATGCTGGCATCCATCTTGTTTTCTTTTGCTGCCAGACTTACTGTATGCTCATGCTCACTGCTTCTCTGTCTCAGCACATAATGCCAGTCAGTTCAACATACAAACACTCTGTTTCCTCTAGTTCTCACACACACACACACACACACACACACACACACACACACACACACACACACACACACACACACACACACAAAGAGGTGGAGATGCAGGTGCTGCATGTCATGCAACCCCATCACGGATCCAGCGAGCCCTACCAAAAGAAAAACCCCTCTTTCACACACCAAATGAAAACCACTTCTCACTTAAAAGGCGACCCATAAGAACTGTCATACCCAGGCCCACTGTAAACAAGCTCAACCAGAGCCCTCGTACGCTGCTCCAGTCAAATTAGATTACTGGCACCATGGCATTTCACTGACAAGTCAGCACACTACACAGCATCAAACAGCCTCGCCTGGCAAATGCTGAATGTATTAATTGAGAAGTTCAGTCTTTCTGCTAACTTTCTGCACCCAGTCTAAGCTTGCAGTTTTGAGATTTGATGCTGTGTGTCATACTCCAGTGACTGTCTTTCATTTTAATACAGTTGCTCACATGTAAGACACACATATATTGATCGAAAATGCCAGTTGCTATTCTTGACGACAAAATCATAGAAAAAAAGGAAAAAGGTTGGTTTTACTGTGTGCACATGTGCTCACATGCTTCAACATTTTCTGGATAGTTTGGTGGATCCCTTGACAGACCTAACATGATTTTTAATAAGCCCCTGGTCTAGTTTTTGTTCAACATTGATTTTCTGTTTTGTGTAAACAGAATCTCAAAACATGTCATCTCCCTTCACAACTCAGCAACCAAGAACCTCTGATATCAAGTATTCTGTTTGACTCTGGTTCCCAACATGGCTGGAGCAAGCCATGTACCATGTAGGAGTTCATCTGTGCTTTAGTAAATAAAATGTGCATTCACCACTGAAGGACAAGATGAAATGTTTATTGAATACTTTGTGAGAAAACATGGTTTATACACTTACACTGCTTGTGAGCTTAACTACCTCAAATTACCTTTCCTCACTCTTCTCCACCTTAAGGGGTCCTCTGACGTTTCCAGTAGTTTGCTCAGTTGCTGAATCTCTCTCCTGGTTCTCTCTTAGTGGTCATCTCTTTCAGCTGCACAATGGCCTTAGTCTCTCTTTGGTGGTTCCCTCTTGTCTCTTATCTCCATGCTCTATTCCTCTCCTCTGTCTCTTCCGCTTCATCTCTTTCCACTTGATAACAGCTCAAACTGCTCTTAGGGGGGCAGGTTCTGAAATGAGCATGATGCTGGTGATTTTCCTTTACTCAGTGAATTTAGGAATTCAGTGTGTGGGAATTCCCTGCATTATAAGTCCTAGACTTGCGAGAATCAATGAAATTATGTGCAATACCCTCAATCCCATACTGAAATTCAGGCCCTGCTTTTGCTGAACACTATATGCAATATCGACCGTTTCGACTTTTCCTCAGGAATCAGAAGTCTTTTATGGTAGAACACAGAGAATAAAGAGAGGATAACAACTTATTTGATTTACCATCAAGAGCACAAATAGTAATTATTGTAAAATGCTCTCTGCTTAGAGCTGAATTTTTTTTTATACACATAGTACAGACTTTGCAAACAAGTGGAATATGTGCAGTCTTAATCAAAAGAACAAGCCATAAGCCAATAAACAGACTTTATTTATTCATTTACATTTCAGGTGCATTTCTTCTTACATGTGTATTCAGCATTCACTTAATCCTTCCTAGGCTCAAGAGTCATAGCATTAACTATCTAAATTCCATCAGCTACAGTGTGTCAGGCAAAAGCAGTTTTGATGTCACATATCTCTATTGTCCTGCAGAAGCCTCATATCTGTTTATGTAATTGACAGCTGGCATTGCTTCCTCATTCCATGACCCGAGGGCCAAAGCAAATCACCTCTAATGCTGTGTAACATTTCAGAATTACATGGATAAATACATGGGTCAATTGGGAAATTAGACAGATTTTCTGAACTACTGAACTGTGGAGCTTTTGGACTCTGTAACTGTTTTATAATATAAAAGTAGTAGTAGTAGTAGTAGTAGTAGTAAGTATTTAGAAATTAATACCAGCCACAAGGAGCAGCTGTTTCACTACAGTGTACTTGTTACACCGCTAATTAGACATGAAGCCCCGTGGGTTACACAGGTACATGTTAATAGCTATTACTGTTCAACAGTGTTTCATTCTGCTGTGTAGCTACACAAACAAATCTGACCTGAGACACAGTAGTCTGCAGGGATGATTATACACCACCATTTTTGTCTAAAACGGGTCCTCATATCTTACTTCTTTGAAGTATTTGGTAAAGGTGTATTGAACAATACTATTGTAGGCAATGAGAACAAAAAATCATTCCCACAATAACATTTGGGTAAAAGTATGGCTAATTTTTTTTTTTTAATTTTTAAATTTTTAAATTAAAAGGCGACACAATTTTTATTTTTTGACTTTTGCATACCATGAATGCATGTTTGAAGGCTCATTCCATGATTGTTGATGCTAAACTTTTGTTTAAACTGGTTTGAAGCCACATTATTCTGCAAAATTACTTCTGATGGTCAGTTTTTCAAGTATTTAAGGCAGGGGTGTCAAACTGGTGCCATGGAGGACTGAGAGACTGCAGGTTTTCATTCCAACCAAAAAGTCCAGCAGGTGATTTCACTGGTTAGTCCCCTCTCTCTGCATGAAGGTGAGGTAACAATAGTATCGTTCAGTATATTTTAAATAATGTTACAGAAGTAACATATTAGGAGGTGGTGTATAATCATCGCTGCACACGACTGTACCTGAGGCCGATGACTGGTGTTGAGGTCGTCAATACAATCTAGAGGCAGTTGTGGCCAAGCAAACATTACTTAGGCTAAGGTAGGTACAGCTAACATGCCTTCTCACTTTTACATTATCGGCCAGGTTCCATTTTTAAGAGGGTGTATATGGTTATAAAATTACATGCAAATTATTGTGAAAAAGGTGCAACAAGGAAGAAGCAGCAGTCCTAAGTAACTAGTAAACAGTGAATTGTTATGTAGTACATTGCATGTGGTTGTTGATGTCTCGGGAATCAACATTTTTTGCTATGCCAGCCTGTTGAATCTGTACTAAAACCCTTGGAATTTAGTAAGTCCTGTCTTTAGGCCTTTCTCATTCACATAAAAAAATAACCAAACTACTCCAAAAACAAACAAAAAACAAAAACAAAACAAAACAAAAAACAAACAAACAAACAAAAAAAACAGAATGTCAGAATGTTCCATGCTTACATGATCCATAACACTTGGGCATTTGAAAAATGGTCCAAACTATCCTTTGTATCCTGCAACTCCTGAGTTCCTTTGGTGCTACATTAATTCCATCTTCTACCCATCAGTCTTTTCATTGTTGCATTTTGATTTACTTTGACATTTTCAGCATTGCCAGCATGCCTCAGTCTGTCTGTCCCCTCACTATAATTGTTTTGTTCAAAAATGAAATAGAGATTATATCTTAAGTGCTTTGATATAGTGATTGCAACAACTTTGCTGACAAAATGCCTTTGAAAATATAGAACTGTCTACATTTTTAAAATATGTACAGATAAATTTCGTTATAAGAATCTTTCTGGAACAGAGAATGACAGTATCTCTGAATAAAACATATTTATTTACACTTGCATTCTCATTAATGCAGACATGCCCTTCACTGCCCCCTCCACCTCTCAGGAATTTTCATTAAAAGTTTGTATCGTCAGAGCATTGAAGATTGTGTTGAGATGTGTGGCCCAACAAAACATTTTCAAGGTGGGAAACTAAATCTAAGGTCTAACTCCTACGGTAGCAAGTAAATCCAATAATTTTGGAAACTACTCTTTATTTTTACCAGTTAGAATAGAAGGTGTCACTTTATTTGAACTGCTCAACTTAGTATAAACTTTTCAACCTTAACGGATATAAAGTTACTAAGTTAAAAGTCAGCTGAGAGTCTCCTGATAATGAGTATTTACATTAGACAGGTTGTTATGATCTTAACTATCTACATTAGCTCAACTGTAAAACTCAGCTAATAAAAAGTCCATAGTTAATTGAATTTTAACTTTGGAAAGTCTAGTTAAAGTGTGACTTAATATAATAGTATGAATACAGCATACTCATTTTAACCCATACAATTGAAGTCACCAAATAATAATCAGCATTCCACTCGGATTGGTTAATAAAGCTGTCCTTTGAATCATAACTTAAACCTCCTAAGATATCTCATTGAAACAAGTGTCAGCAGATTGGCAACATGCTTAATAATGCCACAGTTTACCTCAGTGCACTGTACATTTTACTTTACTGCAGCTGAAGAGTTTAACTCCAAATGGGGAAAAAAAAAAAATCTTGCAATTCTTTTTTTTATTGGGTGTGAAAGAAAATTTCTTCAGTTATTTTAATCATTGCTTCATTCATTCCTCTTCATCATATTTTGTTGTTGTTTCAAAGCTAAAACACAACAATATTCAAGGTTGCATTCATTGATTGATTCATTGTTTCATTCATCTATTCAGTCACTGATGTGCTGATGTAGGGTTTCACCATTACCACAGAACCATGGAAACAGGAGAACAGCAAGTGCTTCCTTTTTGGCTCGTCAGTCTGATTACCACCCTCCTGTCTGTGGTTTAAGTGTTTTATTATCTGTGTTGAAATAGCATGGAGTGCACATACGCGCACAATACTCATCCATGTTCGCGTCACTGTGTGTGTGCATGTTTTCCTGTGTGTGTGTGTGTTGGCGCGCGCGTGTCATTGTTGATTCAGGAGTAGATTTCCTGTCTTCCTGGTGGTCTTCTGTCACCGTGGAAACAAAAGTGGAGCCTAAAGCACGCCTGGCAGAGGGGAAGAGAGGCCAGCTGTCAGGCTGAAGTTCTGAGGAGAGAGAGAGAGACAGAGAGAGAGAGAGAGAGAGAGAGAGAATGAGGGAAGACATGGGATTGGAGAACTGCACTGAAGATGGAGGGAGAACAAATAGAGAAAAAAAAGATGTCTTGAGTCAGATGGAGCGGTGCAGTGGTTAGGGGTATTTGTGAGACAAGAAAGATGAGGGAGAGAAAATCGAAAAAATAAATAGTAAGTAGAGGAGTTATAGATGGTGAGGGAGTGGAATGGGGAGAATGAGGACTATTGAAAGACAGGGAACTAGGGGATGGAGTGGAGGTAGAAGGTATACGGGTAAATCTGAGGATGAGGTGAAAGCAAGACAATTAGAGAAAACATGATAGTGATGGTAGAGGAAAAAAGAGGAAAAGAGCGTGTGAAAGGCAAGGGGGCAGAAGGACAGGAGGAAGTAGGGTTAAGAAAGAGGCAGATGAGAGAAAAAGACAGGGTTGAGGATAAAGAATATAGAAAGACAAATGACATCAGATTAGTTTGGATTGGTTGTATAGCTTAACAAGTTCAGTTAAGGGCTGTGGATCTGCTGCAGTTGGTCCATATGTTCATCCATTAGTCACACACAGTATCTCAGAACTCACAATTGATTGGATATCAACATCGCTAAATGGAATGATGTGTGTCACTGCTCCATTCTGGCATTCTGAATAATGCACTCATTAAAGCTGCATTCACAAATATCACAACACGGACTAAATGACAAATGATGTCATAAGAAAAAAAGGACTTCCTATCATTCATGTGAGCTTTCATATAAAAAGGAAATATCTGGTAACTTTTAAGCCTTTAAAACCTTAACAAATTCATTTGATTTTTTTTTTTTTTTGTATGTAAAACTAGTTTCAAGAAGCTACCACAACATTTGGGGGAAAAAAATATATATATTTGCACAGAATTACCATGAAATTGACACAAAATACTTCCAATAAAGTAATTCAATAAATAAATTCATTACAAGAAAATTGCACAAAGAAACATACAAAAAAGTGTTATGAATATATATTTGAAATTAAATTACAAGACAATTGCCACAAAATTATTGAAAACAAATTATAAAACAAACAAATGAAAGCCCATCCATTGGCTCCTAGATTTCAGAGTGAAAGAGAAAAAAAACTACTTAGTGTTTGAAAGACCCAATGAAATGGATTACTTTGTTGATTTGACATATTTCCTGTTGAAACAGGAAGTTTGGGCGGGACATATAGTGCAGGGAAGGCTCATTCACAAATGCAAACCAACAGGATATCAGATTGGGAAAGAAACACAATTTTATTTGAAGATAAGGTAGATGAGAGACAATGTTTTGTTGATGTTGGGTTAATGATTTGTAAAGGTTTTATTGGTTGAAATTTGAATTTACCCCCACTCTGTTTTACAGGAAGCAGAAGCCATTGAGGTCATTTCATGGGGACTTTAAAAGTTGCCCTCGAGATGATGAGGCAGAAATGTCTATGGCCCCTTTTTTCCCCTTTGCTTGGGTCTCACAGTTTGTCCAGCCATATGTGTCATTTTGATGTGTGTGTGTGCGCGTGTGTGTGCGTGTGTACATGTACATGTATGTAGTCTCTACTTACCAGCTGAAGCACATATATCAGCATCTGTGTTTGTGAGTGCCTGTGCGCGTAGCCACATATTTTCATATCTGCGTGTCTCGATGTCTGCTCAGGTGTCACTGCATGCTTGTTGCATCTTGTGGATGAAATTTGGATTTCATGAGAATTTGGCACAAAACCACTTACCAAGTTGGCTCTGCAAGGCACTGCACAGATGGAACCCAAGAACCTGCCGCGTACATGTTAATTTAACTGTGATATTTAATCACATGGTACCTTATTAATTCAGTCACTAATTAACATAATTCAATAATTTATTTCCTGTTTGAGCTTGATTTCATTCACTGCACTTTGAGCCTGTGCCACTGGCTGAGTACGATATCAAATTTGCACAACCTGCACACAGAGGGGAGATGTAATTTGGTCCATTGTGCCAGACAAGACCAAGTGATTACAGAAAATAACTTGGTGGACATTAAATAGTAATTTGGCCCAGGTTCTGATTACTTTGACTGCAGGAGCCAGTTTTGACATAACAGGAAGAGGACAGAGGGGGGTCGGGTGGGGTAGTTTGACTTTGAAGCCTTTGTAGTGTTGAGTCTGGGGTAATGGTGCGGTCACACCGGATTTTGCAGAGTGAAATTTACTCATATGCTTTGTGTGGAGAAGGTGGGACCAGAAGGTCAACCTCCATTTCTAGGCTAGGGATCAACATTTCACTGATAGCATTTACAGCTAGTCATGTATTTTCTCAACATTCAACACAATGTTAGATCAAAACAAGGCTCTGGCTTTAGCAAATGCTCTTCAGGAAAAAAAAAAAAAAAAAAAAAAAAAAAAAAAACAACCAACGCTTCCTACTAGATTTTACACTGGATGAATACAAGAGGTCTATCTGGCATAATCTCTGCATTGGTGAGTCATGCAAAGTGGCAGCTCAAAATTCAATCTAGCTAAACTTTGACCCAAAAGGCGAAATTAATTCGCTGCAACATGCAGCATTTTTTTTTTTTTTCACAGGGTTTTTAACTGATGTGTAATGGATTTGAATACTTCTTTGGAGTTGGTGTGGTTGCTTCAGTAAGGCTTAGGGCTTAGGTTATAGTTTTTAGAATCAAATTTGTTTTTGTTTTTCCTTACAGTAAAGATTAAGATTACTTTGGGTTTGTGTTTAGGTCAGGTTTGTAGTCCTGCGGGTTTGATTAATCAGTTACTCAATCCACCAGCCCCCATGACTAATTAGCTGTTTGAAAAGAAAGAAAAATCCATGCCGTTTAAAGGGACGAGCAAGTGTTTTTGTATTATATAGTGTGCTTGTTGTATAACAGACTGCTATTACTTAAAATGTCAGTAAATTACTTTAATTCCTTGTTGTTCCTCATTGCTGTCGATTTAATTTACAGGTGTGGTAACTTCTATTTGGGTAGCACAAAATGGCAATGGTATTTGGATGCAGTGCTGAGAGAGGAGGCGCACACACACACACACACACACACACACACACACACACACAGGATGAACATTAACATCCCCTATAAAGTTCTATAAGTGGTGGCTGTCTGTGGTATAAATTTATGGAGCCCGATTGGCTATCATCAAAGCACATCACGTCACCACTTTGCCTTAGAAACACACACACACACACACACACACACACACACACACACACACACACACACACACACACAAACACATTTTGGACCCATGAATTCAGAGGAACGATTCTATGAACACACACACACACACACACACTCTCCCTCTCTCTCCACAGGTAATGAGGCAATGAGCCAGTGCCTTTGTGTGAAGGTGCATTAAAATGTAAATGCTCTCGTGAGAAACACCAGGTGTTGTGATGAGGGTTGTTAAACTACCCTCTATCCCACAGTGAAAACAGGCACACACATGCAGACACACACACACACACACACACACACACACACACACACACACACTCACATACACACACACGTCCGTCATGACCACTAACCTGCTCTCTCAGAGACTACGTTTACATGCACACCATATTCTGATTCCGATCAATATTCTGGTTAAGGTAATTTTCTGAATAAGATGTTTATATGCACTGCGGCAACTGGAATATTCTGAATATTCCTGTGTTTTGGCGCAATCCACGCTCTTATGTAATGCAATACCGAACCTGTGGGGGCAGCAGTACGCATATAGGCATCTGGTCTGCCGGAAATACAGAGGAAGAAGTCTTCTTCTTCTTCTTCTGTCGCTATTTCTCTGTTTTCTCCCATCGATATACTCCATGATATTTAAGTCTTTCATTAGCTGAAGGCAGACTGCAGTCTCCTCCTCACTCCATAAATGCTGACTCTTGCTGCTGTTCTCCCCGCTTGCAGTAACCATAGCAACAAAGACGCCCCAGGATTCATTGTGAATCGAGCATGCGCAGACATAACTGTATGGTGCATTTTCTGATTAAGGTGTTTACATGGCACAATATTCTGGTTTAAACAGGCATGTACCAGGGGTCTTTTTCAGAATTTTCCCCAACCGGAATATGACCTTAATCGGGTTCGGTACGTGTTTACATGAGTCGTGCGCAACCGTATTATTGTGGATATTCCGAATAATACAGGAATATGGTGTGCATGTAAACGTGCCCAGTGGGAGGGCTGTTGTATCCGCAATGCCAGTCACTGCCCACTCATGCACAAAGACAGAAAAACATATGCGCTTACACAGTTTTTTTTCCGCTACCGTTTGTTGGGAGCAACACCTTTTCACAGATTAAATCAGATTTTTTTTCTCCTATCTTACTGTTTCTTCACATTTTAGTGAAGGACGAACGTTTATTGTGCTGTGCCAACAGAGCACTTCCTCTGTGTGGGTCTTTTTGTTGTTTTTGTTTACTTTTTTAATGATTCTTTAGTCTGTGTGTGAGACAGAGAGAGAGAGAAAGAGAGAGAAAGAGAGAGAGAGAGAAACTGATAGAGAGATGCAGCTGCATGTGTTTGTTGCTTTTATTTACTCTGTGGTTCCATGAATGATTGATAAGAAACATTTTAGTAGAGAGAGGCACAGAGAGAAAATGGGAGGCAGGATGAGATGGGGATTCCTTCTTAATGGTGCCTGGAAGAGCCAAATAGAGAATTTTACTGCAGCTCAATGCAAAAATGCTTTCTATCTTGGGGTGGAAATTTAACCAGCCTGTGTCTTGTGTTTCACAGGCTATTTGAATACAAGTCACCTTCATTTAACAGACTTTGAATTTAAAAGCTGGCCCTTTGGACATGTCATCCCATAACTGAAAGATAATGGTCTCATAATGTCCACTGTTTGTTCATAAACAACCACGTATCTTGTAACTTTGTTTTTAAGTAAGTTGCCCTTTTTTGAAAAGTAACTCTTATTGAAAAAACATGTCAGGTCTGAGCCAGCAGGCCTGTTTGACTAAGTGCACAATAATGGAGATTTATCCACAAAATGGTGCGCGTTGGCATTTGGACTTTCATTGAATCATCATCGGTAATATGGAGCAGATTAAAGGCATATTTCATCTATGCTGTGTTTCTTGTTAGGATTGAAAGTTTCTTTTTCTTAATTGTTTCTCTTTCCTCCTCTTCTTCCCTTTCGCTTGAAGAGATAGGGACAATACCTGGCCCACTGTCTGAGTCATATTAATATTTGCAGAGACTTTCATGGACAGGAGGCACCTTGTCTCACTCTCACTCCAGTGATAACTGTAGGTGCACTCTTTTTTTGGGGCCAAATATGGTTGGTGGAGCTGGCACTCTGTGAAAATGCTGAATTTGCAGGCCATGTGCCAGTTGCTGCACTTGGAACAGACAGAATGATCAGTGGGTACGTCACAGAAAGACCTAACACGTGTATATATTGAGAAAGCCAGGCATCAATTAGGGTGGACCCACTCTTCCATTTTCCTCTGCATGTGAGTGGAATTCTCTCTTCTGCTGGTGCTAGTGCTGTATGTCAAGTCGTAACACTATTCCATGTGGACAATAGATGACATGTGGGTTGTGTAGTCGGATCCATTTACACCAGAATGTGTCTCAGGACTCGTCCCAAGGTGGCTTGAGACTTCTCATGCAGTCGCCAATGCATCTTGAATGCATTTATACTTGGCCCTTTATCTGTTTCGGATCAGCTTAAGATGCATGCATTGGCTACATGTGAATGGGATAATTCTCCCCAGCGTTACCCAAACTCAGAGCCTTTCAGCCCTGTGGCCCAAGTCAGAATATGGAGATCTTGTCTCAAGTACTGTTTTTTCTTATGTTCATCAACCCTGAAAAAGAGACTCATTACCTGAAGTCTTTACCTGAAGTCTTTATCCCTGTTACCACCTACCAAAGCAGAGACTGTCCCTTTCCCTAAACCACTCTTGTTTCTGCATGAGTGTTGTATTTATGATCTGAAAGTTGCAGTCTGTGTCTCACAGTTTCATGTCAGTGACTGAAATTTATATGCAACTCAGTTTAATGTTTCCACAGACTTTGATTCCATCAGCACATGAATATTTTGATTTTGAATTGTTCGGTGATTTCACATCGATTTTATATCCAAAAGGTAATTTTAGTTAGAAAATTTCCTCATGGCTCTTGACAAATACTTTTTGTGGATAGCCATTGGGCAAATCCCGTTACATATCTTAGCATAAATTTTGCATGGCTGCCTATCTGTGCTTTATGAGTCAAGCTCATTTTCAAGTCAGACTGAGCAGTTTTATGTCTTCCAGATTTTATCTCTAGATGGCAGCTCTGCCCTCGCCTCAGTCATGTTCTTTCATTTCCTTCTTTCGTCTTCTCCACTCATTGCTTTCGTTTTTCCCTTATCTACACTCTGCCATCCGCATATTTTCTTGGGTTCTCACACACATGGATGCCTGGTGGGATTTTGTATACATCCAAACATTTTCCGCTTCTGCAACTGCTTTTTCATCTCACACCCACAGTGACCAGTCTGCATGAATATAGAATCACACATACACCAGGGTGACAATTAACACAAGCCACCAGCTAAATACTGATAGATCAGGGCTCTGCCGGTATGTTTGTCTACTCTGTCAGCCATTTGGGCAGGAAACCAGACATCATTTAGATGTGCTTCTCCATTTTTGAAGTCGAGTTGGCTGGTCAGACAAAGAAATGGACAGATGAATCTTGGAGCCCACATGCCACTGGAGCCAGATGACAAAACAAGCACAGATGCTGTATAGTTCCCCTGCGATATTGTAGGAAAGTTACAACCAACGGAATGCCAAAGAGGGAAATGCTCTTGAAGAAACATCAAATTATTTATATTATCCCATATCACCCATGTAATATACATTATAGCATACGGATGAGGCAGTAGTCACATTGTTTGCCTGTAACTTTAGCGAAATCCGGCCATGAAAAACTAATTTCTGCTTTAAAAGTCTGTCTTTTTAGGTGAAACTGAAACAAGCCAAATGTTTCTAGTTGTACAACTTAATATCATTCTTCCATGAGCTTAGCACATTTTGAAGCATGTCGCTTGACTTCTTCCACAGCAGTCCAATTCAGATTTTCATGATACAGTGTAGATGAATGCGTGTTTCATCATCTGTCAAATCTAGCAACATCCATGATATCTCGCCTTCAGTAACACCAAGTGATACCCACTTGCTAATGGACCTGGCCTTATATAGGTCCAACAACAGAGGTGCAGTGATGTGTGTGGGGCTCTCCCTTTGTGTACTTTATTGTTTGTTTTTGTTGTTCACCGCCATTGTAGCTAGGTCAACTGCAAAAGGAAAAGTTTTGAGAGTATTTTCTGATCAAACAGATATTTTTGCCTTCAGTGTAATTTTATTTAAATACATTTGCCCCCTCAAAATCTGAAATAACATCGACACAGCATATGCTACCACACTCCATTTCCGCTATAACATGTTTCCCCTGTGAGCCAGTTCACTCACATCTCCCTGGTTGGGTCAGCCTCTTAATCTGTGATATGGCTGTCTGGCTTTTGAAGCTAAGGGTTGTGAGAGTTTAAAAACTGAACTTAAGTTTTGGAAAAACAAACAAACAAACAAACAAAAAATCACTACATTTTAATAATAAATAATATAGTTTGCTATCATGAATTGCATGCAAGTAAAATTTCAGCGCAACACAAAAGCTATACCTAGAAGCGTAATGTTGACTATGTAAGTGTGCTGACACCATGGCACAGATTCCTGGACACTGTGGTTTCAGGGAGTGAAGGGTCACATGGCTGACTGACTGATATGACTTTGCTGTGAAGGACTAGGGAACAACTCAGCTTCATACACATGCATGCAGCCTGCTCTATTACTTTTCAGTGTTTGTGTGTTGTTTTTTGGCTTCTCTTATGCAGTGCTTATACATCACTGCTTTTTTGGGGTATTGTGAATAATAGGGTCTGAGCCTGAATGGTAATATATACAGAGCAGTGGAAATGAAAGACAAAGGCATGGAAGGGTTACTAATGGTCTGTCCTCAGTGCGTTTGTGTGTCTGTTTTCATGTGCATATATATGTACAAGAGCAATTGACAGGGAGAGATTACTGATGTATGTGTGTGTTTCTGTGTATGTGTGTGTCAGTGGAATGGTCTTTGGCTTATGCAAACGCTGCCTGCTTCCTATGGCAATGTTTTGTTCCAGAGAGCCAGTTCCGTTGTGTGCCGTTCTATTGCTCATCCATCCTCATTCCAACCTGGAGTCTGATTCCAGCAGCTACTGCAGTGTTTACAGGAGAGTTATGTAGTCCAGCAAACCCAGCTATATCCTGGTTTGCTTTAAGCTTGTGCTGATTAGCAATCGGATTGTGTAGGCATGATTGAAAATTATTTTTTCCGACGCCAATATTAAGGTGATAATATCAAAACTATAGTGGTTAAATGTTTAAATAATCGCCAGTCTGTGCCATACTGTGCAATTTAAAAGCCTTCATTACAAACCATTTTGCCATCTCTTTTCCATGGATCTGACACCCTGCATCACTGTTTCCCATATGCCTACTTGACAAATTTTGCTCTGCGCTCCATAAGAGTAGTTTGTGTTACATATATGATTTGGACTGTGATATTAAATGTAAGATAATAATGTTAAACCGAACATGTTGCTGTCATAGTGTCACACCAAGCAGAGACATACAGACACTGTCTGTGTGTGTCTGTGTGTGTTTTGGCTAACAGCACCTGAGTTGTTAGCAGTCCAATCTTGGGACAGTTTTGCAGCCTTTGAGGGGTGGTGAACCCACACGTGCAAAAAAATTAGTAGTCTGCATGGCCTTTGTCTTTTACATAGATTAGATAGGCTGTGTAATATCCTTAGGTCACCTTTGGTATCTGAGTAAAACCCATAATATTTCCAAATAGGAGAGTTTGCTCGACCTAAATAAGTAAGAAGATATTTCAAGCCAGTGTTAGTTAGTTGAGTGTAAGATATCTGCATCATCTTCTACAAAATGACTGAAGTTCTTTGGATTTTTGAGATTTCACATATGAGCCACTCACTGCTAACTGTAATTTGCTGTTGTCATGTCAAAACCTAGTGAACCCAGGCTTTTTTTTCTTTTTTTGTCTTTATTTCTTTATCTTAAATACAAAGATGGCAGTCATATGCATATTAGGTTTGATGACCCAAGGCTCCATGTAGCCTACACAAAGGTAAAAGATGCAAGCTTCTCTTTTCTTATCGCTCTTGAAAAGTCTTGACCTTTGGAGATGGGAGAGTTTTTTTTTTTTTTTTTTTATCACTACAACGGAGCTGTAGCGTTGCCAGAGAGCTCATGGGCACCTGTTGTTAGGCAGATGTGTGGACTAATAAGGAAATGAGGCGGCAAGTGCTGTGTCAGCCTAATTGCTCTCTGTCTACTCAGTGGAGCATCAGTGATATTAGCTATGTGTTCATTAGAGCCTTACTCTATCAGTGCAACAGCATCAAACATGGAAATTGAACTGGTAGAGAAGATACCCTAAAAGATACATCTTGAACCTTAACACTGGTGTTACAGAAATGTGCCTGCACAGGGTGCAAGCCACAGAAAGTTCATGGTTTTCAGTGCAGCTGCCTCCTCGGTGCCACGTCACCTGTGTATCATGGCCCAAAGCAGTGGCTGTTTCTCTGACAGTAGCATCAGACATGTGACAGGTTACCATTCTACACTGCTGATTTTAATGAGGCCTGTTTCACTCACACCTCTTCTGTATTTGCTATTTAGTCCTCAGAGACGCAGATTGTAATTAGTGCAAAGGGAAGCCAGAGCACTTGACAGGATCTTTGTTGTGTGGGTAATGGACTTCTGCAGTGGTCGTTTTTCAATAGCAGTTTTTAATTAACTTCATACAAATGCAGTATTCAGGCGCTGTGACACAAACACAAAAACAAGCTCTCTGACTGAACTAGTAATTTAATATTTGGTTCACCTTATCTTGTCTCTTTTTTTAATAACAATAATAAAAAAAAATCCTATTTTCTCTTCTCTTCCATTATCCTCTCCTCCCCAGTGTAGATACAGTTTACATTGATGAAACCATTAATAATTTTAAATGAATGGAATTGATCTTCATTTTTTCTGTTGTAGCTTATTTAAAACAGCAATGTTAAACTTTCATGCAAAAAAAAATATTAGCAGTAGTGATGTATGCCATGCCACATTAGCCTTCTTATAGACATAATTATTCTGTTAATTACATCATAGACTAAATACATGTGAAATATATACATCTACCATAACTACCTAACTATATACATCTGAAGGCCAATCACAGAAAAACACCTAAAGTCATTTTAAAGGGCCCTCGCTGTCAAACATTTTTATTATTTGAAATACTGTATGTTTTCCTCCAGTAAATATGGGCAAGTATTGACAAGTATAGACTTGTAAACCTTTTTTTTTTTTTTTGGATACTTCTCACCAACCATTCCCAATTTGTTTCAGACATTATACAGTTCCCTGTTCTTGACTGCAGAAAATGTATTTATTTTTATTCTCTAACATTCTCTCCTTTTCTGTTCCACTGTAGTTTGTTCTGTTTTGTTCTGTTCTGTTCTCTCATCGTCTGTTTTGACTTGTCATCATTTTCCCATATAACAGAAGCATTCTTGCCATTATCCCTTGCCAAAAGATGTACCAAAAACAGCTGTGACTGTTTTTGGTAGATTCCTGAATTTTTCAGGGCTAATAGCTGTTGTCAAAGCTCCCAGCCAGTAGGCAGTAGAAAGAAACACACTGGCTGTATTCTTTGTACTTACATTAGGCCAAAATGCTAGATCTCTGGCCTGTCCCTCCACATTTTCAGCTTCTTCCCTCTCCCCCTCTCTCTTGTCAATAGGTTTGCCAATTTTTTTTAAATCTGGCCAACACAAATGTGTTGTTCACTATAGTTCAGCATGAGCCCAAATTCTCTCTTTTCATCTTTCTGTTCATGCTCCCTTCCTCTCTTGTAATCGCTCCTGGACTTTCCCCTCCTACTTGCTTTGGCCTCTATCTTCTGGAGGCTTGTGCCAACTAATAGTCAAATACATTACAGTAGTACAAGGACTGCTTTATTTATCTTTTCTTGTAAGCAACATGTCCACTTTTGAGGCTGTTTATCTGATATCTGTGAAGTAAAACCAAACACACTTCAGATGCCTTAGTTCAAACATCCAGCCAAACTTAATCATAGTTTAACCCTGGCTCAACTGTTTTTCCACTGTCTGCTGGCCTAGTCTTACTATCGAGTCTAACTATCATTAGACAGCAGCATAGATCCTTTACACTGTAGTAAATATTCCTTGCTGGTTTTACTGGCACTGTTTACTGTAACTGAACATTAGCTTGTATAAACAAGCTAGACTCTAGGTTTCCGTGTGGGTTTGAGTGTTTCTGCATGTGTGGGCACTGAGCATGTGTCTGTGTAGATTCTGTGCGTTATTTTGTGCATTATTTTAAAGGACAGTTGCGTGTCAGAGGAAATTACAAGTAATACCCCAACATGACCAGCTATTAATGAGATTTTGAGAGAGAGAGAGAAAAAGAGAGAGAGATTAGACCAGTGAAATGGTCTCTCTGCTGGAAAATATTAGGCCAGCAGAGACTTTCATGGTTGATAGTATCTAATATAGACTCACATTAAAATTTAATCCACCCTAACTAAAAAGGATTTTGTGGCTTGTGGCTTTACATGCATGTGTGCACATTTGGCCACTTATGCCTACTGCTGGGGTGTGTGTGTGTGTGTGTGTGTGTGTGTGTGTGTGTGTGCGTGCGTGTGCGTGTGTGTGTGTGTGTGTTGGAGGGATTTCTCTATGTCCTGATGGTGCCTGGTGAGTTTTACAACAACTAGTGTTTACAAACTAAACAAGCATTAATCATTTTCCCCCTTTGTTACAATTCATTTTGCACTTTTAATATGGCTCCAAGAAACAAAACCCTGTATACAAAAAAAAAGATCAAATGAAAATGCTGTTGTTTGGCCTGTTTTTTTTTTTTTCTTCAAGTATAGTCTCACTGTATGATGAATCAACTGCATACTGTACAGTTGTTTCGCAAGTTGTGATCAAAACATTGGTTTGTTTTTGAAGTGGAGGCCGAGCATGAGGGGAAGACCTTATAAATGTTTTATGGTTGTACTGCCCTCAGGTCTTCCCGCTGCTCAGCACAATGAGAACATCCTTTTCTTCACACAGCTGGCTTCGCTGCGCCTCGACTCTTTTAGCTCCGACACTGATGAGGAGTTGTTGTGCAGGGTAGAGGAGGAGGGAGGGAAGAAAGCTGCTCTCAGGCCGCTGATTATACTGAGCAAGAAGATGGAGTGTTGTAGTTTGATATTGACCTACGCGGGGAATCAGCAAAGCATTTAGCCGATGTTATTTTGCGGCAGTTCAGGTTATGGAAGCAAGTCTGTCTGCTTAGAGCTTTTCTTATTTCTGTAGCAAGAAGCAGATCCAGTTCACTCTGCAGGAGCTTCAACCCAGCCCATCTTTCATACAAGGTGCCAAGCAGAGGCAGTGGCTCCTGTTTCCTTGTAACTTTGGGTTGGATTGAGGTCATCCAGTATCATAGTAGACAGTCTGACCTTTAAGCCTCTGATCTGACAAGAGGGAATAGCATAGATAAAAGCTTTATAGAAAATGTCATTTATTTGGCCCAGATTTGTGTGTATCAGAACAATCACAGATGTCTCCCACATCACAGGGTGTGTTTGCAAAATGCAATTTGACACCGCTTACAGAGCACTCCGGTTTCTGGCAGGACAACGTGCAAAGCAGCGGAGAGATTAATGAGCAGTTGTGATGAGGTGATGCAAAGTGTGAACCGGTGTTAGTAAGTTACACATTTTTCCCTTCGTCCAAGCATGCAGGTGTGAAAAGTTGTAAACTGCCTCCTTTCTCACTTCTAAATAAGCAGTTATATTGTTGACATTTACAGTGACTGTCAAGGATTGATTATATTGCTTTCAGTATGCAGTATGCACAGTTCAATTTGGTGCCACAATCTTAAAGGACCATACCACTGATGTTGCATGTTTAGCCTAATATCTACAAAATGTATACTTCACATTTCTACTAATGTTTTCCCAAAGCAAGCAATCATATTTTAAAACTTTCATATCATTTTTCCTACATTTTATCCAGCCACATTCATTCCACTATGATATGAAAATGAACTTTCAGAGGCTTCAAACTCTCTTCACACCAGTATTCCATCACCATAAGAAAGTCGTCCACATTAGTTTTGCTAAAAGCAGCAGCACTGTTGTGTTTTCATGACTTGAAATTGGGCAGAGTGACACAGTCTCTCCTCCAGAAAATAGCTCCTGGGGAAACATTTGCCTTACCCAGCCTATTATCAGTTCTGTGGTTTATGAATGGTGATGACTTTGTCAGCCACAGAAACAGAACAGTTGGTGTTTCAACCAAAAATTCACATTTGAAAATTGAGGCAGATTTATATGTTGCAAAATCTTTAGTACCCACACTTGATTTGCAAAATGGTATTTGCAAAATGTTATTACAATGTAAAATATTATTGGACCAATACTGATTTTTAGGGATTATACTGACAGGAAAAAAAGTAGTTGCAAGATAAAAAAAAAAGTGAGGCCCGTTGGCGACCAGTCCAGCCACCATCTAGAGCTCTGAGGCCACAGTACCCACTAAAGCCTAAAATTAACCTACCATTTTAACTGCTTCACCAGACGGATTGGTTTTCCAAACAGGACTGGATTTCCTAAATGTTGTTAGTTTCCTGCAGGTAGAAAACTGAGGACTTATCAGGCCCAGTTAAAAGTTACAAACATGTGCCTGGTGGCTAATGGCTGATATAAATCACCTACATTAAACAGCACAGATACAGAAAATTGCTTCTCTGCTCTGAAGCTTTGCCAGTTGTTTATGCTGAAAATGGTTTGGACTGTCTCAGGCTTAAGGAAGAACATTTTTGAACTCTCAAATTGAGTGGTTTTCCTTTTTACGTCTCCTGCACTGTTTTCTTCAGAGATTGAAGGAATCATCACAGCGCACATGAAAAGCCAAATCGGCCAGTTGTATTGATTCAGGAGGATTACTTGAGTGCTACAGAACAACATAATAATGTTGTGTCTTGGATTGCTTGTAATTTTCCTATGTCACTGAGCGCACTGTGCTTTTTTCCCCACACAGAACGATGTAGAATGACTTGTGTCTGAAAAAGTATTTGCTGAAGGTGATTTGCGCAGTCCACTTCCCTGTCTCTCTTTTGTTTCTGTCTTCTTCTCTGTCTCTCACTTTTCTTTTGCACCCTTTTCTCTCCACATCATGATTGTGTGTGATGTTATACCCATGAATAATGACCTATTCCTCTTAATGGCCTCACATAGGATCTGAATAATGGTTTGTGATTTTGAATGGTAATTTATGGTAGATGATTCGTCATGATGTTGACCGCTATGTAGATTTGAATAATAGCACACAGGTAATACAGGGAATGATTAGCTGCCGTCGAGGGGAGATGAATGGCCCATGGTTCTGCTTCTGCATGTGTGGGTGGGTGTGCATATGTAGATTTGAATTCATCCGTATGTTTGCATGCTTGCCCATAGTGTGCGTACATTTTTGTATGTGTGTGTGAGTGTGTCGATACAGTACTGTACATAGTGTTGGTTAGAGTGCAAGTGTTGGCATGAGTATTTTTTTTCACCAGATTTAAACATTGTTATATAATAAGGGATTCTGCCTTCCCTTCAGATGCTGAGGCAAAGATTTACTGGAGCTGAGATGGCATAACTGTTTGGCAAGCAGATATGTTTAGTCTACTTGAGAGAGAGTAGCACTTACTCTCACTTAAATTCTCACACAGGATAAGAGTTTAGTCTCACACTTGTACAAATCTCTCTTCCCTCTCTGTCGTTCTTTTTCTCTTGATCTCTCTCTGCCGATACATATAAATATGTGTGTGTGTGTGTGTGTGTGTGGTTAGAAGAATTTCATATTTGGAAATGTTTTGTTTTTTGCCACTCTTTCATTACTGTCTCTTCAACATAAATGCCCATTATCAGTCTGCTCCTGTTCTGACAATGAAACAACAGCAATGGTGCCAATATGGCTTATTTCTTTTTTCTTTCTTTTTTTTTTTAATTCCTTAAATGAAATGCACATTTCCAAAAATGTGACTGAGAGCTTTAGTGGTACTTTTAAATAAATAAAACCCTTTAGATGAATTTATTCTTTGGAGAGAGGTTTGGAATTGTTTTAATGTGTGTTAGTCAACGTGACAGGAGGATGAGGTTTTGAAAGCCATTCTGTATGAACAGTGACAGCTCAAACCCTTCACTGAATTATGAAGCGTTTCCAAATCAGGTCTTACGAGGTTTTAAATGAATTGTTGCTCCATCCCCTGGAAATGTAGATTCAGTGGTTCTGAGGGGCTACAATTGCTCTCAAATATATGGAAAGGTGCTTCTACAGCCTTGATATTTTGTTTTCTCCTTAAATCTATCATAAAGTCTGTGCCTTATCGTCTCTTTCACCTCCTATTTCCATCTCTCCTGCATTTCACTTCCCCCCGGAATGGACTAGCTAATAAACATATACAGAATCCATTAGGACCACTCTCATTTACTTCAGGCTCACAGCCCATTACACACACTGGTTAGATTTTACACTCCATCCTCTCCCAAAGGCGTGTGCGCATACACATGGAATCACAGGATCAAGATAAATTCTCCTAGTCTGGAGATTATAGACACATTGCTGTTGGCTAAATACATCATTATAATGTTTGAGTTTATGAAAAAAAAGCCTTATAGTTCTGAAATTGTACAAATATTTGAGTGCATTGTTGTCTTTATAGGGCTATGAACCCTCCTCAGTACATAATGAGGTGAGGTGACTGAGCAGAGTGTGGCACTGCTACTGCCACAGTTGGGGGATTGAGTCCTTTCTATCCCAACCATACTTCAAGATTATATTATATATGTATCAAATAAGCCTTAGTTGGAGCTCCAGAATGACATAAGTACTTTCACTTGTTTCTTTTTCAGAATCACCTCTGTCTTGCCTCCTTTAAGCTAAAACAAGCTCAAGCTTTCTCATTTCACTTTCCTAGAAGAAAATTGAAGAGCCTGTTTGCCTGTTTGTGTTTTGTCCAAAGCTGAAGAAATTGCACAATGCTCTTGCTATCCCCCATGTGGCTTGCTAGTCGACTTCTTCTCTTTTGCCAGTTCTAGGAAATCATTTGCTCTTTGCTGACCAAGAGAAAACATACACATATTGTCACACTAACACATACACACACAGAGGGTCAGTGACACTGCAGTGCTAGTGTTATATAATTTAACAATGAGTAGTGACAGCACAGTCATAATTAAACTGGCTGGCTCTCAATTCCTGTCATTCCCTTTTGGCACTCACACACATAACACACACACACACACACACACACACACACCTCCATGCCGCTTGATATTAATTAGTAGCAACCTTATTTGAAGTCTCTATGGTGGCTGCGTGGCTCTGGCCTCCCACTCCATCCTTCTCGTGCAAGACAGTATTGACCCCTAGTGATAAATAATACATTGATATGGTCCACAGCACACACATATACACACAGATCCACAAACAGCAGCTTCGAAAGCCTTCAGTGGTTGAATTTAACAGATGCCATAGATGACATTTGTTGCCAAGATGTGCATTTGTGCAGTATACCATACTGTCTACGGTACATTAAGAGCAGTAATTGCTTTTAGGGCATTTTCAGTGTTTAGCAATGAACTGAAGAAGAACCCACAAATATATATAGGGTCATATGGCTCTTATACAACAACTACAACAAAAGAATGTGCTGTGTGAAAATGTGCTCTAATTTTGCATACATGCATAATAATTAAAGTAGTTTCAAGAAAGAAGAAAGGAACAACATTTCTAATAAACAAGAGCAGCCTTGCTAACATTTCATAGCTTTCATGAGTAGATGGCTTGTGGGATAGCTTGGCTGGAGCTATATTTAGTTTCTATGAATGTATATATTTCGCAGCAATGGATATGGCTTTGAAATGATGATTCAAATGAGGCAGAACAATGCAGCATTGTCTCATTTTACATACATTTTCATTTACTGTTATGATATGAAACTGAATCTTAAAAGGTTAAACACTGTATGGAAAACTATGCAATTGGAAAGATTCAGGAAGAACAATTGGAAATGTGTTGGCACAAAGCTCATTGTCCAGCGACAGTCATGCTACTGTGGGTTCATGACGATGAAAGTGGTCATGATAGTAGTGAAGGTGGTGGTGGTGATCAAGATGGTGGTGGTGATAATAGCAATGATGACAACAGACACGGGGGTGTTAATACAGATGTGACTAAGGACACATTAAGCTGTTCAATTCACTGGATTTGTCCTTTTTGTCAGCATTTTACTGGATGACAGAAAATTATCTAATGTGTCATAATGGCTTTAAGCATATTCAGTGTGACTGATCCACCACTTTGTGCCTCTCTGTTTACTGGAATTAAAATTCTCTCCCCCTCTCTACTCTCATTCCATTACTCTCTCCTCTTTCCTCTTCAGTCCTATCTGTTTCTTCTGTTTTTTATTTCCTCTCTTCTCTTTATCTCTCTTTCTTTTTCAGTTTATGTGTGGGTTAGATATTGTCTCAGTTTCTCATCTCACTTACTCCTGTTTCTGCAAAAATAGATCAGGCTGCCGCTCTTAAAGTTCAGAAAACAGCAATGGTCGTCAACCCTCTCAGTGGCCAAACACACATTGAGGCAAAAACACATTTTCAAGGCACACATAATTAGCCTTTGCTTAAAAGAAAAAACAAAATATAGTTTCTGTCTATATGGATTATAGGCTTCCTACACTGGAATTAATCAAAATGTAATGATATTTTTGACAGTTACTCAGTGTGATGAAATGTGAGGACATAGCTGCACTTAAAGGTTGCGTGGTTGCCGAGCCTTAATGTTTAAAATCTACAAAGCTTGTGAAACTACAAATGAGTTTGAAATTTTGGGTATAATCAACTTTAAAACTAGATAAATAGTTTACATAAGAGAGGCAGGCTTCTTTTAACTTGCCGGATATTTTAATAGCCTCAAAAGAGGATGTATCACCTGACAGATAATCAAATAAATTATGCATGTTTTCTTTCCAAATTGGGTATTTATTCTTGCTTCTATTATTATTTTCTGTTACCCATGGCTATATTTAGTTGTGATATTATTAGCAGAATTACAAGCTTCTCTAAAATATTTTCCCATTGTAGGATCTTAGAAACCCCCATCTTGTATCTAGTGTGTCAGTCCTAAGTAAGGATTGCAGCAGCCACTGCAACCGGATCTTACCCAGATGCTGGGGAAACAATGGGTATTGTATGACAAAGCTCATGTGCCTCATTGATTTTTGGCCAGATCGTTGCTTGTATCTTTTTATAGTATGGAAAGAAAAATCAAGTTTGAACTTCCTTAAGAATGTGTGTTATTGGGTGATAGTTAAACAGTAATTAATTTTCGCATGCAGGGAAATGTGTCAGTCTAACGTGTGCCTTCTTCATTGGCTGTCTCTGCAGCTGAGTGCCTTGTTTACTCCCAGTTTGCTTGGTTGAGGTTGTTATAAGCAAAGACAGTGGTTGTGTAGATATGTGTTCATATGCACACACACCCTCCTCCTTATCTTTCTATACACTATGATAAGTTTGCCTCTCTGGGTAACAATAACAAGGCAGACATTCCCCTGGAATAGTCCCAGCACAGAGATTTATTAAGACTTAGATCAGACAAGGATGGGGGACAAGTAGAAGAGAAAGGAGAGAGGATAGAGGGACAGTGCAAGGAGGGGGAGATGCAGTGAACACAGTGGAGACATTAATTAGGAAAACAAGTGCATGTGCCCTGATTGTCCTGTCAGTCCTGCAGTATACTCACCACACAGAGGCGAGATTCAAGTCTTTTTTTTGTTTCATTTATTTTATTTTATTTTGTTTATTTTTGTCGCCCATTCATTTTCACATATATTGTTCCAAATAATTGGCGACATGATCAAAAAACAAACAAAACAAAACAAACAAACAAACAAAAATAAACATTGAGAACAAACTTGTTAGACAGAGCTCTGCTTTCTCCAAATGCATTCACCAAGCAGTTATACTCCATATCCAGCGATCAATGTTTCTCTTGCACTGAAATGTGCCATATAAATAGTTTAGTTTTTTTTTTTTTTTTTTTTTTCATTTTCTCTTTTAGCTCAGGTTCTTGATGAAAGTGTCCAAGCTTCTGGGAAGAAGGGAAGGTGCAGTGGGATTTCAAATCAAAACGTATCTTTTAAAACTGTTTCTATTTTTACTTCCTAAAAGCTTGTCTTCTCTAGCATGTCTATTCTAAAACACTTCACATTCTGATAGAGCTACACAATGCAGATTTTGTTTGGCTCTAATCAACTGACATATTGGCTCTGAAAAAGGGAAAGCTAAAAAGCTGTACAAAGAGGCGCTTCTTTTTCTCTTTGTCTAAGACAAGAAGGCATCTGTAGCAAAGGTTTATTAAAGGTACAAGCCGTGCTTAAAGGGACAGCCCTGTGCACTTTATTTCACTAGCAGTCCATGCTCAGCCTGGCCAGGAACACACTGCCTTCACCTCCCTTATCCCTGCCATCCCGTTAGTTTGGTTTCCACTGAGTGTCTATCACACACTCCTTTATCTTTTCACTCCTTCTTTTTAATCCCTCATCTCTCCCTCGCTTCCAGAGCCATGGCAGTATTCTCAGTTGCTCCCCACATACATTGTTTCTTTCTTTTCAGTTGTTTTGTTCTGACACCTATCTGCCTGCTTTTTCCCCTCTTGGTATCTGTGTTTCTCGTTCTGTTGCCCTCTCAATAAGCACAGTGCTTACCCTGTAAGCCTGTTTCAGTCGGAAAGCCCACACCTTCACAGTGCATTGGTTCATGGCTGTAGGGCTTAGTGGGCAGACCTGCGCAAACAATAATACATTTAAATTTGGTTTACAATATTCAGACTACTTGAGTTACACTTGATTTATCTAGTCAGGCAGTTAAATAGCCTCCGAGGTAGGCACATTCTTTGCTAAGAAAAGACGAATCAAGCTATCAGTCAAGGTTAGTATTCAGTTACTGTTTTGCTCAGGTCTGGTGCTGGGTGCAGTGGCAGGTGGTGTGGAGGTAACCGGGAAGCAGAGGAGGGAGGGAGGGAATGAGGAGGAAGAGGTGATAACAGTGCCAGTCTGTCTGTGAGTCCCATTGCTATGGCAACATAATGGGTGTGTCTGAGAACACTGACATGATGGAGTCTGTCTCCCCTGCCCTCTGCTGTGATTGGTTGTGGAGCTTTGGGGGATGCTCTGCCCCTATCAGTAAACCTGGCCCCAAATGTCCATACCCTGCCCCAGTTCCTGGCCCAGCCCTGAGTCTGCCATTTTGCTGCTCTTTGATAGGCTCCAGAAAGACCACATGCTTGTTGGTACTGACCTTGCGGCCTGGCCCCTCTGTGGTGGCCGGCGGGGTGGGAGTGAGGATGGAAGATTGAGCGCTCCCTGCCCCAGCCTCATTCCCTGGGCTTGGGGTAGTTGTGGCCGGGGAAGGGGCCTTACGACATGGTGGGCAGCGGCAGGGTGTCAGGTAGAGGTACATGAGAACCAGCACCAAGCTCACCACACAGCCCAGGAGGGTGGTGAACCCAGTGTTGAACGGCTCGTGATGCTCGCCGTCGTGGTATGGTGCCACCGTCACATTGACCAGTCGTGTCTCATTGCGCTTAAGCTGTTGATCCAAAGCCATACACCAGTAGATGCCGGAATCCTCTGCTTTTGCCGCCACAATCTCCAAGGTGCCATTGGCATACATCTTCAATGCGCCATTGTTTCCTGGGGGGACCACGTACTCCTGATGAGGCGAGACCCAGAAAAATTTCACATGCTTCCCTGTGAGATTCGTCAAGCAGTGCAGCAGCGCCGCTTTACCTGGCTTCACCAGAACATTACTCTCTTGCTCTCCCTTCAGGCTGAGCTGAGTCATCACAGTCAAGCTGCAGTTTTCAAAGAGGGGGCCCTGCTGGAAGAAACGCACAGTACCTGCCTGCATCCCAAAGACAAGACATGTGTGCTCTTGTCTGAAGTCTTTCACTGAGGCATAGCCTCTCTGCTCCCAGTGACGTAGCAGCACATACATGGAGCACTCACACACCAGGGAGTTGTTGTGGAGATAGAGTCCACTCTGGACAGCCAGAGGTAAGTTTGATATGGCCTCCAGGGGTAGTTTGGGCAGGCGGTTTGAGGACAAGTCCAGCATGGATAGGTAAGGGTGGCTGTGCTCCTGGATGGAAAAGAAGGGGAAATTGGTGAGACGGTTGTGGCTGAGGTAGGCCTTGCGGAGGCTGCCCAGCGCAGCCAGTGCTTGGCTCTCCACGTGGATGATACGGTTGTTGAACAGCAACAGTTCCTCTAATCCTGACAACTCCAGGAAATAGTGCTGCTCAAGTACATGGAGCTGATTGGACGACAGGTCCAGGTGTCTTAGGAGTGAGCTGTTTTGGAAGGCCCCTGGTTTAATCCCAGTCAGCTGGTTGTGCGCTACTCGTAATGTCTCCAAACGAGGAAGTCTTCCAAAGCTGCCCTCCTCCAATTGCACTATCCGATTATGGCTAAGATCCAAAGTGACAGGAGAGACGGGCATCTCCCTGGGGACCTGTTGGAGACCCAGGGCGGTGCAACTGAGGATATCAGAGGCACAGATGCAACCAGGCGGGCAGACGCTGGCCTGGGCAGGGCTCAGCTGTGGGAGTACAAAACAAAATAACAGCACAACAACAGACCACCATGATGATGGTGTTGCTGTAGCTGTTGGTACCACTGCACTCTGCACACAACTGACACCACCACTGTTACCACCATTACACAGCATACTGCAAACCCCAGGCTCTGGACACAGGCACAGTAGCCAGTGTACTGTCAATAGTTCTCTTGGCGTGGTCCAGCTTATTTCTTTGAGTTATTTTGTCTTTCAGAACAGCCAGTGCAGATTTTTCATGTGTATATATCCTTCATGTTGTGCTCTCTGATTCATTTCACTTCTTAAGACAAAATTTTTTATCTCTATGCAAACTAAACTTTGTCTGTATTTGCTCATTTTTGTCTTTTTCTTGCCGTAGTCCCTTTATAGCTGGAAGTTGTTCCTTTCTCCTCTGCTTCCGCTCAGGCTTCCTGCCACAAAGAAAGAAGATAGTATAAATGTTTAAATTCTACTCTCTCAGTCCCCTTTATCGTTATCATTCATAAGACAAGCCTGTGACAAACACCTTATTTGCTTTGTTCCATTTAAGCTACAAAGCACAAACAAAATGCCAGTGTAATGTATGCTCACTCTGTTTCATTTCTGCTCCCAGCCTCTGCTCTGGCGTGATTGTTTGTTTTGCCTGACCGGGTTAATGGTAAATGAGGTGATCGCATCTGTACGCATCCACCTGCCAACACAGCAGCCAGAGAGAGGGAAAAAAACTCAAAAGTTGGCTTCATAAAAAGGCACAGTTTCTGAGATACAGGCCCATGTGTGCCCATGTAAACAAACAATCCATCTTGCTACGCAGGATGGATTTTTGCTTAGTAGTGTGGAAGTAAGTGGGCAATGGGATGGAACACAGCCAAAAGTTCTCAACAGTTTACTATCCCTACTTGCTCCACGACAGTAACATAAAAAAAAAAAAGGAATGAGAGAGGAAAGTGGTTAAGATGTGGAGGAAATAAATGGATGTTTCTGGGGAAAAAAAACATAATTAGTAATTGAAACACAGCTAAAGTTCATTTACTATAAAATTTGTCCCGGTGTTGTGATAAAAGCATCTTGTATTTACTAGATAACTAAGGCACATAAACTAATAACTAACTACTAATAACTCCAGGCACATAAAACATTGTAAAATGAAATGTGTAGAGCATTCATGTGCTGTCTGAACTGTGTCTTTTCCTATGTCTTTTCCTCACCTCTGGACAGTCCATTAATATCATAACAAGGCCTTTGTATATCCACAACTATAAAATAAGTTCTCAGTCTGTTGGTGATGATGTTAATGATGGATTACTGGTTCCTGTGTACGTTACATCATACTGTTTATCAGTGCGTTGTTATTGTTGGAGTGGAATAGCATTTTGTTGGCTGGAGAAACAACTCCAAGAGGTCGCTTGTTTTCACCCTGACGTCCACAGAACAGGCTCAGATGGAAGTCATTTCCCCGTCTGCAAGCCAAGCTAGATACTCTCCCCTCCGCACAAGCGCACCTTCTCCTCTCTTTCAGCTCCTATCGTGACAGAATCCTCATCTTTAGTTGTAGTGTCTCTCCTTTTCACGCCAAGTCGGGTTTCGTGAATCACGGCCCCAGCTGTCTGCCGCCCACAGACCACCCAAGTCGCGTATCAGCTTTTCAAAGAAGTCAGCACTCTGTCCACTTCACTTCACCCAATCACACAGACAGTTGTGCTGGAAACCCTTGTTTTGTGCACACAGCGCTCATGCCAAATGCACACATCTCTCCTCTCTCCCTCTCTCTTTGTCTCGCTTTCGTCTTTTTCCTTCAGCCAATTTGTATAGCTGTTCCTTTTTTTAGCAGGTGGTGGGTGAGTGGTTTTGAAGAAGGCTCATGCAAAAGAGCAGGCTTTCATCCCCTTCTGTAAAAAATCCCAGACAGCCATATTTGCCCCCCAGTGAGCCACTCTTCATCCTTTATCTCCCCATTCTCATCCACAAGGGTCCAGCACAAAAAAAGCAAGAGAAAAGCAAAACTGTACTGCAACACAAAGAAAAAAAAAGTTCTACTTAGTCCTTTCTGTTAAATCCAGGTGCATTAAAGTGTGTTCCTAATATATCCTGAGGTGCTGATATATCTGCATCTGTCTCTATGCCAGATGTGAGTGCACTGGGAGGTTTAGCTGTATCCCGCCAGTGTTGTCTCCCGTCTGTTTATGGCGTGCTCTGAGCTGAGCCGAGCTGTGTCCGCTGCTTCTGGTGCTTTCCCAGCTCCTCCTCTCACCTCCTCTCCTCCACTCCTCTACTCTGGATTAATCCTCCTCCCCCTTTTCCCTTAGCATCTCCCTACCAACTCGGTCCCTCCTTCTGGTCTCCATTCACTAAGCTGTTCATGCTTCACTCTCTCGCTCTGTCCAGGTCTGTCTGCTGTCTCTTTACCAAGCTCTCTCTCTCTCTCCCTTCCTTTCTTTTTTTCTAGCTCACTCACTCAACTGGCTTATGTTGCCATTGGAGGAGCATTTGAGAGGGGATTCTGGAGGGAACTGATTGGCTAGGGAGCGAGACCGATTATGAATATGTGAAAGGGACGATCAGGGAGTGTGTGTTTGATGTCACTGTTCTCTTCTCTTCTCTTCTCTTCTCTTCTCTTCTCTTCTCTTCTCTTCCCTTTTCAATCAGTATTCATAAAACTACAACACTTCCATCCAACCTTCCCTCCAACTACAAGCCTTCCATCATTTGACACTTGGCTGTAATTCCTTGTTCATGGGTTAATGTATGTCATATTGGCATCCTTTTAGCCATGAAAATAATTCTGTTATTTAAGCAAGAGATTTTATACATTGTAGGGCTTATCACACAAACATATTGTAAATCAGTTTAAAGGGCGCTCATATCAAATCCATGATGCTTTTAATTAGAATATGTAAAAGATTTTTTATGAGTAAATGTTGAATTATTGGTTATGTCTGTACTGCCTTTGGGTGCTTCTTTGTGGTAAAGAAACTTAATGGTATTGGGAGATTTGTTTTGAAGTTGTAAATTTGTCTGCAGCCCGTCATTTCTGTGCATAATATATTTGTCATTTTTCTTTAATTATATAGACAGTCATAATGGCTTGCATATATGTTGTACTATTCCTGCTTCACCAACATCATTCTGTTCTCTTAACTCCTTGCCTCTTGGTCCTCTCTTCCATTGCCTCCTCTCACCTCTCTCCTCTCTTCTTCATTTTCTCTTCTCCTGTCCGTCCTCTGCCTTCCTCTCCCATCTGCTCCCCTCTCTCCTTCAAACTAAATTTCCCCTGAGGCACGACTGAATGGGATCTATGGCCACTCCCATACATTCTTTAACAACAACATAATTCATCAGCACATAGCAGCATCTCCTTTTTTCTAAGAGCAAAATTTTGTGAACCTAACTAACTAACTGACTAACCAACTAACTAACTAACTAACTAAATAAACAGTCTTAGTTCACACAGCAGCATCTCCAATCACCAATGGACATTTATTTAACACTTGTGTATTATTCATCTGTAAACCACAAAAAAAAAAAAAAAAAAAAAGAAAGAAAAGAAAATGTGCATTCTCTGTTTGCTTAAATACATCTGCACTCTGCTTATTATTTAAAATTTAAAACATTTTGGCCCCCTCAGTTCAGGCATCAGCCGATTATCTCAAAATGCCAGATTTTGTCCTGATTAAAATTGAGAGTAAAAATAAAATTGATCAGCCACCAGGCTGCATCTATAAGACCAAGTCTATTATCTTGTCCTTTTCTTTCTGGATCCCCGGAGAACAACTTAATCAACTAGAGGCTTCACACTGTGTTCACACACACACACACACACACACACACACACACACACACACACACTCACACACACATACACATGCATGCATGCATACACAGGTGCAGCACCTATACACCTCACAGCACAAACACACTGTGCACATTCAAACAATTGAATCTCTTTCTCTCTCTCTCTCTCTCTCTCTCTCTCTCTCTCTCTCTCGCTCCTCCTCTCTTTTCTCTCTCTCACTCACTCACTCTCACTCTGTCTTTCACTCTCTCTCTCTCTCTCTCATCACCACTACTTGACATTCAGACCATGATTTGCTCCGTCTTTATTCACACTAACAAGCTGCTGTTCTTTGCCATAGATACTCAGACTGCTTTCAGCCTACTCATCGTATCATTTTTTCTGCATTTTAATGTGTCCTACTTTCAAGAGACAATTTTCCAGGTTTTGTTTGGATAAATTGGCAGTTTTATTATTTTAACTTTTACATAACCCCGTAGTTAGCCAGGCGGTTCAGTTAAAAACATATTATGCACAGTGCTGGCCTCAGAAAATGTTTTATAAAACGGGTTAGTTTGGGTGAGTTTATGAGGAGAAAATAGCAAAAATAAAATAAAATGGAATTGAAAACTTGTACAGACAGACAGAGGCATCACAGCAGGATGGAGTTTGAGACTAACTTCAGCTATCAAGAGCAGACAAAGTGACTTTAAATCTTGTTTGATTACATATGATTTCCCCTTTATTTACCTTAGACAATCAAGGGAAGGTCTGGACATACACAAGAGCCCATTCAGTAAGTCCAGCTCAATATTCTTGCGGGTACATACAGTCACACCTGAGAGAGAAACGGGCTTTCATTTGTTGAAACCTGTGAACTGTGCAGCTTATTTTTAGGAAAGTCTCCAGATGTTTTGCTTATTTACTCTGTGCATTTGCAGTTCTGTTTTTTCCCCCTCTATCATCTCTGAGGGTCGTTTTTCTGCCGTGTTATATCAAAAGTGGCAGAGAAAAATCCATTGCTGTTGATGTAATGTAATTTCACAGTGTATTCCAACTTGTAGAAACAGCAGTAAAATACTTTCCCTCGATGTGTGTGCAGCATGCTCTCTGAGAGAGAGAGAGAGAGAGAGAGAGAGAGAGAGAGAGAGAGAGCTTGGTAAAGAGAGAGGAGGAGTATGAATCTGTTTCTTGCTTTCTGTTTTGACTAAATATAGGAAAATGATGCATCTCACTGCTGCTTTACAGCAGTCTCAAAATTACACCAAATAGCCGAAGGGGGGCACTAACTTTACAGATGAAAACAGTGGCATATTTGCTACTGTTTGGCCCACGGGGGGTCTGTATTTGTTAGGGGTGTGTGTGTGTGTGTGTGTGTGTGTGTGTGTGTGTGTGTGTGCATGTTTTTGCCGTCATCACTCTGCATGTGTGCCTACTTGCAATTTTGGGAATCCATATCCCTCTGTGTGTGTGTGTGTGTATATGTGTGTGTGTGTATGTGTGTGTTTGTGTGTGTGAGAACTTGCTGGGAGCTGTCTTAGGCTCTTGGTCACAGTGTGTTTCTCATGCTGGCCTCCTGTCACATGGGATTACAATCAGAGTCATAGAGCCAAGGGACACACACACACACACACGCACACACGCACACACAAACAACTAAACCAACTGACAGACAGGGACAGAGGCAGTGACACACACACACACACACACACACACACACACACACACACACACACAGTCAAAAGTGAAAACCAAAATCCATCTGTGCAGGTACACAGAATCAGTCCAACAAACAAAGAAAATACAAGGACATATACAATTGCTGATAGCCATCCACAAAAACACACAAATATGCACATACACAGACAAGCTGCATTGTTTTTGCATATAGTCACCCTCACTCTTCCCCTGTAGTTGCCCTATGCATTCCTATATACACATTTTCCCTGGCATAATCCAAACTTGCAGTTTTATTCACTTATGTTCTCATCATCCCCCCCATGTATCATTATTCTTGTCAGTCTGAATGCTTTGCCCTTTGTTAGCTTATAATTAAAGGGGAAACACAATGGACTTCAGTTGACAGGAGACACAGGCCTTCGATGAAATGACACACTCTCTGGCATTTCTCAGCCCCAGCTATACACTGTGACTCAGACTGGTCTTTTTTCTAATGATTTCTGTCACAATGTTGCACATGATGCTCTTTTTGTCCCTCTTTTGATTTGAATGAATCAGGAAGGCAATAATTTAATAACTAGCTGCACCCTAAAGATCAATCACCTATTGTCGTGTTAGAGAAAGCAGTGAGAGAGGGAAAGGTAACTAGAGAGAGAGGAAACAGAGTCAGCCTTGGCAGACAGAAGATGAGGGGAAGAAAGAGTTTGTCTATCTAGTTTGTGTGTGAACTGACAAGGTCACAATAATGATAAGGTCAGAGTAGATTTGACAGGAAAATGTCACCATGTTCCCATGTTGGTCCCTTTGGAACTCCCCCTGTGAAGGACACAGATGACCTATCAACGCCGACCGCTGGGTTACACGAAGGGCAGGGAATAAGCTTTTTCATCTACAGTCCTTGCTAACGCAGAGAGAGTCCTATCAGTGATTTCTCCAGAGTCAAACAGTCAGTTTTGCTGGGGATTAAAAGCTACTTTCACATGTAAAACTGGCGTGATCCAATCAGAACATGACCTCAGTTTTTGTTCCTCCTGCCCCTGTTTTATTGACTCTTTACCTGCATCCGGGTTGGGTTTGCAGTTCTTTTAATAAAAGATCATTAAAACAAGGCAGGTGGAAGAGACAAGCTTATAAACCACAACCCAAGTATTCCATTATGTGTCAACATTAACTTGAGGTTTGCTGTTTGACATTATTTTAGCAGGTGAAAATGAAGGCATGTAACACTAAAAAAAAACAAAAAAAAAAAATGTATTTGGCATTTGACATTTGAAGTATACAACCTCCTCTTTCCTATATTACTTTTTTCAATATACTGAAAGCTAGAAGAACAGCAGCTACTTCTCCTTTAAGTCTTCATTCAAATAATCTTAAAGCTGCACTCTTCACATTTAAATAGCCCCAAATGGTAGCAATGTTTTTTTTATTTTATTTTATTTTATTTTATTTTATTTTATTTTATTTTTTTTATTTATTTTTAGTTTGAATGGCATTTGATAATTGTCATTTCTTGGTAATCACTTAAATCTGTGGAGCACCCAGCTTAGTCTATATTTTGCCAGTTATTTTTTATGTTTATTTACTCATATGTAAAAAATAAAATAAAATAAATAAATAAATAAATAAATAAAAACCTTTATAAAAGATAGAACATTTAGAAAGGAAATGTGTGGGAGAATCTCCTAAAACCCTTAAGGGGCTTGAAAAGTGGCATTCTCCAGGCAGAATATTACAGGAAAAATTCTGGCAATGAAGTATGCACAATTTGAATGTATCCACCTATAATTTTGGAGAAAGTTAAAAAAAAAAAAAAAATGAAGACATAGTCATAGCAGTATGACAAAGAGATTGAGGGCATTGTTGAGAGAGAGTTCTGAAAGAAGGAATGTGAGATAGACGAGGGGGGATGTAGCCTCACACACACACATTCGTCACAAATCACTAGGAGTGTTAAGCTCAGAACAATCTTATATTTCACTGAACTAAATTGAACCTTATAGGACAGCACTCAGCCACAGCTCCACGTTTAGAAGTCTTGTCATAAAATCAATCTACACAGCGTCAGTGTCAGTGATCTATAGAGAGAGAGACAGAGAGAGACAGAGAGATAGAGAGACAGACAGGCAAACAGATTGAGAAAGACTGTGAGCATTGACAAAAGAGGGATAGAGGCTTGGTATGACTCTCTCAGTTATTGCACTATAATAAACCACGACAGTAAGCTCTAATCTACCCAGAGTTAACAAAGATAGTGTGTATGTGTGTGTATGTGTGTGCATGTGTGTGCATGTGTGTGCATGTGTGTGCACCTGTATCAGGACGATACAGTATATCAGAGTGAGAAGTGAAATCAGCGTAAGCACACATTGCAGGTTTCACAGTGGTGACAGGCCCAGTAGACGACCATGGTTCTAAAGTAGAATCTGTTCAGTCACGATGCTCTCATACTGCAAGAAACCAAATATAACAATTCTCACCTGCGATCAGAGGCATATCAAACAATGCAGACCATAGTTGCCACTTTTTTCACTTAGTTTTGTAGAAAATGTTGGCCACAGCTGAACTCCCTGCAGTTGATATCACTTGTCAGCCCCATCATGCACTACTGTTGATACATACATGTAGTTCATTGGGTAGTATGGCAGCCTACTTGTAAAAAAAAAAAAAAGACCAACTCCAACCTGCTGAAGCTGCACCCCTACCCTACAAAAAACAAATAAACAAACAAATAAACAAAAAACTTTTGGTGATGTACCTTGTGTTTCTGGACCTATGTTGCTGTTTAGTGTTGTGTTTATTCTTCTTCTCATGGATACCTGGCTAATTGTAGATGACATGATGTCAGGTTGAGATATTTACTGTGTAGCTACAACACAGTTTGACAGCGGGTGCCAGGATTTGATGTCACTCAGAAAACGCCTTCTCTCTGGATCCAACTGTTTGCACTCAGCAATCATTAAGGTAGAAATACATCATACAGGAGGTGGAGATCTCTGCACCGATGCCATCCTCAGTTGAGCAGAATGCATTGCCCCTGCTGGACAATGGTGTGTTTTGGTCAAGGGGCACAGCCACAGTTACAAACATGTCACAGCGTTCCCAAACTAGATGGCCTATCTTTGATTAAAAGCAACAACTTCACACTTTGAAAACACGTTGGAAATCACTAGCTGACAAAGCAGTAGATGAGACAGTTTCAGGCAAATTTTGTACACACACACATACACACACAAACACACACACACACACAAACCTTATAGGAATTGAGCTTAAAGGCAATATGGGTGTCAACCGGAGGCATGTTAATAGATTATTATTCTTACCTCAAAGGCTTAATTATCCATCCATTAGGCTAATTCTGTTAAGAGCTATCATAATTATAGAAACTCCCTTTGCTGATGGCCGATCAAGGAAAGTAGTCTAAAACTGTTGTTATGTGAGGTACGGCAGATCTTTTACTTTTTTAATGACTAATTTTCAAGCATGATTAAGCATTTGGCAACTCAAGTTGGTTACACATTCCACTGACTATGAAATTGTACAGACAATATGACAGCTGGCATGTATGAATGAAATGACTGTTTCCAGAGAAGGAGCAAATCAAATAATCTATGAAATTAAGAACTGATAGAGTTGGAGCAGTATTGTGCCTGGGATGTTTTCTTGTCAGAGTCAGAAGTTAGAAATGTGGAAGTGAGAGGCAGTCCTCTGAAGTTGCGCATGGATGCAAGACAGCCTGTGGTGGCGTTGTCTTTTATTGAGATTTTTAGTATAACTTCTTGGACCCCATTTTGACTCACCATGAGGGGTGAGTCAAAGCTTGAGCTTGATTGCCCCAGTCCTCAATAATATGGTCAGTACTGACTTGGAACGGGTCATCACCAAATTTGAATGTCCTTTATTATGCCTTTATTATTTCCTTTATTATTATACTGCATACATATTTAATCAAATCTGTCTTATTTAAATGGGAGCAATTTGAAAAGCAATTCTATGTATGTGTATTGGGAAGTAGAGTGGAAAATATACATGCAAGAAGGACTCAACGTACCATTGCTCTAGCTTTTCTGTCTGTGAAGAGGACAATACTTATGAACTGGAAGATACGCAAGCCAGACTGCTACAATATACACAGTTGGCTGAAGGACTTTTTAGACCTGCTGTCAATGGAAAAGGCAACCTCAGTGCTTAAAGATAATGAAAATGAGCAAGGTGCTCCATGGACTGTCATTAGAGAGCACTTAAACAATAGAACAATAACTTGATCTGAAGTGTCTGACACATGTTTTTGTTGAACTGAACTGATGTAAAAGAAAACATTGAAGGATCTGCCTAATGCGATGAAACTCTGGCACCATCATTTCTTAAGTTTATCTGTACCAACACCACCCCCCTCCTTTTTTTTTTTTTTTTTTTTTTTTTTTGTCTTGACTTAAATTGTGTGTCATTGTAATGTGTTTTTTTGTTGTGTTATGTGAAATGTGGTGCTGTCATTGTCCTTTTTGTTTTTTTTTTGAAAAATTAAAAATTATAAATAAAAAAAAAAAAAGAAAGAAAAGCAATTCTGAAAACTCACCGTTAAAACAAACAAACAACAAGCAATACGAGACATACACTCTTATAGTCCTCAAAGTTTCTGTAGATAACTTTGTTTCCTCATAATTTTGACAAACCACCATTAAACACAGAGGACCCAATCCAAAATAAATGCACTGAGAAGAAAAATCAGTCTTCCAGGCTATTCCTTGGGCTGTAATCTCATTTGCTAAAATCTGATTAGGATGAGTCAAGCAACCAATCACTTCAAGGAGGCTACGATCTCAGTCCAGTCATGGTCTTGGACGAGGTTCTCTTCACATGTGAGTGTGCACACACATATCTGGCCTGTATCTGCTCCATATATGGATTGTCTTTGTTTTACAGTTACCAGTTGTCAGGAGCAACCTCTTTTGGCAAGTTGTGTCCATGCAGTATGTTTTATGGTTCTCACAGCCTGGTACTCTATACTGTACACTTGGTCTGGGGCATTTTGGCACCCTCCGAAGTGTTCCCTGAATAGTGTCTGGGGTGATGTTATCCCTTTGTTTGATCCCTTGTGAACTGTGATCTTGGTTGGATCTGCTCTGTGTAAAGAAATGGAAATGTCTGGGGGTGGCAATGATCAAAGGGAGGTATTGCACCTACTCCTCTGCTCCTTCAGGATGGGGCATGACCATATACACTATCACAAAATCAGCTTATGAGCGTAAACTGGTTTGATTTTATGCAAAGCAGCTGAAATTGCATTTGTCGTTATGAGATATTCTTGAAAATTAGAAAAGTAGCCTACATTAGCAACCTGTGTTGATGGCGCTTAAGTGACCTTGTATTGCAATAGTACTTGGACCAACTGATTGTGGAGTTGGATAGAAAGCAGTGTAGTCTCAGAGAAGATATTCCTGCCCTGATTAAGACGTAGACTCGCTTTACAAACAAATAAATCTTTATGTAGCCAGCTCGGCCACACACAAGCATTGACTGGTGAAAATTTTGAAAGGCTCACCGCAGCAGAAGGCACCATAAAAATTGCTGCACGCATGGAATAATTAACTCCTGGACTGCCTTGGTGACCTGAAGAATAGTTCCCATAGGGCCAAGCTTTGAATTGTAAAATACCCCAAGGAAAGTGAAATTGCCAGAACCTGGTCGAGTTCATGTCCAAGCTTGTTGTTTTTGCATCTAATTGTTGCATCATAAAGCATGATAAACATGGTGTTACCACCTTGGCTCGTCGGCCACAACACGAAGTGGAGACAGACATCAGATCAGACATAATTTTATTATAATTGCTGACAACTAACTGTTAATAACTGACAAGGCAGTAAGCTAATATATCTAGTTCTGTTCTGTCTTGTTTGCCCTTATAGCCTAAAATATATTCCATACACCCCCTACTCCCCCAGCTGAAAACAATATTGACCTCTATTGATATCCATTATTTTAATCATTATCATTCACATTTACTGTCTCCTAACACTATAGTGCACCGTCTCTGTGGATTTGTATTAGTTTGTTTGCATACATACACAATTAGTAAGTGAAGTGGATAGGTTCATTTTTTCTTCCCTTTAATTAATTAATTTATTTGTTTTAATACATGAAACAAATAAATATGTCCTTTTTTCCACTGTTAATAACCCATGGTTTGCTGAGCTTGTGTGCATAGTGTGAAATGGGAGAGTAAGAACTTGTATGTCTGTGTGCCTGTGAGCGTGACTGAGGAGTACCTGTTAGTCACAGGTTTTTTAGGTGTGCATGCTCTTGTGTGTGTATGTATGTTATGTTGTGTCATGTTGTGTTGAAGCTGAGACAGATAGTGGGCGGAAAGAGGCATTTTGCCTAAAAGCTGGAGTGTGTGGTATACCTTTTTTCCCTGGCTACAATTTATGAGTACAACATCACAGAATGTGGTTGTGGTTTTATAATCTGATGCATGAAGTGTGTGACATTTTGTAGTGCTAATATTATATTAGCATTTCACATGGCGCTAGCATTCTTCAAAATTGTAGACATACTTATCAACTTGGGTGCACATTTTACTTCATGAGAAATGAGAGAAATCATGAATTTAGTTAAACACAATTTTGAAACCTTTTCACCACTGGGACGATGCTTTCTCTCACTGTATGTTTCTCTGACTTGCATCAGAGAAGGCTGACACTGAAAAGAAATTAGGAAAGAGACAGAAATAGTCTGAGAGACAGAAAGAGGGAGAGAGCAGAGTACAGTATCAGCCCTAGCAAGAGTGGAAGAGAGAGAGAGAGCCAAGTACAGTATCAGTCATAGGAGTGCAAACACGGAGAGAAACAAAAGCCAGCGCAGAGACGTTCAGAAAGAGGGAATGAGTGGGAGTTGGGTCCTGTGGAAAGCCCTGCTATAAAAGATTGATGCGTAGAGGTTGGATTGAGTGGCGCCGCAGGGGAGAGCAGAACAGAGAGGAGAGGAGGGAGGCAAGGTGGGGAGTTTCATTAGCAAGAAGACCAGTGATAGATTGGACTCAAAAGAGAGAGAGAGAGAAGAAGAGATCAGTGAGAAACAGAGTGAGACAGAAAATGATGGGTTTCACGTGTTTTTGGAAAAGAGGAGAGATTGATGAAAAGAGAAAGGGTGAGAATAAGGAAGAGAGATGGTGAGCAGGGGACGATGAAAAGAGAGAGCTTGTCCATTCAAGTATGTGGCATGAGACAAGTGTGATCATGTGAATGTGCAAGAGTGAGCATGTTGAGACAAGGAGCGTGTTAAAAAAAAATCGATCAGCTCGGTTCTGAGAAATAGCTTGTGGTAAAGGTGCAGAGCGATGGAAGACATTTGTCTGAAACCACATCAGGCAACATGCCGTTTTAAAGTCCACTTGTTAGGTGCATTTTGGTTGCTCAGCTTTACTGGCTACCTTTAATGGGTTCATTGCGGTTTAGCAGAGGGCAAGACTAATGCTGATCAGTTGTATGAAATCATATTTATTGACTGAAGAAGGAAATGTTTATGACACCATTAGACTACATTCCCTGAAATTGTTTCCATCTGCCTATCTGTTTATTTGCACTCCATCTACAGTGAAATTCATAAGTTTCTTACAATTACATACTCCTGAGAGGTCATAACTACAGTCTCATTAAACAACTCCAAAAAGAAATGTGTACTTTCACAGAAATCACTTTTTTCACATTATAACTGAAGTAGAAGACAACATGGCCACTTGATATGTTTCCAAGCATGACTAATTCAGAAAAGTAATACTCAACTTCCCAACAGCCATGCAGCATTATTGTTCTGTGGTCCACTCATTCTTCACTAGTGTCATTAAAAAAGGGAGCTTCCCTTCCCCTCTTTCCCCCTCTCGCCTCTGAGCAAATCCCATTTTGAGCATCTTTATTTTCTACTTACTCTAATATACGTTAAGTTTGAAGGAATGTCTACTTACTACCAGTTTACCTTGATCTACCTTGATTGTCACATTACTTTAAAGTTGATCTGGCTAATATTTTCAACTAAAGTACAAATCTTATTTGTTTTTAGCCTAATACTGTAACTTAACAGTCAGCCCTCACCATTGCCTGTTCTGGTAACACTGCAGTCACCTTCTAGACCTTTGCCCTGTCTCTTCTTATCTATCATTGAAAATAGGTAAAATCTCTGTTTTAAAAAAATTGAAGCAATGCAATGAGAGCCATCACTGTGTGACTTCTTTCCACCATACAGTAAGGAACTGTTGTTGGAAACAGTGCTTAAATGTGCTGAAAACAGAGTGTTTTAACTGAGTGAAAGGTTGCTGTGATGTTTGGCAATGCTGGGTATGGCTGTCACTTCTTACAATGCTACCTCTGACAATCTGCCCTCTCTCTTTTTCCCCTACTACCTCACACCTTCCCACCCTTGTTCCCTCTCAGGATATCTCGAGCTGCATCAGTCCTGCTCTCAGACCCCTGTTTCCAGCTTCACTCAATCCAGCACCTCTTAGGAGAGGGAGGAGAGGCCTCTGGGTCTACATCAGTGGCAACCTCCACCATACCTCCAGTTGTAGGACCCTTGGGACCTACCGTGGCTGCCTCCATCCCCTCAGCACCTGGCACCATGGCCCCTGCAGACCGCAAACACTTTTCTCTGCATGCCTGTGAGTAAGAGAGATTGATGGATGTGTGTGTCTCTGGGTGGAATTTGAAAGACATATTATCATAGAGTGATACGCCGGATATCTCATGGAAATTACACTAAATGTCATTGAATAATCAGAGAAAAATGAAAATTCAAAGTAAAGATGTCCATTTGCATTTGGTTTACTGGTAAACCATTCAGATTATTTCCTAGATTATTGATGATTCAAAGTTAATAATTCTTAAAGTTTTTAGTTTTATAGGAGCACAGAAGGCTATAGCAATTTTAATTATGAAGTTCAAAATGACCATATAGTACTGGGCAAGAAGGAAACTTTGGAAAAGATGGTGAAACTTGGAATCTGTGGAATCAGTGTGTGTCAGGACACATCAGGAGAGCAACCGCGCTTACAATCAATACATTCGAAAACACTTAGTGTCTCCATTGAAAGTGAATCAGTTGGAAGTTCAGCTAAATCTGCACCCTGGAAAAGAGCCGACTCTGTTCTTAATGTGAGTGACACTTTAATTCTGTTCAGGACTGCAGTGGCTTTTTATCAAAGGCACACTATTTATTATACACCCACACAAACAGACATGCATACAAAAACAAAGAGTGAAGGTGTTTTATGTATTTGTATTTATTTGTTTGTTTACTTATTAATTTTTACCGTGATTGTGGAGATAATGATCTTTATATTGAGATGTAAGAACCTTCATGTGTGCAAGAACCTATGAAGCCCCCATGTGCACATTACATGCACACATGGACAGGTTCTCACATTTTGTTGGCATCTTGCAGAAATGGAATATGTACAACCTTTCATTTAATTTTGTCTTGTATTAATGTAGAAAAACTATATCATAAAATTAAGGATTGACAGAGGTGGAGTTCTTCTGTCATCCCCAACTAGGGTTATTTTTGTCCATAGTTACTGTTTTGTTTTTTTTTTGTTTTTTTGTATTTAATTTGTAGCATATATTTTGAAGTTAGAAGGTGGAAATAGTCTGTCATTTCAAGCAGAGAGAATGCTGCCAATCTTGGAAATATATTTAAAAAGCTCCCATAGACTCCATGGCCAAGTTGTTTTGTTGTTGTTGTTGTTGTTGGTTTTTTAAAGTGGATAAAGTTGCATTTTCAAAAAAAAAAAAAAAAAAAAAAAATTGTATCCATGTGCACATAGCCTCAGAGAAAGTTCAAAACTGACAGAGACTCAAGTGGAGAGCCAGAGCCAGACGGACAGAGAATGGAGGGAGAAAGTGAGCCACTCAGGGAGACATTCAGAAAAAGAGCCACAGACAGGAGGAGTCTGAAACAGACAGACAGTCAGAGAGTTGGAGGCATGATGAGAGATATGTAGACAGCTGAGGAGAAAAATGAGCTGTCTATTGACCAACAATAAAATTATGCAAAAGAATGCAGACATATGCAGTAGGGAAACAGCTAAATCGATTCAGTGCTATCACTCTGTAGACGCCCTAATTGGCATTTCAGTTTAGGAAGCATCAATCTTGCATTATCACAGTTGAATATTGAATACGTTAAGTAGCGCGGCACTTTTCACGTGGCATGCAGTGGTATGTGTCCGTTAAAATATTGATGTTGTCAATATATGTGAGCGTATGTCTTCTGTGCCTGAAGACCTGCATGCTCATGTGAATCTGTGCACATGTGCTGCAGGTTATGTTTTTGAGCGTGTGTTTGAGTTGGGTGGAGTTTGTTGTTAAACGTGTGGTTAGCACGAGTCACAGCGGGTCAGCTCTACACACAACATTGACATGGCGGTGTAGCAGAGAGCTAGGTGCCCGGGAGTCGATGTGTCACCACTGGGGACAGCCTGGTCACCACAGCATCTGTTCCCTGTTGCCATGGGAACGCAAGCTGTTTCCATGGCCACCTTGCAGAGCATCATTTGAAGGATTAATATTCTCTCTCTCTCTTCCTTTCTCTATCTGTGTGTACGTCTGCTTGTGTGGATTAAAGGGATATAAAGCATTCTGTGGAAATCATACTGTCCTGATTTGTTAATCTTTGTCATGTTTATTTTTATTCAGTCTATTTTTTTGGGAAAATTCACTGAATTTTAGTCGTATTGTAGGCTGTGCCTGACGTCATGGGGTACAATTATTGTGTTCCAGTCCTGACACATAGAATGATATTTTTTATCAATGCATGCATTCTTGAAATGTATGACCTCAGTGAGTCACCCCTTACTATAATGATATTAATGATGTTTGGACCTTCTGATCTCAGCAGAGACTAGCACTCAGCGTGCTGTGCCACACATTGTTACAGCAGATATCTCTAATTCTGTGCATGAACAAACAGTCACTCGACTTTCCCTGCACGTGCTAGTCCTCCAGGTTAATTAGCCAGCATTGGACGTCTGCCAGTGAGTGATATCGTGCTGTGATCCAATTAAGAGGGGACACAGGTTCAGACGCTCAATACTGTTTCCATTACACACTCAACAAAGTTAATATTGGAGCTTTCCCTTCTATCCGCATGTGTGCTTTGAATCTATCTTACATATCCATCAAGTAGTGAATACAATTAACCAGAATTCATTGGAGTTTGCCTCCTGAATTTGAGTTTGTGTTTGTGTTCATCTGTATTAATCTGTCTTCACTTATGTAATTTGTGTGTCTTGAGGCCTTGCCCCCAATTCCCCACCTGATGCCACTGAAGTTGGTGCCATTTGCATTAGCTTTGGGGTTGAGCCATTTTGATCATACCCTGTGTATGTTTTTGTGTACGAAAGTGTGTGGGGCTTATGAGTCTTGTGTGTGTGTGTGTGTGTGTGTGTGTGTGTGTGTGTGTGTGTGTGTGTGTGTGTGTGTGGTTTTTTTTGGTCATCTAACATGCCTTCCCTGGTTATTTGTCTCTGACCTTTCCTCTTTCCTGTGTTTGTCATCTTATGTATTTCTCCTTATACTTTGTTGCCCTGAGCCTGTTATATAGGAAACATGCTTCCGCCAGAGTGTGTCCTTCTCCTCTCTTCTCATCTTTGCAATTTTATGTTTTTGCTCCACTACCACTACCATAATCGCCGGTGTTTTGTCTTTTTTTTTTAACCTAACACTTTATTGAGCTTATTCTCAGTGTGATACAGTAGTTGTTTCCCCCCTTTGCTAGGTAATGAACATAGAGTGCACAAATTAAAATCAAAGCAAAGCCTAAGCATGCTGTGCCTTGCATTCACCTGACAGGCTCCTCTTATTTTGTGTATGAAGAAAGGAAAGCTGTTGGTATTGTGACATAATGTCAGCATAATAATGCACAACATGAAAGGATCCTGCTTATTTTCAGGGAATTGTTGGTGTGTGTTGGTGGTAGCACTCTAATCACCTCAGCCTTGAATGCATTATGGATGAGATTCTGAGTTAGTAGAAGCACAGTGTGGTTTGGAAGATAAGGAGAAAATAGGCAGGGCTTAGAAAAAGAGACTTGATTCCATGCATGCGCATGGGACAGATGAAGAGGATGTAGGTGGCCTTAATGCCCCCCACCCCCCACACATGGACCAGGCTGTACTAGTGTTCTCCCTCTAAGCTTCTAGCCATTAAATGTCCTTCTCCAACAGTCCCTTGTGTACATATGGATCCATACATAATAATGGGGCTCTATTTCATGTGCTTCTTTCAGATGATAATTACTTTTTTTTTTTTTTTTTCATGAAATATTCAGATGGTTCATTCGCTTGAGTAAAGGCTAAGAATCAGACAGAACTAGAATGTATACATCAGTGATTCTGAACTGCAGTCTCCAGCACTGACATTACTGCTTGATTTCTTTTTGGCCCGTAGTTTTTTTTTAGTCAGCGGGGGTGCATTTAGAAGTAGGATGACAGCTAAATTTAATTAACTGTATTCCAGAATACAAAACCAGCAGTACTCTGGGCCCCAAGGAACGGAGCTGAGAACGATCGGTGTACATTTTTGGTAAACCTGACAAAACATTTCAAATCTTGAGTGAATTTTAGCACAGCTAGCACCAGAAGAATTGCAGTCACTGAAGCAACCCTAATATGTCTAATAATTCTTTGGAAAGTAATCTTAAAATCACAATCAACATTTTTACTTTCTGCTAAATTTGAAGCGCAGATTACAGTTACACTCTGGGCTCCAATTATGGCTGTTGCCAAAGCAGCACTACATATGTCTTTTGGAGGACACTTTACTGATGGCTGATGTGTTACTGCCAGGATAAACTGTCATGCTATATCTGACTGCAGAATTATATTTCAGTTATACCTTGTTCTAGGGCTGTGCGATATGAGCTAAATCTCATATGCCGATATAGGTCATTTCATGTCCTGATACCGATATATATCATGATATAGCACATTTTCAATAAGTTACATGAGTAAATAGTTTATATAAAATGACCACTCAGAGAGTGCTATTTCTTATTACATTTTGAATTGTATACATGACAAATAAAAGGTACTTAATCAAAATATAAAATATTACTCTTCTATCAAGACTCTCCCACACCTACACGACAGGTGTGTGTGGGCACCTGCAGAGGCTGCCGCTGAGGCTTCCTGCTCCTCTCAGGAGCTGAACCTGCATATCGGGTGACGCAAATCCGCTGACATTTTGCACGACCTCCACATTATGTGCCGGTTGATGAAGACAATATGATGCTGGTTTTTATGTCTCATCAGCCGGCTGGAACTGAGGAGGTTTGTGTATCTGTTCTGATGTTGCAGCTCATTCCCCAATTCTACAGACTGCAAGGACGCAAAGAATAATCATGACGAGAAATAAATCAAAACATTGCTTTGGAGTGAACATTTTGTCTCAGTGGGTGCAGCCATGACTTGTTGTTTTTATCTGAACTTCGTCAGCACAGAGCTAATAAAATGATACTGCTGTCAGAGTTTTAGTGATCAGTGAAGTTTGACACTCAGAACTAACGCTCACACCACTGTAGACCATTACAGCATAGCTATTCCTGCACTTCCATACACTAAGGATTTAACTCAAGCTGTGTTATTATGTAATGCATGCAGTTAGTTTATCTTAGTTACGCTCGTGTGTGCAGTGCAGACGAACACTAAGCATTGTCCAAATAACAGAATAAAAACTCCTTGTAATAAATTACCGGAATGAGTTGATTTGTGACAGAACAAAATAAATGATAGAGCAAAACATGGAAAGATAGACATTTTTCTACTGTGGAACAATAAATATCATCTTCTCACACAGCCCTACCTTGTTCTGCTCTGAATCGGAGAAACAATCTGAATATCACACACTGGGAGTGTCCAAGTCACGATGAACTATTCATAGATGAAGACTTCCTGTTTGAATTTCAACTCTGGTTGATCACAACCTTAGTCCCAGCTAAATTATTCATAATTGTTTTGTTTTTTGTTTGTTTGTATGTTTTCTCTCAGTGCATTTTTCATTGATATTAAATATTAAACATAATTGCGTTGAACAACTTTAAATAAGCAAGGTACTTTCCAATTCAAATTCCTTATTCCTATTCTCTTTGTTGCTAGAGGAAGCTTCTGCAGACACTGACTGTGTAGATGTCCCACTTTTTTGCCACATTTTACTGCACTAAAAATTCAGGGTTTTGCTCACTTTGTAACTGTCAAACGGTTCGTGTCGTCTGGTAGCTAAGGGGTTGACAGACAAAAGAATCTTGTGTTACACACTAATAATGTGAAGGAATGTGCAGGAACACTGAAAGAATTTTCTGCACTCCTAATGCGACATAGATGCAGGATAAATGTGCAAAACAGGACCTTTACAGTGGCTCATAAGAGTGCATACCATAATCCTCAGATTGACTGAGGGAACTCGTGCGTAGGTGTTGGTGTTAATGAATGGGAGCTGTAGCGTGGGAAAAGGAATGACCTTTGTACAGATGCAGCACACACATGAATGCCACACACACAAATAAACATACAAGGACAGAATTACAGAGTGATTTCATGTGGTTGAGAGAAGGCAGACACAAGAAGAGGGGTGTGTACGGTTAGGGGGGAGTGTCTTTATTTATAATTGTGCACACATATTCTCACCTTATCAAGCAAGTGTAAAAGCACACACAAAAATATAGTGGGAGGTATAGACCATATATATTTTAAAGGGAAAAATAGCTTATTTTTAGAATTAAGGTAAGTGTGTGTGCAATGGCTAGCTATACTCACTGTGCTCTTTGATGTCCTTCTGTGAGGGAAGTCCATGCAGCCATTCAATATTTACCACACAGTAATTATTTGTGTGTGTGTTTGCCTTTGTTCATAGGTTTGTTTGTGTGTTGCACATGTGTGAACACCTATACACTGATGTATTATATTGTATTATATTATGATCCAGAGTCTTGCATAAAATGTACTAAAGGCAAAACACTGACCACTGGACATGCAACTCCCTGCATGCTGCCTGTTTAATACTTGGCAAGTACTGAATCATTGAATTAGTTTATTTCCTAAGAGGATTGCCACATCACCAGGTCAGCTGAAATGTATTTGATGAAGTGTTGCTCAAGACCAAGAGTTCAGGATTAAGACTAAATTCTTTTGCATGGACTGTTTTCTTCCAGACCTGCATCAAATCAAACTATCAGATCAATTTATTACTCCAGCCATATATTGGGCTATTTGAGGGAAGCGGTACCCTTGGTGAAAGATGTATTTCCAGTCCTGTTTATGCTTCCCATAACATGACCACTTGTGCTTTATGGTTTGCTGAACTCATTCTTTTAGGTAATGAAGTGCAATATAGCAATCTTACTTATGTATTTTAATTATTACATGTAAAATATAAAGAAATCCTGTCCCTAGTAATTGTTGTATAATGGTTAGAAGAGCACTCCTTACGCGATTATCAGAATAGCATCACTGTTGTACAATGGTAGGTCTCCTAGCTAGGTCAGGTCAGGTCAGAAAACTTTATTTATCCCCTTGCTAGAGTCAAAATACATTGCCTGAGAATGTTACATAAAATATATCATCATCACATCATCGCACATCATCAGCAAGTGATGATGTGCAATACAGTACCTGACACTAAATGATTTGCGTTGTTGCAGTACCACCCTTGAAAACAGAAAGCTATCACACTCATAGTCATTTTGCATGGTCTGGAGACCCAGTTTGTTTAACACATTGTAACCTTGTTATCTTATCATAGCTCAGAGAAGAAAGTGCATGTAACAAAAAGACTCTGTCCATAATTGGTGCAATATTCTTCACCATGGAAGTGACAGCAGTCATTCTTGTTTGCGCATCAAAGTAGAATTAACAAAACAGAAGGTGAGTCATCGATACGACTTCAATCGCTGCCATCAGAGCCTGGACTGATGTGCCAGCAGATACTACAACAGTGTCATGATTTCATAACTGCATTACGAGGGAGATAAACAATGTACAGCAATGCTCCCACGTATCCCTGTTATTGCCACTTCTTTGTCTATTGCCCTCTTTTGCTATATTTCCAACTAAACTGATTTGATGTACTATAATAGTTGTTTACATGAATACAAACCATGCATTGTGAGGTTCTCTCACTTCAAATGAGCTGCTTCACTTGAAACGTATCTGAGACCACCTTTTTCTAGTGGACCCAGGTTTGAATATTTCATGCACACTAGGATTTGATTAGGGTATTCCCAAGTAGGACTGTGCAATATCACCTAAATCTCATATCCCAATATAGTAATTTCATATGCTGATATTGATATATCATGATATAGGGCATTTTCAGTAAATGAATTAATAGTTTATATAAAATGGCCACACAGAGTGCTATTTCTTATAATGTTTTGAATAATATACTTGACAAATAAGAGGTACTTAATCATACCTTATTATTTTTCTCTTTTTATTCGGAACCGTTGTGCTACGTTTTAATTTAACAGTCAACAAAATATAAAATATATAAAACAGAAGTGTAACGATGAAAGGAATCTATCAGCAATCTCTGCATGCTTCGTGATGGTGGCACAAAATCATGCTGCTGTCCAGAGTTTTTGTAGTCAGTGAAGTGTGACAGTCAGAACATTCACACCATGTAGACCATTATTGCGTAGCTGCTGCTACACTTCCACACATTAAGGATTTAGCTTAAGCTGTACTGCAGAACATACACTGCTGTAATAAATGACTGGAACGAGTTGATTTGTGACAGAACTAAATAAATGATAGAGCAAAAATGGAACCAAGGAGGAACCAAGGAGGTAAATGCACCTGGGGTTTATTTAACTGGAGAAAACACCAGCGATACGGAATATTTTTTTCAGCTAAAATAGTACTATATGAACCATGAACCTATAATACAGCGAAATGTCAAATCTTCTATAAAATATACAGATAATTTGCTAGATGTGCAGGCAAGTGATAAAATTAGTGAAGAATAAAGTGAATCTCGAAACAATATACACAAACAAATTTATCAAAAGTACAAGTGGCAGTTTCAAAATACACTAATAAGCCAGTAGTTTTCATGTTTGGGCCAGTAAGTATGTTTCTTAGCATTTCTTAGACAATGCCAAAGGCAAGACTAATTACCCTTTGCTCCAGAATGAATGATCTTACAAAAATAAATACATATTATGAAACACCAATTTCATAATATTTCTGTGAAGAACATTTTTTTTTTTTAAATCTCATTGAATTTCTATACATTCAATGGGATTTTCATGTTAGATCAGAGCTCACAGTATACCAGTGTGCTGCAGAGAGGCAGCGCTCTGCACAATTCCCTGTGGAGGGGTCAAAGCCAGCGGGCAGGTAGCAAGCCTACACACAACATGAAACACTGCCTGGGTTTTTGAAAACAATACTACCATTCCCCAGTGTGTGAAATCCCCCAACCCAGTCCACAAGCATTATTTCATGTTTCCGTCATATATGAATGTTAGTCACACCAGTTTCAAGGGACTAGAAGGGCAGAAAGTATACTTTAGCTATTTTTGATCGTAAGCTCAGGTGGTAGCCAACAGCAAAGCTCTGTTACATGTTGAAAACAAAAAGGACCTTAAAATGATCTTGATACCATCCAGTGGGGAGTGATGGAAAAGAGGGACAGAATAACATGCAACCAAGAAATTTGATGTTAGATGTTGCCTTTATTGATGGCTCTGAACCCTGCATATATGAATCTGTTTTTGTTGCAGGAGGTTTTATGGTCATCCTACATAAAAAGCCAGTGATGGAATACTATTTACAGCCTGCTCATCTACAAACCTTTATTAGAACACATTTTTTCACATGAGAGATCTCCAGTGCAAACCTTCTTCTGTTGATCACTAAGCAGATCAGGCTTGCTGTATAGTACTATGACAGGAGTTTCTGAGGAACAGTGTCGCAATAAAATCTATCTTGCACATTTTAATGCCAGCTAATTTTGAATTTGAAAAAGTAAGAAAAAGTATCTCTTTGTGACAGCATTTGACAACACTGAAAGTTTTAATGCAGAAACAGGGAACGTTAAAATTATGCATCTCTAAAAGCAAACAAATCATTGATAGATGGCTGTTTTCTTTGTGCTGCTGGAGTTCTCATAAACAGCTGCTTTTGTAAACACATCATTCATGTTTAATTAATCACTTCTGTATGACTTTAAGCCTAAACATATAAAACCCTTGAACACTGAGGAAAGGACATCACACAAATCACATTTATTTTCAGTCAGCTCAAGTGGGCAATAGTTAGAGAGGCATTGTTCTTCAGTATTTGAGTCTTGACAGTTTCAGTTGTCATCATGCATAACTGATTATCTTTCCCATCCCAGTCCCCTTGTGGTATAAATACCATCCGTTATTAAAAATGGCTAAGACGGATGGAGGACCATCTGTATCCATGTGATGCACACACATTGTGCGTATATACTGCCAGATAATGTGCAGTACAGTAGGGAAGATCATGACACACCAGCATGCAGTTGGACTGGTTACATTGATGCTTGAAGCAGATTGTCAGCTCTCAATCAGTCTCATTGCTGAGTTGAAAAACTCATGCTTGACTCAAGCGCTGCTGAAAGTGTAACCACTATCACCCTTTTTAACCATGATCACCATATTTATAAACTGTCCTGTCTGGAATCACTTGAAAATGATAAATTGAAGAACTTTCTTGCCTGGCACTCAGTTCTGAGCTTTTATTGGTTTGGTTTCATGTTGAAGCATAGCACCATTACTGCCACTTCCTTACTTACAAATGATATTGTCTGCTCCAGCTCAGAAACCAGATTTCTCGCCCACAGCAGACACAGCACATTGCCGTTTTGGTTCAATATTCTAAGGCCTGTGACATTGCTGATCAGTCTTTTTTATTGCAGTCTATCACTTACTGGATTGGATGCTGCAGCCTGCAGTCAATTTCATAATTACCTTGTTGACAGACATCAGTGTGAGAGCGTCAGTGACGCACAATCAGTTCTTTTATATAACATTGTTCGATTGAACCTCAAGGCTCAATATTAAATCCAGTCACACTCTCAATTTATATCAATGATCTTGTCAAATCACTCATCTTTGTGCAGATGAAACATCCCTTACTTTTTTTTCTTACTCTATACAACTGGCCATTTAAAATCTGCAATATGTCTTCATTGCCTCATTTCATCATCATCATTCTTTTTCTTGGTTGGTACGCAGTAGGAAAAGATTTGCTCGGAATAAACTTTTTTTTTTTTTTGGAAACTTTTTCAAGATTTACCAAAAGTGGAGCAGAGTTTCAGGAAGCAGTCAGCACAAAGTTGGATTTCTACAATGACTACATGTGTACCTCTCTGAGACATCAGATTACTTAGAAGAAGAACCACTGTTTGTTTATATGGCTTTTTTGGCGGCTTTTCAACTCACAATTGTCCCCAGTTATCAGTTATGGTACACACAACCATCCTCTATCGCAGGCTGCTATTGTACAGCTTTGAGCAGCGTCGAGCTTTGTTCCTGTATAGCTGGCAAATACATAACAGACTGAACAGCATTCTGTTTGACTTCAAAAGAAATTTCATTGGCATCCAGGGAAGAGTCTCTCTCTGTTTCTATGCCTCTCTCTCTCTCTCTCTCTCTCTCTCTCTGTCTCTCTCTCTCTCTGTCGGTCTCTGCCCCCACCTTCCCACCGGCTTCCACCTTCCTTGCCGTCACTCTCTCTCTTTTTAATTTCTCCCCACATTGCTCTCCATATTTCTTCACGTTTGGGTGTCATACTGTCTGTCTAGCAACCTTGCCCTGGATCTATATCTACAGTATCTGCCTCCCACTCTGTTGGTCTCTCTCTCTGTTTGTCTGTCTCACTATCTATTTGTCTCTTAGGGATGCTCACTGGTTAATAAACTTGTGACATTTTACAAGAAAAGACATTCCTGGCTCAATAGCAGCGGAGTGCTTGCTTTGGTCATTAATGTTAGATCTTTAGATCTTCCCCTTACTTTTTGAACAACACAGACGCTTAGACAGGGGTTCTCAAACGCATTTCTCAAAGGTCCACATCTGATTTTCAGTCAAGGTCTGAGGGCCAGATTGGTGATTGGGTATAACAAATTAACATTAAATCAATTTACCTGTAAGTCGCACTAGTTTCTCTCCTCTCTTCTGCTTTCTGTGTTTCAACAAGGTTGGCCAGTCCACAACAAACACACAAACACACACACACGCACACACACTAACATAAAGAATTGACAACATTTGTTATGTTACTGTGAGTGCAATAAGAGCTTTGCACCACCCCCAAAAGCGAAGTCTCTGGTGTAACATTAACATGTGAACTTGGCAGCAACAACACACAAAACATCAAACATACAGGAACGAACTGCTTTTAGTTCCCGATGCAACCCAAAGTCTGGATTTGAGAAGTCCTTAGAAGGCTCGTTCGTTACTTACACAGCAGTGTCACTCTTGTGGTGCACTTGAAGGTGTTTGTGTGTGGAGTTGTTGCCTCCAGATGCTGCCACCTTCATCTGACAAAGTTTACAGATTGCCTCGTTAACATTATCAGGTTCCCTTTTAGCACTGGCTTCAAATTAGAAATATTGCCAAACAGGCACTTTTGTTTTTTTCTTTGACACCAAATCTTCCACTGTTGTCTTGTTCAACATACAACATTCGTTCTCCTTACTCTTGCCATTCGAGATGTGAAATCTGACTCCTTGCTCCTCTGTGCTGAGGCTTTGCTGCTGCTGCATGGAGCAGACACTTTCTCTGACACACAAAGATGAACTAAACGTTTTCATTTTTGTTTTCCTGTTTAAAAAAAAAAAAAAAAAAAAAAAATTACGGTTGTGGTGCTGGGCAAGTAATGTAATCAGTGTATACCCAAACCATGTAGCACAGACTGTCGTGGCATGCCTTGTCTGTCTCTCTATCTGTCTGTCTTTCTATCTGGTTATTTATCTGTCTATGTTGTTTCTCTCCGTTTTCCTTTGTCTCTGCCTCTGTTCATTTAGGAGCCTCTCTCTTTTTTTCTTTCCATCCATATTCCTCCAGACACTGTGTGTAATGTCTAATCTCTCCCCCCACATCAGCATGGCTGTTGTCCAAGAAACCCATATCGCAGCCCAGGCTGTGGTGTTACCACTCCGATGTTGAAAGTGGATCCGTCTGATAGCAAAGAGAGAGGGGGAAGAGGGGAATGGATTGAGGGAGAAAATGGAAGGACAAATGGAAGGCCATCAACTGAGAGGGTGAAAGTTGAGAGAAGTAGAGGAGAGAAAAGACAGGAAATGGAGAGATGGGACAGAGTGAGGGAAAAATTAAAGGAAAGGGGTTGAGGAAAGAAAAGAGAAAAAAATGTAATTTTACAGTGCATATGTTCAAACTGTACATTTCTTGTACATATTTATACTTGGCCTCTCTCTCTCAGTGATGTTGAGAATGAAAAGGGGTTGAAACTATAAAATGGGGAAAAAGAAAGATATGAATAAAGGCAATTAACGAACAAGGTTAAGAGTGCACTAGTCCTGCTAACAGTCTGTAGAAGAGACAAAAGCAGCTGTATGGACTGCAAATGAATGACTTTAGGACATAGTTCGCAGCTCTGTGTTGTTGACAGTGGGGCTGAATACTAAGTTTGCAGCGATAGGAAGATGTTACACATAAACAGTGAACAAATGTTGTGATGTAGAACCATTGAATTAGCTTTAAGTGCACAGCTTAACTCCGCGGTATTTAATTTGACAACATTTTGGTGGAGTGATATTGTTATCAAAACCTCCCTTTATCTGCTTGGCCATCTTGCCCACACACAATTCAAGGCTGCTGTTGCAGAGGTGAGAAATTGGCGGCACACATTTCTCTGAATATTGATCCGTGCTCCCATTCACACATGACCCCACACAGGAAGCGTTCCTGAACATTTCAGGTAATTTGTAACTGTAAGCTTGCTTAGAAAGGAGCTCATGTTTTTCCAGCATGGTTATGTGATAGTGTAAACATTGCTCATCTGCTACATTATTATAGTTTTTTCTAGAATGCATTACTCAAAGAAAAGTCATAATTGGTTATTCGCTATTACTCTAGAGACTAAACTATGTTTCTCTTAGATTTTTGATTTTTTTTTTTTTTTCAACATCAACATGATTTGGACAGTGTATTTTCAACAGCAGTGATACGATTGGAATGATTCCAGAAATGCTTTATTGCTTTATAAATACTAGGAACACTATAAACAGCATGTGCGTCTCACTGTGCCTGAGACCACATGTTACATGTCGCCTTGACTATGAAGGTGTGTAGAAGAAACCTGGCTACATTTTATTTGATAGAATTAAGTTGATCTTAACCGCAGTAGGGAAGCAGTGACTAAACTACCACTGTGAATAAATGCAGAGCAAATGCAAAAGCTTTCATGAGCTAGACATAGATTGAATCACTGTTGTGTCATATTAAAGTAGAGTTCATAAGCAGAAAATTACTCATATGAAAATGTCAGTTTATTACTTTGTCTACTTGTGCATCACTCCTGTCTTTGTTTCAGTCTCACACTCTCTTTTCTCTATGCTTTATCTCCTTTCTTCTTTAACTCTTACCTCTTGTCAATGACTCTGATTCAAAATTGGTGCACCTAAGTAATGTGCCTGCGTACTTCAGCCAAGACAAAACTATCTGAGACAAGCTACTTTTGCTCTGACTCCTGAGTTGTGGGTGAATGGCTCTGCTTTGAGATGTTGGACAGAAGGATATTTAAATTTCTTCTCTGTTGCACCTTCCACTGGGTTCCCAGGGTTCTGTCCTTCGAACTCAACAGTCTTAATCAACAATCAGTCGTAGAACAAAAGGATGTAGTTCAGAATGGAACAAAATAAAACATAAATAAACAACAACAAAGTACAAGACACAAAATACCATGCTGGAAAGACTTAATAAGCATACTTTATCTCGCAAAGCTGGCCATACCCAGCACCACCAGCTGTATGATACATTACATGTCACCATAGGGAAGCGAGCAAAGGTCTTCTTTCCATTTATTTTCTGTGGCAACAGGTTATGGCCTGTTGCAATCCTGCAAATGGAATTCTGGGATTTGGATTGAAGTGAGACAAGTTTTCAGACCATTTGAAATGTGATCCTCATTTGCAGTTGAAGATGCTGAACTTTATTCAGCATCTTTTGCTGCAACCAGTCAGATTGGGTAGATGTGCTCTGCTATGTGTGCTGTACTATATTTGTTGCTTCAAGGACCATACCAGTGATTTTGAGTGTTTCGCCCATTTACTACAGTTTACCCACATTTTCAGTTGCAGCAAACCATTTTGCAAATTATGCAGGGTACTAAAGGACTGTTTTACTCCACCTAATTTCAAGTCATGAAAATGCAACAGTGTTGCTGCTTTTAGGGAATGTAATTACAGTGCTGGAATACTGGTGTGAAGAAAGTTTAAGGTCTCGGGAAGTTCATTTGCATATCATAGTGGACTGAATTGAAACCGATAGCTGGATAAAAGGCAGGAAAAACGATATTGGAGTTCTAAAATACAGCTGTTTGCGTTGGGAAAAGATCAGCAGTATACATTTGTCACACTAAAAAAGCTGAATCTCTGGTAAGGTCTTTTAAAGTAAATTCAGATCACAATTTTGATGGACTGTTGTTGTGTTAAATACAGGTCTGCCAAGTGTGTTCATGTTTATTCATTTGAAACACAGGAGGCAAAAACCACAAACAGACCTGGAAGTGAAGCATTGGACCAGTCAGAGTGTTGAATGTGATGTAGCAGCTGTAGGGCTGCCTTCCAAAATCATAACTACAATTTCCCCTTATATCCTCGTCAAGTTGAAATTTGTTCGCTCTTTGCAACGCGCCAAATGGTGATCAGCCACTGGCAGCGAAAGTGATACTTTATTCTCTTGCTATGGTGATTTGTCAATGTACTGTTAGACCCTCTGTGAAGTCAAGGTGAAACTCCTGAGAAAAATTTGATAGGAAAAAAACTTAAAACTTGGGTGGCCTAGGTCAAAGTGGGATTGCCCACTACAATGGCTGAACTTGCAAAAGGTGGCATGACATAATAGTAGTGGCTAATGAATGTAAGCATAATCAAAAGCACAATGCCCATTGCACTTGCCAAACTTGTCTCCAGGACAGGCATTGTGTCAGAGAGAAGAACAAGTTGTCAGGGTTTTGGAGAGGTCATGAATCACCTCATTTTGTGAAAACTCCTAAATCCCCACTGTGTCTTCTAATGTCAACTCCAAATATGAGCCATAAGTTCTCATTTGTAATTGTATAACTCTGTAGAAAAAAAAAATGCTTGATCAGTCAAGTCTACAAAACATGCCAGTGATAAATAGATACTGCTACTGAGTGAAAGCCCTATTCTCAGTAATGTTCTGGTTTACAACACCACACATCAAAGTGTCAGTGGTGACTACCCACTGTGAAAAAGGAGATTTAGACCTACTCTTCCAGGGCTTTGTTGATAAGTTTGTTTTATCTGTTTAATAGCAGACATGTTTTATTATGTCCCAACTTAAGCAAGAAAGAACAACTTCCCATTTGGGGAATCTTATCTTTCTTTTAAAGTGGAGAAATGTTGCATTAGTCAGCTACTTCTTGGCCAGACATTATATCATTTTGAATTCTGCACTGCTACATGGTTCCATAACACTTAAGTAAATGGAGAGCACTGAGCAGTGAAATTCATTTCTTGTCCCCGATAGGGATAATGTGGGGCTGTAGGATTCAGTCAGTCTGTTCAACGTTAAGGTAATGTGATCTGAGGCTTGGAGTTTTGAGACTTAGGTTATAGTTTTAGCAGGAAGTGTCTTCAAAGTGGTAGTTTAGTCAGTAGTACACCAATAGTACACCAGTAGTCAATAGTACGCTAACCCCTTACCCTAATCACCAATTGTGGCTTTTATTTTCAAGAGTTATTATCGTAATATAATTGATAAACTGTGGCTGAACCATCATATATCCATGGTGCCAAAAACTCGTTTACCAAAGGCTATCCAATGGACAGAGACTTTTGTTTTTCTTGTGCTGAGCCTGCATTTAGTGAGTAGAACATATTTACTACTCTTGCAACCTGCTGAAGAGCTACAGGAGACTGTAAGGCTGACCAGGCTTCTCAATGTCATATCATATGTTCACTGTAATGTAAGGCAGGCACAGGATTTGCAGAATTTAGTTGTTCTGGGAAGAATTTACCCTGTTATGAACATCTTCCCACCATCTGCAAACTTAGTGAGCTAGAGACATTGCTATGTCTGGAGGACTGTGCTGTTGGTAATGGAGTTAAATACTCACTTGCCCAGACAGCCACCTTGATCTCTAATTTAGACGGCTTACAGGGCTGTAGGACTATTCGGGCCCTATCTTGCGCCAGACTCCCTAAACCCACTATTTGCGGATTTAGGATTTAGGAAGAGGCGTTCCCCCGTAAAAGTTGCTATCTTGTGCACCTCCCGCTATCCGCATAACACCTCCGCTACCCGCTATATTATAAATAGGCGTGTTTTGGGCGTTACGCCAGATAAACCAATCAGTGTGCCAGGTGCCATTGCCTTTAAGGGCAGGATGCGCTATCCGAAATCCTAAATCCTAAATCCGCGATGGAGAGAGGGAGGTAGATTTTTCAGGGCTTCTACTGAGGCTAAAGCAAGTTGGCTTTATATACATATGATATATTATATTATAGGCGAGTTAATTCGGGAGGTGGAGCCACATGTGTCCAAGTGGACGTGTCACAAGGTTATACTGATTGAGTAAAATCCCCTGGTCACACACCACACACAAGAGGCAGAGGTGGAACTATGTGTAAACTAATTTATTGACAAGGTAGATTGGGCTAATAAAATATTAAAAATAAAAATATAGCACAGCTGCTGGCTTATGATAAAACAATAAAACGTGCTGGGGTAAGTGTCCAATTAAAACAGTCTTTCCTCTAAACAGTCTATATGAGTAATATACTCAGTCCATTCCGGCGGCGTCCCGGTATCAGTCCGACCGTGTGCGTGGCGAGGCTCCGTCGGGGCGCGCATTGAAGCCGCCTGGGCGCGCTCTCCTAACAGCCCAAACTTTAGGGATAGCGGATAGCGGGTGGTCAGGACCACCCGCTATCCGCTATCCCTAAAGTGTGTGCGCAAGATAGCAACTTTAGGGATAGCGCATGAAACACCTCCATGAAGCACCTCCAGGCGCAAATGACGGAGTTGGCATAAGGATAGCGGGTAGCGGGTGGCGCAAGATACCGTTTAGGGATAGCGGAAGCTCCTAAATACGCAATTTGCGGGTAGCGGGTAGTGGCAGCGGATAGCGGGTGGCACAAGATAGGGCCCTTAGTCTTGTTTTAACATTTAGTACAATTACCTAAACAGCTGCCAATACAGTATTTTTACAACTATTGTCTGGTTTTCTGTTTTCCTGTGTACGGGGTTAATTGCATTCACTTTTACATGCACACTAATCACTCAGTACCTTCAATGGGGAGCAAAAATGACTATATATTATTAGTGTAGTTTATTTTTAATTCAACCATGTTCACTTCTTTTCATGGTCAGTCATTCCACTAATTATCAACAGACCAAAATCACCCAACCCTTTATACAGCACCTATAACCTACCTGCAACTCAGTGCTGGCTCTCACTGCCTCCTCACTGCAAGTGTTGCATTTTTCGGTGTCGGTTTCTTTTTAAGCAAGGCTAAACCACCTTTCAGGTGTTTGCTGCAGTCAGCCATGGTCCAGCCATGACATCTTTCTTTCAGTAGTTTTCACAACAAAGCCAGATCAACATCTTTGCAATGCAATGCAGTAAGCGCTCATGGGAAATGCAGTCGTCATTTGGGGAAACACTACCACTTCTGTCCTCAGGGGTTACCAAAATCAACACAAAGTGAAAGTCCTGTGTCGTTGCTTTAGATGCACCAGAATTTGTCTTGGTGACATTGGGTCAGAAACATCTTACAAATTACTACACCGTAAATGCACAGTGCATACTGACGCACATGGTACAAAGACAGCAGGACCTCACCTAACACTGCAGTAGGACAGGAGAAGACATAATATGGACCACAGACTACTTACATACTGTATGTATATATACATTCTAAAGCTATGTGTATTCTTGAGTATGCCATGCAGTTTGGTTGCAGCTATAAAACATGTTTGTTTTAAGTGTCTAGTGTATGACAAGGACGTTTCAATGAAAAAATCAAACGCACAAAATCAATTATAAGCATTAGTGTACCAGTGTCCCTTTGGTGAAAAATGTCAGCGATACATGTCACTGTGAGATTTCACCTTTGCGTATATTTTTAGTCCTCTAGCTGTAACAAGATGCCTCAGTTTGACACAGTGTTTCCCAGGTGTCCTTTGTAGGCTCCCTCTCTTACACAGTCGTGTATCAACACTAGCATCATCTTACATTGTAATAATTACAGACACAGCAAAATAGTGCACATACTAGGTCAGTTTCCCAGATATGGATTTAAGCATAATCCTGCCTCAGAATGTAACTCTATATTTTTCATTGAAGGTTTCCTTTGACAGAGAGGCGTAGCCCAGCCTTTATTCACAGTGAGACTTATTCATCAAAGACAAGTCCAGATAAGAGAGCAGTATAAGTCTATTTTAAGTTTTCAAATATTTTAAGTTCATGCATGGTTTGGATTGGCCATGCAGCTGCTAGTTTACTATCTGTGGTTCTTTGCTTTGATGGCTTGTCATATTTCCTTTATTTTAGCAAGCAATGTCACAATATGTAAGAGCTTTTGAAAGATATACAGTGCAGTTCAGATCACATTATTATTTTTTTCTCCTGTCATGAGGAATCATATTCAGAATACCCTTGTTGAGTGCTTCAGACTGCCATACAAAATAGCACAGTATACTGTCAGTCTTGAGCTAAGTGTGAATATGACCAAGGTTTCTGTGTTCTTGCTTTTAGTGTTGTGGAGTGATGAAGTGCACTTCAATGAAGTGTGAGAGGGTGTGCTGATTGTTGGAATCAATCTGAAGCAGAACTGTTGCATTGTAATTTTTGAGTATTTTTGAGTGTGTATATAAAGATATGCTTTGTTTGTTTTGGCCTGCAGTACTCTACTCACTATTTGCAGCTGGGTGGAAAAGAAAATGACAAAAAAAATCATCTTTTGTCAAGTTAAACTTAACCATGACACGATCTGAATTATCCCAGTGTGCTGCACCCTGCCAATCTGGTACTCTATGTAAAACATGTACTAGGAATTATTTGGAACAATATTTGATCTTAATCTGGTGGTGTGCAGACATATAAGTTATTATAAGGTATACATCAAGTGGTACTGTATGTTGCCAAGTATACAGTATATGTGCTTGTGTACATGTGTCTGTTTAAGTCTACATGTGTCCGTGTATTCTGTCCAACAGACACAGACTACATCAGTGAGGAAGAAGAACGAAAGGTTGAGCGGATGTTGGCTTTCCTCACAGAAGAATCCAAGCAGGCCGCTGCCAGCACAGCTGTAAGTACCACTGCATGTCTCTGGAAACATTTCAGCATTATCTTGCTTCCGTCTCTTGACATTTTAATAGCCTTGCTTGAATTTAAACATGACCTGCTTATGTAAGGATTGACTTTCATGACCCACGGGCCAAACCCATTCAGAAGTGAATTGTTAGTCTGAAAATTACGGGGCATGTTGCTCATTTTCTCAAATGTTGACTTTTTAAAAATCAGATGTTTTTTTGTCTAGCAGCCACAAAAGCAAATGAAAGTAAGACGTGTGCTTTCCATGACAGTTTTGCATCTTATAATAGATGAAAACAGCGTCCAAAATAAACATTTGTTAGTTTCTAAACACTCGTAAATTTAATCTTTAGCAATTAAATGATCGAGACCACATGCCACTCTAACCGTTAGAAAGAAAAATGAATTAACTGCACGCGCTGGAAAAAGCTGCTGGCTTGCTGTCACTTCAATCTGCTAGGCCAGCCATGTTATGTGTGTCGTGCATAGTAGTCTACATAAGTGCGTCAGTCATCAAACCGCGTGATTTTTTTTTTGTTATACAACATAAGGTACTTGCTATCATCTGGGCAGTTTAAACAAACCCAGTCATGTGGAGATTTTTCTGCAGGAATGGAGCCCCCAGGGAAGATTCTTCTATAACTATTAAATTCTCGAACTCCTTAATAAATGATCCTTCTTGTACTTACACACAAGAAGGATTAACATTTTTGCACACAGTTTGTGTAACTACCACTTGTATACTAGTTGTCATAGTCTCGTAGTCACTCGTAGTCATAGTCTACTATTATTACTGCACACTACTATAATATTGATTGAGCATGTGAGACCAAGATGACAGTAATGATAGCAAATTGGTTAAATGGCTGGTATTTTTTATTTATTTATTTATTTATTTATTTATTCCCCCCCCCTCAAAGAAGCTGATATCAAAGAAGGCAGCATGTCAGGAAAAGTTGGACAACCTTACTTTACACCTCAGCGTTCATACAAATCAACACATCGTAATCAGATCTATTGTATTCAGCAGTTTGAACACACTGATCCTGTTGCCCTTGAGGGTGAAGCTGTCTGCTGCAGAGCATGGTGGACAGGAGAAACCCATTTCCTCCTCTGTCCCTCCTGCTCATCTTCTCTGCAGTGGAAACTTGATCCTTTACTCTTCCCCTCAGATTATACCACAGAACTAAAAAGGCCAGAGAAAGGATTTACAATGGATAGTGAGAGGAGGGAGGGACCAAAGTAATGATAGCGCATTTGAGGTGGTATAAATGGGTCAAGGTATTTTTTCGCTGCATCATGACTCATTATGCCTCAAGATGCAGAATAGAAAAAAGCTAGATGCGCCAGAATAAAAAAAAAAAAAAAAAAAAAAATTGCTCTGTAAAGTTTATTTGCCTCTATAAAGGAGATCAATGTGATGGACAGAAACGAATGAGAAAAAAGGAACTGGGAATGAAAGAATGTTGCAGACATTAGCAGGGAAGTTAGAGTTGAGGTGAAGTGAGTCCAGGGTCTGAGGTCCATTTCCATGAAAACCGCTAATGGTTCTCTCTGACACAGGGGATGCTCTCTGCTCTTACTTGGCTTCAAGCAGGAGACTGCATGCTGTGTAATGCCTGGTGTAAGTTCTCCACATGATCAGAAAGTGTTCTCAGCTCCGTTTGCACTGACCGCCGTGAAATTGTGTATGGCCTTGGGCTTCACTATTCATTTTATTGCATAGAGGCTGCTGTGCTTGAATCGCATTTTTGTTTTGTCCTCTCCTTTTTCACTGCACTGCAAGTGACTACAAGTCAAGTTTTGGAAGGCTGTGAATAGTAATTCAAACTGACAGCAGCAATGACTTGTAGAGGTGCACGTACGATTATGTTATGTAAGATTTAAATAGATGAGTTCTAAAGTTTAATTACATTCACTGAATAAAAACATCTTTTGAAACCCAAAGATACACAGAATTCTCAAAAATCATCATATTCCTAGAGCTGACTAGGGATACAGAAGTGGTTACTCCATGGCAAGATTTAAAAGCAATCCAGGTTTCATCTATGCAGTATTTATGAATTAGACAGCAGAGCAGCAGCTGCAAGTGCTCAGGTCCATGTTATGATATACCACAGTGGCTTAATGGTAAAATGCTGAATGTCCTAATTCTTAGTTGAACTATGTTACAACAGGGTTGGTAAAGAAATTATTTTCTCTTTCAAATAAGGTTACTCAAACTTTATTTCCTTTTCATTTCTATGTTGAATATATTTTCATTCTTAGAAGATAATTTTCTCTGTGATGCTGTGTAATGAAATCTTCCTGAATTTCATTACGGAGCCTACATACTGTGGGCAGATACTGAGCCTGTGTCCCATGGCCCGTATTTTATATTTTAGGCATTTAGCTGATGCATTTTCCCAGACGCACAGTGAGTACTGTCTTGCTGGAAAGCACTTAGACCGAACACATAGCTGTCACGGTGATGGAGCACTGTAATATTTCCACTTACAGATGGACGCTCAACCACTAAGTCAGTACTGACCATATACCTAACAATTCAGAGATAAGCCTGGTGATGAAGTGATTACAACCCCACTGGAGCCTGAACCTGACACAGAATGCTGTCATCAGTTCCACTCATTTTAATGGATTCAGAGATTAACTGTCTCACTGGAGTATCAGCAAACATTTTGTGGCCTCAGATTGTGTCTGACACAATAAATGACATGGATTACTGAATTTATTAGACTTAATGTTGTTAAAAGCTGTCACGATGTGCACATTGCTCATCAGGAGGCAGACAACTTTAATGATGGTTGCACTATTTTATGGCCCATATGTTCCAAAACACAAACTGTACAGTGCATTATTTGCATTATATGAGCTTATCTTTTTGTTCCTCTGTGATATTTTTATTCCAGATTCCCCAAGCTTGTCTTGATTGATTTTGTCTCATCTGCAAATATGTCACAAATTTGCCATTGCAGAAAAATATAGATGTTTTACACAGACAGGTTGTTATGCTGCACGAAAACAGATTTAAGCACGGCACAGCTTATGAGGTGAAATTTTTCATGTGGAAATTTTTAGGTGTTGATCATATGGAGGTGGCGTTAGAGAGAGAAACAGAGAGAGAGAGTCAGATTTGATGGTCTGCATCTGAAAGCACTCAGCCATCTTTCAACAAGCGCAACCTCCTCTTCCATGACCTTTTCTGTTTTATGTAACCAAAACTTTTTTTATGTGATTGAGCATAGTAAAACATTTATCAGTGAAACCACAAGGGTTCCTCTATTTTTCATAACAACCCATAGGCCTTTTATTGTAGAGGGGAGAGATATTTGAGTGATCCTTTTTGGGGGGTTGATGGAGAGAGTAGTGTTGCTGCTTTGTGCTTACATGTGTTTGTATATGGGTGTGTGAATGTGTGAGTGAGAGTGAGGGGGACATTTAAGTACATGTTCATGCCAGCGCCTGAAATTTCCTCACTGTCCTTCGGATTTGCATCATGGATTCTCTCAACAACAATGTTATAATGTTACATAGTTCTATTCTGAACCAATCTGCCTAGCATATACAACCATATATGTGTTAAAGTTGAGTAGCTTCTCGTGGACTTTTGACTGACAGCCACTGCCCCTATTCCCTATTCCCTGTACTGCATACCAGCACAAATTAATCATTTAAAAAATCTGATAAATGGGAACAGAATAGTCCCACCACATGCACCACAAGAAAGAAACATAATGAGACTTTGCTGTAAATGTGCGCAGGGATCTCCCACATCATAAGCGCTAGACCTGCAGGCAGTATTTAAATCATGTCCAGTGCCCACAATCCTGCACTGAAATTCAGGCCCTGCATCACTGATATTTATTTATTCTCAATTCCAAAATAATTTCCACCATCATACAAACAGTGACATCTCCTCTCACAACTTGTTTAATCTCATGATCAATCAGCACTTTATTCATTCAGTGGTCATTACAGTTGCCCTTCCACTGAACCACATTTGGGAAAAATTGGCAGGGCGGTTCTGTCTAACCCAGAAATCGTCCCTCCAGTGTTCCCATGATGGTTGGGTTCTGACTGAAAGATTGCCTCATCTTAGGTTTTCTTTGCTCTTTGTAACTTTATCATTTCTTTCTTGCCTCAAAGTTTGATGCAAAGCCATTCCTAACTTAAGACATTATCCTGCTAACAAACAGACAGAATGGGATGGGAACAGCCATCGCCCAGCTCCATAGGTAATTATGTGTATTATAAAGAGAATGCTAATATTTATGCAGGCTGTGTCCTGTTGTAGATGCTGAATAAGCATACAACCATGTTTTTGTTGTTTAATTGTTTTGTTTATTCTTGATGTAGTATTTTATTTTATTTTATTTTAACAAATGCATTTAATTTGAAGTAAATTACAAAACATTTAAATTTTAAGTACAGACTCGGATCACATCATGGGCCAGGGGAGTCTTTTTGAGGCCCTGCTTCTGCTTGCCTCTCTGGATGGGAACAGAGAAAGCTGTCTTTTTCTCCCCATTTCCCTCCTCAGTCCTCAGTCCTGCTCTTTATCATTAAAAGTGAGTGCAAACCTCGGTCATGTATTCAAAGCCACGCTCGTTTTCCCTATTCAGGCCTCAGGAAAGAGAGTGAAGAGAGAGAATGAGCAAGAAAGAACGGGGAAGCATGGAGTGAAGGCTCACAGAGAAAGAGGTGCAAAAGAAAGAGAGAGAGAATGAAAGAGAAGCCTAGAGACAGGATGTGCAGATGCCTTCTTCGACTGTGTTTTTAAATCATTAGCCTGTTTGAAAACCTGTCAGGGGGCTTCGGCCCTGGCATATGATTGCCCTTTCGTGGGTATTTTTCCATTGACAATTAAAGGTTGTGTAGATGTGCACACACACAACATACACATGCACAGATTCATAAACATAGCTGCAGACTCACAAACACATATATCCACACTGGTATACACACTAGTACGCATACATATATACACATATTACATATTGTTTAAACCCACGGTGTGCATGTACACACACACACGTTAGACCTACACCGTGTTTGATTATGTTTGCCAAGACAACAGCTTGGAATCTCTTGGCAACCAGATCCACAGTGCCAGGCTGTAAAACTCCAATGGTTTTCCTCTAAATAGAGAGTGGGTTGGGGGATGAGAGATAGAGGACAGCAAATAAAAAAAGAGAAGAGACAGGCAGTGTCTGTGTGTGTGTATTACCAGAAGCCGCAAACAGCTGTTTACCAGCAACATGTTGACCTCTATGTTTTAATCTGCTGGTCATTACAGCTGTGATCTGCCTGTTTGGTGGCCACTGATTCAACACCATGTTCCACCTGATGCACTTATTTTAAAGCTTATTTTTCTTTTGGCATCTCTGCTTTATTCGACAGTCATAGTGCCTGAGGTCGGATTTTAATTCTGGACGCTGCGATCAGGACTCAGCCTTGCTACATCGTATGCGTGCTTATCCAGTGAGCCGTCAAGGCGCCCCCGATGCACTTATTTTAACAGCTACTCAAAAAATGACTTTGATATGATTTGATGGTCAAGTAAAACTTAAGTAAATATCTGGTATATTCAAAGCTACAGTATGATCCCTAATTTGATCCCTAAAATCAAACATAAACACATGCTTTTATTTTTCTTGTCCCCAAGGATATATTTATTGGCGTTTTGTTTTAAATTGTCAAAATTAAGTGGCATAATAGACTTAGCAAAGAAATCAAACAACCATAAAAAACAAAAATGGCTTGTTAAATTACTAAAAAGAAGAAAATGAGTAATAACACCATCTCAAATAAGTAAATTTGGAAAAAAAAAAAAAAAAAAAAGAAAAGAAAAGAAAAAAAGGCAGTTAAATGTTTTGACTGTACAGTACAGGAATTATTGATCAAAGAGCAGTGGGACAGTATATACTGCAATTTCACCATCAGGTACACAGAATAGTTCCCAGTGAACTATTATCCATTAATTCTGTCAGCTAGAAAAAAAATGGACTTTAATTTGGTTCATTTGGTGTTTCCAGAATTAATAATTTTCATGTCAGTTACTAACATAAGTTGTCTTAAATAAAATTTCTTGAGTTACCTGTTCAGCAAGAGAGTCACACTGTCTTGCCTGTGAGCTTGTTTCACTGAGAGCCAGTTCACATGTCAGCTCTTAGCTCTGTGGCACAGTATCAGTGGAGGGCTGGCTCTTACTTTCACCTTAGAAGGGAACTAGACGTCCCATTACCTCTCAGTCAAAGCACAATGCTTGGGAAACGGCTTTGAACTCACAGCTTAGAACAAAAACACACACTGCCATGTCTGTTACCTAACTCCCCTTCCTCCTCCTCCTCTTCTTCCTCCTCCTCTCTGTTCCTTTTTCTCTTGACTTCTACTTTTTCTTAACCTCCCTTACTTTTCCCTACTCTCTGTAGCTATAGTTACACCTCACTCTGCTGTGTTTCTTCAAGCTGAGTAAAATGGGCTGGTTTTTACACTTTTCTGCACTCCTTGCCCCCCACAACCTCAACCCACCCCACCCCCCAGCCTTCTCTCTCTCTCTCTCTCTCTCTCTCTCTCTCTCTCTCTCTCTCTCTCTCTCCCTTTCTCACTTGCACACTACACACATACACACTTTTCTGTTCATACTGAAATGAACTTTTGCTGCAGGGAGAGCAGCAATTACCTTTCCGAGAAACAATCTATTTTTCTTTATGGCAAGGACATGAAAGAGAGTCTTGGCTCTGCAGCTCCAGGTGACCTCTCATAATTTAAGTGGTGTGTGTGTGTGTGTGTGTGTGTGTGTGAGTGCGTGCGTGTGTGCGTGCGTGCGTGCGTGCGTGCGTGCGTGTGCGCGTGTGTGTGTGTGTCAGGTTTTGTCCAAGGACCAATGAACTTGAAGTGCTTGAATAGTTAAGCAATGGAAATCACAGTCCTTTTTTAAGTGCAGTTAGACTACAGTTGTATGTTCATAAATACTTGATTCTTTATTACTATTTATTTATTTATTTATTTTTTTTTTTTACCTGCTTGGAATGCTTGTTGGATAGAAAATGGAGCATTGGCAGTTTTTCTTCTGCTTTTGTCACAAAGACAAATGAAAGAAAATGTATAATTCAGCAGTGTAACTCGTCTAAAACCACAGAACCAATAGTTGAAGCTGATATCATTTACTGGAGAAACTGAATTGCCTTTTTTAGGACAAATAAAGTCATCTGAATCTGAATCTGAATCTGAATATATCCTGACATATTGAGTCAATACAGTGCACATCATTTTAGGATAGTGATAGAAATTGATATAACACCAGATTGTTTTGACAAGATTTTTATGGTATTTCTTTAGTTGTAATGTAATGTGATAATGCCAAATGCTAAATGTTTAAAGATATACAGTTTACTCTTGAATAATCTAATTTGATTGAGACAAGTAATACAATTACAGGAATATGGAAACTTAGATTGAGTGATGCTATATTAGTGCACATCGTATCACCACTGCTGCTGTTTGTAAACACGATGAAGCTTTGTGGCTCTGGCAGCCCTGTACCAATACAGAATATCCATGTTGTCAGTCTAAACCATTTTGTTTTCTCTAATGCTCAAAAAGTTGACTTTAGGTCACAAAGTTTTCATACATGCAGCAGCAATAAATTATAGCACTGAAATAAGCTATTATTTGATTTGTCCTTGTCAGAAACTTAGTCAATTATAATTTTGATAATTCCAAACACTTACTGAATACAGCTTTGCTAAGAACACTAACACTTTTGTCCATTCACGTCCTTATAAAATGAATACTTAGGGTTTTAAGGAAGTAATTTGAAGAAGTCACTTTGGGCTCTGCTAAGTTGTTATTACTTTGGACACTTGACAGACTAAACAATTAATCATTGTTTCAGATTTTTTTTTCTCTTGATAGATTACGACTATGAAAGTAATCATCACTTGTGACTTAAAAATAGTCTGTTTTCACAGAATATGTGTCAAAATGAGAAGAGACTTCAGGGTCCTCTCTGGGTGCCATCAGTGAATAAAAACACACAGAAGCTGCACAGTCCAGCTACATTTCCTCCAGCTGGCACTGGAGTAGTTAGCAGTACTGCACATCTACCCTGACATCATATCTGCTCTCAAATTTACACTTCTCCACCACTAATTTCTGACCTCGCCATTGATCTCGACAGCAGTGCACTAATAGGATGGCCGACCTTGTAGCTTGAAATGGCTCATGCAGCATTTCAGGGACCAGACTCTATCAGTAATCATAGCTAAAGTGATGTGCTGATGGCTCAACCAGCATTTTACACTGAAGACTGAGTCAGCAAATGTTCAATTTAAGTGTGAAAAAAATCTACATACATGTACCATATACATCTATACCAAGAGCTTAGGTTGATGCATTACTACCTACTTATACTACTTAGTCATGAGGTGGGTTTTCGTACTTTGGATACCCCACGATGTCCTTTATTTTAAGATAGCACAAAAAGCTGATGTTTTGCTTCCTCAAAAGCTGCCATTTTGGTTTTATGTAAGCCCTGACCACAAATATCTAACCTCCACTGACTAAAGTAGTAGCGGAGGTGTTGTCAAAACTCTTTTTCTCACAGCCTACTACCCAAGTTATATTACATTTTGTCCCTTGGCACGCTATATCAAAAAAAAAAAAAAAATGGGGCAGTGCCATCTATGCCACACAAACACACATGCACTTACAGGCCTGCCCCATTACTACAGTGTTCTGTGATTTAAAAGTGCATGCATGTGTGTATGTGTGTAGGTGTTGGTGTGCATGTGTGTCAGTTAGTGAACAGCTGGTCTGGGGCAGGGTGTGTTTGCAGTCGAGAGCTGAACAGAGTGGAATTGAACCGGAACCTTAGTTGTACCTGGATGAGAAAAAGCCAGGTGCCTTAACTACACTATGCACCACAGAAGAAGTAAGGGAAAGGTGGAGATAGAGGGTGTGAAAACAATCTGACATTAGAGAAAGCAGGGGAAAGTGCATGTTTGTGTGTGCGAAAGAGAGGAAAAAGGGAATGAGAAAATATGGTGGCATTTTTAAAGTGCTTTCATGCCCTGGATTAAAGGAATTAATTCCCACCATTTCCTCCCCTGTTTCTTCACCAGCAGTTTACTGTCTCTTTCCATACTTTTATCCTTTCTTCATACATTGCTGGATTTAACGAATCCTGTCACCTTGCAACATAAGTATGTTCATTTCTGTGTTGTGTGAGACTTAGATACACACTGTTAAGGATGATATGCTTAGGATTGATGACAAAAAAGTCTGAAAGATAAAAGACCTTCCTGTAATCATGAACAGTCTGGCTGCACTGTTTCATTTACACCTGGTATTTATATGAGTTGTTGTTGTCTGCATTCTGTCTGCAATGTAATCAGATGTAATTTTGCTGCCGCCAAGCAATGTAGGCGAGGAGGGAGGAGATGGCAAGTCCATCTATTTCAACAAAAACAAAGATGGCAGATGTAGGGTCAGCAAAGGTGGCATTACTATGCAGCCTGTACTGAGTTTCCTTGCCATGGAAAGGGTTACAGACACCCTGCCATCTGCTTGGAGATTTCTTGATCGATGGGTCTATTTTAACCGTCCATTTTTGCCTGGAAAGCACTAACACCACAAACTGCTATCATGCATTGATTTCTTGTTGGCTCAAGGACTGAGATCCATCCATTTTTGGTATGTTATCCTGACTGGCCTGGGTAGTAGAGGCTATGGCGATACATCTTAAATTGTGGCCAAATAATTTCCCAGTAATGCAAACATACTGTGTCGCTACAGATTGCGTTAATACCTGGCTGGCTGATGATTCAAGCCATCTCTGGAGATGGAGAGGCAGATCCAATTATTTCTGATCAGTGTGTGCTGCGTGTGTTTGCACATTGCAATAACATGCATGTTTTCACATCCAGGTAAGATATCCAGATAACATTTTAATATGTGGTGTAAATGAGGAGAAAAGTAAAGCCCAACCCAAAACAGACTTCAATCACAACCGCTTACTACATCAATCAAGTGCATTCAAAGAAAAGAAGTACTCTATAATGCAATACAGGGACGATTTGATCTCACTTACTAGGTAAGGTTTTGAACGTATAGGTACAATGTGTCAGTCTCAGCACAAACTAGATTTCTGTAGTGCAAAAACTGTGTAGGAATAGAAGTTTATTATTATTATTATCATTATCATCATCATCATCATCATCATCATCATCATCATATTATTATTATTATTAGTGTTATTATTATTGCCCCACTGTGCAGTGTGTGTTTCCATCTTTACATCTAGTTTACAAAAGCTACAGATGAAAGGGTGGCAAAATGAATCTAAAGTGATAAAATTAGAACTAGAGTTAAATGCAGCAGCCTCCCACTGAACCTTTTTTTTTTTTTTTTTTGTACTATTTTCCTTGGTCAATTGATTTCACCTCTTAAGTGTTCAATTTTTTTCCATATATACTATGTGTAATTTTTGTTTCCTTTGTAATACCGAACTCTGTGACCACCTTCACGTCTTCTCTGCCCACTCAGCACATTCAGGCTGACCTCGACAGCCGGAAAGGGCAGACAAGACATTTTACAGTAGGAGAACATACGATCAGCAGAGCAGAGCCGAATGATTTGTCTGGGAGCTTTAGTGCTGCTTCAAATCTTCCTGATTCATATCTCTGCTTCTACAGTGCACAACTTGAAACACACACACGTGCACACACACACACTGCCACATGCACAGCATCCAGACTCCATTTGCAAAAGACAGGGCTTTATTATTAAATTTTGCTGAGGCTCTGTAAATGTGGCTTAAAGGAAAAGTGATGGGATTGCGAAATGGTTGTGTGGGTTCATATATACATACATAGAATTAAGTGAGCTGATGCCTTTTTAGTTTCATAACATCTTAATTCCATTTCTTTTTTTGTTTTTAGTGAACCATCTGTTTAAGCCCCCCAAGATATGTATTAGACTATGTTCAATTCTAAATGTCATCTTAAAATAGGAAGAAGTTTTCACTTAGATTAGTGTACATTTTATT